>NC_134358.1:17411458-17725208 GCF_048569485.1 Anomaloglossus baeobatrachus | reverse complement strand
GAAGGAGACGTTCACAACGGTTGCCGCGGGGAGAGGGATCTCTGCTCCCCATGGAATCGCCGCCACACAGGGCGGCAGGACCCTAGGGAAGATCATACGTCACATTGGTTTTCTAGAATCTCCCTGGACGGGGAAAGTTTCAAGCTTCCCTGACCACACAGCGCTTGACAGCACAGTGCGATATAGGATCCGGGGCCTCGCTTCAAGCCGGACCCCACATCGGAACCGCGGCACCTGCAGATAGGGACAAGAGTACATCTCGTGAAATCCCGGGTCCCCTCGTAGATTCAAGCCAGGGGATCCACAGACAGGCATTACAAGGAGAAACCCACCAAACACTAAACCGGGATGATCTCTAAAGGGATTTGGGTTCGACAGAGCCCATCACAGCAGGTGACCAGTATTACCTGGGTGAGGGGCATCGTACAAAAGTGAGTAAACATCCTGGAATCACAGCTATAGACTCTGACTCTTTATTACCCATACTGCCGCTCTGAGCCGCCATTACTACTCCCCTCATCATCCTCTCCGGAGTCCGCTCTACCTGTGGAGAGCGGTACCATTTCCGGCTGCTAATACCATCTGCCCTGGAGGACGGTGACAGCAGTGGCGGTCCATTTTCTGGCCGCATACCACAGGTGGCATCATGACAAACACCTCACTACTACCCCCATCATCTCTCTCCTGCCAACTTTCTGTACGCCTCAGGGCAACAGAGGCGGGGTAGGCCACCCGTGACGACGAGTCGAAGGCCCAGCGGCATGTAGGTGAAACGCACCTGCCCCGTGGGGCGCTACAGACTCATCTTCCAATCACTCATGTCCAACTCTCCTAACAGTGAACTAGATGGGGAGCCCCCGCACTGTGCTGTTCCCCTGGCTAATGTGTGTTGTACCCCAGAAGAGTAGAAGAATCCTTGCATTTTGCTTGGAAATTTAATTATAAACAAATCTACAGTATATAACCTAATGTGGGAAAAAAAATACTACTCACCGCGCCTCTCTCCTGAATGGTCCTCCCTGGCGTCTGGTCTCCTCTTTCGGACATCCTGCGGCACATGACATCCCCTCTGTCATTCTTCACTCTGCACCAGGGCTACTGATAGCTCAGTGCACGTTGTGACGTCATGGCGTGTGTTGCCTAAGGTCTTCACAGTGCCTCAGGCGATGGACATCGTAACGTCATGATGTCACAATGTGTGCCATGATGTCAGAGGCCGGATCAAAGCCAGAAGCTGGGGCAGAATAAAGGAGGCTATGGAGGAGAACATACCCCAAGAGACATCGGACAGAAGACAGGGCTGGACGGCAGGTGGTGGCAGTGACAGGATAGGTGAGTATTATTTTCTCTTTTAAACCTTTTTCATGGTCACCTACAATTTGATCAGAAAGATGTCAACTGGTCACCATTAAGCTAAATGCACATGGCAATAAAAGTAAAATTCTGGAAGATCCTAAATTATTTTTGCAAAATTTGTTTGAACAGAGAAAGGCAAGGGCTTACATAATAGAAACAGCAGCAGATACACCAGACGGTGGTGAGGTTCTCCTCCGCGGGTGGACACTCAGTTGTCTCTCTCCCTCTTTAGTTCCTCCATGGCAGCATCCAGTGGGGTACCCACCGGACTTCTCACGTTCTCTATCAGTAGGGTTGTTCCCCGGAGGGTCTTACAATGGTGCCCTGGGTTCCTGAGTGAACGTAGGACACAAAGCTACGTGGCTTTGAACCTGCTGTTCCATTAACCTGTGTACGGCGTTGCTGGATCACTCAATGCACAAAAAACTCTCATCCATCTCCGGCATGTGGCCTATTTATTAAAGGGGATATCCACTACTCAAAGAACCCGTTCTCAATTCTTGTGATGAGGTGGCCAAGTTTCTGCCCCTGAAGACACCAACCGCGGCGTGTGTCATATTGTTCATTGTGCCACATATATGATGTAGTATGCCACATGATGTAGCAGTGTTAGCACTATTAGTGTGTCACGCAGAACTTAAGATAGGCATAATGTGTACATTGGTAAGTATGAAGGCTTCTTCACTGTAGGGCAAGTAGTAGTTAAGGTGGGATCAGCCCACTCGGGGTGGAGCTCGTCTCTAGGGAGAGAGGGCAGACTCCATCTTAGTTTTTAGTGCTTGTGTGGAACACCGAGGCCGCAGCTAGTGGGTGTTTCTGGTAACTGCAACATTAACACAACTAGTGGACAAAGAGAATAGAGGTCCCTGTAAGGACTCATAGAGTGAAGACATATAGAGAACTTCCCACTATAAGGTGCTCCAGGCCTGGACTCTATGAAACCTCTTCTGTCGTCGGGCTGTCTCCAGTACGAGTCTTCAGGAGGTCGGTCAGCGTAGACCTGGGCAAACAGGTCGATATGGTAACAGATGTTTAAGGAGCTGAATAATCAGTGTACTCCAATCAAAGGTCGTATCGTTAGTGAGAGGGTCCCTGTGGGTGGGACCCCAAATTCGTGACAGGAACTTAATGACTCTGACATGCGGAAGTCTGATGCTAAGCAGTATGGAGGACAGCCTAGCAACAACCATAGTACCAAAGGTTATTGAGAAGCCCAAGCAAAAAGTGTGCCCCAAAGCAAAGCGTACCTTAAAGATTGTATTCGAGTGTTGTACCTGCAGCAACGATGTGTGGAAGGTACCGTGCGTCACGTTTAGTCCTCGTCTGTTAAACGGCCTGAAACAAGGTATGACCTGTGCTCTGGAAGACCACACACCCATCCAGGACCACCGCAAACACAGACCCCCTTGCTCTGTGGGGGATGTCTGGGACCAGTGGCGTAACTAGAGTTTGATGGGCCCTGGTGCAAAATTTGGACCGGGGCTCCCCTCCACGTACACTGACACTTAGGGTACGGGATAATGACACTGACACTCGGGGTACAGGATAATGATGCTGACACTTGGCTTTTACCCTCAGCACCCATCTTTCCCATGTTCTGATATCCATCTTGTCCTCAGCACCCAGCTTTCCCGTGTTCTGCTATACATCATTCCCTCAGCACCCAGCTTTCCCATATCAGAGCATGGGAAAGCTGGGTGCTGAGGGAACGAGCCTTTTTCCCTCAGCACAAAACATTCCCATCCCATGCTTGTATCTTTGTATATAGTTCTCCAAATACTATAATGGCCTCCACATAGCCTTCCATATAGTATAAAGGGCCCCACATAACCCTTCATATACTAGAATACACTTCCATAGTCCTCCATGTATTATAAAGCATTTCCCATAGTCCTCCATGTATTATAATTCACCCATAGTTCTCCATATAATATGCTGCACCACAGTCCTCCATGTTTTATAATGCATCCCCATAGTCCTCCATGTATAAAGTAGCCTCCATAGTCCTCCATATATTATAATGTAGCCCCCATAATCCTATATGTATTATAATGCAGCCCCATAAATCTTCATATTGTGTTATGCAGCCCCATACTCCTCCATGTATAATGCACCCATATAGTCCATGTATAAGGTGTCCTTCATGTTTATTATGCAGCCCCATAGACCTCCATGTATCATGCAGCCCCATAGACCTCCATGTATCATGCAGCCCCATAGACCTCCATGTATCATGCAGCCCCATAGACCTCCATGTATCATGCAGCCCCAGAGTGACGAGAGCGCGGTGACGCCACCGCTGACACCAGGCAAGGGGGCCCGGTGTCAGCGGCGGCGACCGGGTCATATAGCGGCCGCAGCGCCGCGTGGTCTGCGGCAGAACAGCTCAGCTCCTTTCACAAAAAGGAGCTGGCTGCTGATCTGCCAGGCGGCCGCGGGCCCCTAACCTCCCGGGCCCGGGCGCGATCGCGACCGCTGCGACCGCAGTAGTTACGCCCCTGTCTGGGACACAGATGTGCCGCCCATGCAGCGGTTGAACCGCTCGGATCCGGGGGTGGTGATTACTCGTGGCTTGAGGGTCTCCGGACCCAGGGGCTATGGGCCACACTCAAATGAAGAAGGGGGTATTTACAGGGATGATATAGTTCGTGATGTCACCCATGGTGTACGGTAATTGGGAGTACCGCCGCTGCCGTTGGGGAGTACCCGAGGTGACGGAGTGGGGAAGCAAGGTGACGTTACCCTCCATGGGTAGGGAAAGGCCCCGGGACTCTGGATGGTGATGCGGGGTGCAGTGCAGGGGGGAATGCAGGCTCGCTGTTTGCAGGGGTAATCAAGTACTCACTCAGCAACAAAGCAGATGCTAACAATAGGGTAAACCAAGTCTCTGAGTGCCGTTGCCCTCTTGGGGGAGCTCGTCCGGTTCCCGTCCCCTGCAGCATTGCCTGGTGGTCCATGACCTGCCTCCTGGCACAAAATTTAGAGTGTCCTTTGTCACCCATCAGCTTGGAGCTTTCCGGGCCCCGCTCCCCACTATGGCTAAGTGAAGGAGTCTGCTCTCAGGAGCTCACGCTTGGGATTTCAGTGGGCCGCTTGCTAGGAAAGCTCTATCCCCCTCGTTGCGCTACTTCCCCCGATCTCTGAGCTTTGTGGGAACAGTCCATAAAGGCCCTGTCCTCCGCAGGTTAATTGCCGGGTCACCTGAAGCTTCTCCCCGACCTAGGGTCCGTGTACCCCGCCGTGACTTCGGTCCCAGACCGGTGATAGGACCAGGCTGCTGACCGTCCTCCAAGACAGGTCCTAGGCACCTAGCTTCAATCCCCTGCGACCGGGGGTCCGACTCCTCTAGGTCCAGACCACCGTCTGCAACCTAGTCTGCCTCTCCCCTGGGAGCTCCAACTCCCAGCTTCCTCAGAGCTCCTCACAGCTCGACAATCACCACTGAACTGAACTTGACACCTCCCACCTTCCTGCCTGACCCCTAGGTGGGCGGCCCTATTCCTGCTTATGCAGCCCACTGGTGTGCCCGACAGGTGTAGTGCAAGGTGTATCTAGGATTTGTGAATGCTGATGGAGGCAGTACTGCAAGATGGGGACCCAGAACCATGGGAGGTTGAGTGCTGCACTGGAGAGAAAGAGCGTGCAGTACCCTCTGACAACCTGAGTAGTCAACAAGGGGTGTCACACAGACTACAGGAGGGATCCCCTCACCTGCAAATGTGACGCCCTGGCATTTCAGGTCGTCACAGGGTATTGTGCAATCTGCTCTTCTGTGCAATATCCACCTCCTCTTTGGTTACGGGTCCCTAACCGTTGGTGTTGCCAAGAACAAGCTAATCAAAATCCTAGAAACACTCTGCACCACACCCACCAGACACACCAGTGGCTAACCTGAAGGGAATAGGGTTGTCCACTTGGGGGGTTGGTAAGGGGCGGTCAGGAGTGTCAGGAGACAGTAGAGTTGAGAAGTGACTCTCGAGAGGAGAGGTCAGGAGCTGGGCTCCTTGAGACTACTAGGTGGCAGACGTTGGTCTGGGTCTGGTAAGAGCTGGACCCCAGTTGCAGGGGATTGTGACAAGGGGCACACACTGTCGAGGAGGACAGCCGGCGGCCTTGTGCCATCACCGGGCAGGGGCCAGGGAACGACGGGGTACGCGGACCCTTGGTCAGGAAGAAGCTTCAGGCGTCCTGACAATTTACCCGACGAGGACAGAGCCTTCAAGATCCATTCTCCACCCGCTCCATAATCGGGGTACTAGCGCAATGAGGGGAATAGGACTTTCCCACTGCCTAGTCCAGAAAATCCCAAGCGTGAACCCTGAGAGCAAGCTCACCCAGTTAGCCCCACTGGCGAGCGGGACCCGACCTGTTTTATGCTAAAGGCACCAGTTGGAAGAAAAGGTGCCAAGGAAAAGGTCACAGGCTAATAGGCAACATCAATGGGCACAGGATCCAGACGTGCTCCCTCCAAGCGGCAGCGGTGTCAAGAACTTTGGTTTACCACAGTTTTCGGTGTCTGCATTATTGGAATGAGTGAGTACACAATTGACACTTACCGTCCCAACGGCACCTCCCCGTCACCATCACCGAGTTCCGGGGCATTCCCCCTACCCGTGGAGGGGTTAAACACCTAGCTGCCCACACCATCGCCACCGGGTACTCCCAATCACAGCGGTGGTACTCCATCTTACCACGCACCACGGGTGGCGTGACGCCCTGGCCTATCAGGTCGTCACAGGGTATTGTGCAATCTGCTCTTCTGTACAATATCCATCTCCTCCTTGGTTATGGGTCCCTGACCTTTGGTGTTGCCAAGAACAAGCTAATCAAAATCCTAGTAACAATCTGCACCACACTCACCAGACACACCAATGGCTAGCCTAAAGGTAATAGGGTCGCCCACTTGAGGGGTTGGTTAAGGGGAGGTCAGGAGTGTCAGGAGAAAGGCAGTTAAGCGGTGACTCTCAAGAGGAGAGGTCAGGAGCTGGGTTCCTTGAGACTACTAGGTAGCAGACGTTGGTCTGGGCCTGGTAGGAGCTGGACCCCGTTCGCAGGGGATCGTGACAAGGATCACGGACTGTCGAGGTGGACAGCTGGCGGCCTTGTGCCATCACCGGGCAGGGGCCAGGGTACGGCAGGGTACGTTGACCCTAGGTCAAGAAGGAGCTTCAGGCGTCCTGGGAATTGACCCGACGAGGACGGAGCCTTCAAGATCCGTTCCAAAATCGGGGTACTAGCGCAACGAGGGGGATAGGACTTTCCCACTACGTAGTCCAGAAAATCCCAAGCGTGAACCGTGAGAGCAAGCTTACACAGTTAGCCACACTGGTGAGCGGGACCCGATTGGTTTCAGGCTAAAGGGACCAACTAGAAAACGAGGTGCCAAGGCAAAGGTCACAGACTAACAAGCAACACCAACGGGCACGGGATCCAGGCGTGCTCCCTCCCTGCTGCAGCAGTATCAAGAACTTTGGTTTACCACGGTTGTCAGTTTCAGCGTTATTGGACTGAGTAAGTACTTAAGTGATCCCTGACCATCCCAACGGCACCTCCCCGCCACCATCACCAAGTCCTGGGGCACTCCCCCTACCCGTGGAGGGGTTAAACATTTGGCTGCCCATTCCATCGCCACCGCGTACTCCCCATAGCAGTGGTGGTACACTTCCTTACCACGCACCACGGGTGGCATCACGAACTGTCCATACAACCCCCCTGTAAATAACCCCCTTTATTCCAAGTGGCCGCGCGACCCCGACCCCGGGTCTGGAGACCCCTCGAGCCACCGCGGATCCGGATCCGAGCAGCAGCGGCAGGCTGATGACGCGCAGGCGGCACAGTGGCGTCACGAACTTTCCACACCATCCCCTGTAAATATCCCCCCTTTTATTCCGAGTGGCCGCGCGACAAGACACGCTCGCAACCTCTATTAGTTTTAGCGGTGTTGGTACTGGCTCTCGCAGATCCCTGCAGTCAGAGAGGGCTGACAGCCGCTGTCAATTCCTCCACATGGTGGGGTTACTGAAGCCAACCCTCATTGACCACAAAAATGTAACACGATCCCAGGGAGATCCAGTGCCGACACCGCGGGAACTACACTGGCACCATATTAGGCTGTGTGCGCATGCTGAGTGTGTTTTGGCTGATTTGGTGCAGTTTATCGTGCAGTTTGGTGCCCAAATCTGCATGTGTTTCCTTCTTCCAGCAAAGTCAATGAGAATTCTGAACCGCTTTGCTCACATTGCTTCTTTTTTCCTTGCAGTTTCGAGTGCAGAAAAAATTCTGCAGCATATCAATTGTTGATGTGTTTTTCCTGTGTCTTTTAGGCCTTCTAGGTATTGATTTAACAAAACAAGACGCCCAAAAAAGAGCATGCGTTTTTTTGGTGTTTTTCTGCCACAAGGTGCATTTTTTAGTACAGAAAATGTCTGCACCTAATCTGCAGTGTGCGCACATACAAGGGGAAAACAGGGAATGAGACGGGGAGTAATGGAAAACCCCTGTAACTTGTCACCCACCTGTCCCAGGTCCGGGCTCTGCTCCCTGCACCTCGGTCCACTGGACTTTCTATTGCTCCATGATGAGTTTTGTAGCCTGTGAGCTCCCATGTGTTGTATCTCCAAGACTTATTTGAGGCCTCCCAAGACTCACCCCTGGTCTCGGTATTAAGACTCTAGAAACGTATTTAGTTTATCTGAGGACAGTTGTTGCCTCCAGGCTCCTGGCTGCCTGTGGCTTCCACAATTACCCACCTACCTGCGGTTTCCAGTAGCCACTTACTAGTTGCCTGTGGGTTTCAAGACATCTTCCCGGCTCTCTGAGGCTTCTTCCTTGTCACTCCAGAGTGTTCTCTGCTACGTGTCTGGGATCTCAAAGATGCCTAATGTGTGCCTGCAGTATCCAGTGACTCTGCTCCCTGCCTGCAGTATCCAGTGACTCTGCTCCCTGCCTGCAGTATCCAGTGACTCTGCTCCCTGCCTGCAGTATCCAGTGACTCTGCTCCCTGCCTGCAGTACCCAGTGACTCTGCTCCCTGCCTGCAGTATCCAGTGACTCTGCTCCCTGCCTGCAGTAGCCAGTGACTCTCCTCCCTGCCTGCAGTATCCAGTGACTCTGCTCCCTGCCTGCAGTATCCAGTGACTCTGCTCCCTGCCTGCAGTATCCAGTGACTCTGCTCCCTGCCTGCAGTATCCAGTGACTCTGCTCCCTGCCTGCAGTACCCAGTGACTCTGCTCCCTGCCTGCAGTATCCAGTGACTCTGCTCCCTGCCTGCAGTAGCCAGTGACTCTCCTCCCTGCCTGCAGTATCCAGTGACTCTGCTCCCTGCCTGCAGTATCCAGTGACTCTGCTCCCTGCCTGCAGTATTTAGTGACTCTGCTCCCTGCCTGCAGTATCCAGTGACTCTGCTCCCTGCCTGCAGTACCCAATGACTCTGCTTCCTGCCTGCAGTACCCAGTGACTCTGCTCCCTGCCTGCAGTATCCAGTGACTCTGCTCCCTGCCTGCAGTATCCAGTGACTCTGCTCCCTGCCTGCAGAATCTAGTGACTCTGCTCCCTGCCTGCAGTACCCAGTGACTCTGCTCCCTGCCTGCAGTACCCAGTGACTCTGCTCCCTGCCTGCAGTCTCCAGTGACTCTGCTCCCTGCCTGCAGTATCCAGTAACTCTGCTTCCTGCCTGCAGTACCCAGTGACTCTGCTCCCTGCCTGCAGTATCCAGTGACTCTGCTCCCTGCCTGCAGTACCCAGTGACTCTGCTCCCTGCCTGCAGTATCCAGTGACTCTGCTCCCTGCCTGCAGTATCCAGTAACTCTGCTTCCTGCCTGCAGCATCCAGTGACTCTGCTCCCTATCTGCAGTATCCAGTGACTCTGCTCCCTGCCTGCAGTATCCAGTGACTCTGCTCCCTGCCTGCAGTATCCACTGACTCTGCTCCCTGCCTGCAGCATCCAGTAACTCTGCTTCCTGCCTGCATCATCCAGTGACTCTCCACCCTGTCTGCAGTCTCCAGTGACTCTGCTCCCTGCCTGCAGTATCCAGTAACTCTCCTCCCTGCCTGCAGCATCCAGTGACTCTGCTCCCTGCCTGCAGTATCCAGTTACTCTGCTCCCTGCCTGCAGCATCCAGTGACTCTCCACCCTGTCTGCAGTCTCCAGTGACTCTGCTCCCTGCCTGCAGTATCCAGTAACTCTGCTTCTTGCCTGCAGTATCCAGTAACTCTGCTTCCTGCCTGCAGTATCCAGTGACTCTCCTCCCTGCTGCAGTCTCCAGTGACTCTGCTCCCTGCCTGCAGTATCCAGTGACTCTGCTCCCTGCCTGCACTATCCAGTGACTCTGCTCCCTGCCTGCAGCATCCAGTGACTCTCCTCCCTGTCTGCAGTCTCCAGTGACTCTGCTCCCTGCCTGCAGTATCCAGTAACTCTGCTTCCTGCCTGCAGTATCCAGTAACTCTGCTTCCTGCCTGCAGTATCCAGTGACTCTCCTCCCTGCCTGCAGTCTCCAGTGACTCTGCTCCCTGCCTGCAGTATCCAGTGACTCTGCTCCCTGCCTGCACTATCCAGTGACTCTGCTCCCTGCCTGCAGCATCCAGTGACTCTCCTCCCTGTCTGCAGTCTTCAGTGACTCTGCTCCCTGCCTGCAGTATCCAGTAACTCTGCTTCCTGCCTGCAGTATCCAGTGACTCTCCTCCCTGCCTGCAGTATCCAGTGACTCTGCTCCCTGCCTGCAGTATCCAATGACTCTCATCCCTGTCTGCAGTATCCAGTGACTCTGCTCCCTGCCTGCAGTCTCCAGTGACTCTCCTCCCTGCCTGCAGTCTCCAGTGACTCTGCTCCCTGCCTGCAGTCTCCAGTGACTCTCCTCCCTGCCTGCAGTCTCCAGTGACTCTGCTCCCTGCCTGCAGTATCCAGTTACTCTGCTCCCTGCCTGCAGCATCCAGTGACTCTCCACCCTGTCTGCAGTCTCCAGTGACTCTTCTCCCTGCCTGCAGTATCCAGTAACTCTGCTTCATGCATGCAGTATCCAGTAACTCTGCTTCCTGCCTGCAGTATCCAGTGACTCTCCTCCCTGCCTGCAGTATCCAGTGACTCTGCTCCCTGCCTGCAGTATCCAGTGACTCTACTCCCTGCCTGCACTATCCAGTGACTCTGCTCCCTGCCTGCAGCATCCAGTGACTCTCCTCCCTGTCTGCAGTCTTCAGTGACTCTGCTCCCTGCCTGCAGTATCCAGTAACTCTGCTTCCTGCCTGCAGTATCCAGTGACTCTCCTCCCTGCCTGCAGTATCCAGTGACTCTGCTCCCTGCCTGCAGTATCCAATGACTCTCCTCCCTGTCTGCAGTATCCAGTAACTCTGCTTCCTGCCTGCAGTATCCAGTGACTCTGCTCCCTGCCTGCAGTCTCCAGTGACGCTCCTCCCTGCCTGCAGTCTCCAGTGACTCTGCTCCCTGCCTGCAGTCTCCAGTGACTCTCCTCCCTGCCTGCAGTCTCCAGTGACTCTGCTCCCTGCCTGCAGTATCCAGTAACTCTGCTTCCTGCCTGCAGTATCCAGTGACTCTGCTCCCTGCCTGCAGCATCCAGTGACTCTGCTCCCTGCCTGCAGTATCCAGTGACTCTGCTCCCTGCCTGCAGCATCCAGTGACTCTCCACCCTGTCTGCAGTCTCCAGTGACTCTGCTCCCTGCCTGCAGTATCCAGTAACTCTGCTTCCTGTCTACAGCATCCAGTAACTTTGCTTCCTGCCTGCAGTATCCAGTGACTCTGCTCCCTGCCTGCAGTATCCAGTGACTCTACTCCCAGCCTGCAGTATCCAGTAAGTCTGCTTCCTGCCTGCAGCATCCAGTAACCTTGCTTCCTGCCTGCAGTATCCAGTGACTCTGCTCCCTGCCTGCAGTATCCAGTGACTCTCCTCCCTGCCTGCAGTATCCAGTGACTCTGCTCCCTGCCTACAGTATCCAGTGACTCTGCTCCCTGCCTGCAGTATCCAGTGACTCTCCTCCCTGTCTGCAGTCTTCAGTGACTCTGCTCCCTGCCTGCAGTCTCAAGGAACTCTGCTTCCTGCCTGCAGTATCCAGTGACTTTGCTCCCTGCCTGCAGCATCCAGTAACTCTGCTTCCTGCCTGCAGTATCCAATGACTCTCCTCCCTGCCTGCAGTATCCAGTGACTCTGCTCCCTGCCTGCAGTCTCCAGGAACTCTGCTTCCTGCCTGCAGTATCCAGTGACTTTGCTCCCTGCCTGCAGTATCCAGTAACTCTGCTTCCTGCCTGCAGTATCCAGTGACTCTCCTCCCTGCCTGCAGTATCCAGTAACTCTGCTTCCTGCCTGCAGTATCCAGTGACTCTCCTCCCTGCCTGCAGTATCCAGTGACTCTGCTCCCTGCCTGCAGCATCCAGTGACTCTCCTCCCTGTCTGCAGTCTCCAGTGATTCTGCTCCCTGCCTGCAGTATCCAGTAACTCTGCTTCCTGCCTGCAGTATCCAGTAACTCTGCTTCCTGCCTGCAGTATTCAGTGACTCTGCTCCCTGCCTGCAGTCTCCAGTGACTCTCCTCCCTGCAAGCAGTATCCAATGACTCTGCTCCCTGCCTGCAGTATCCAGTGACTCTCCTCCCTGTCTGCAGTCTCCAGTGACTCTGCTCCCTGCCTGCTGTATCCAGTAACTCTGCTTCCTGCCTGCAGTATCCAGTAACTCTGCTTCCTGCCTGCAGTATCCAGTGACTCTGCTCCCTGTCTGCAATATGCAGTGACTCTGCTCCCTGCCTGCAGTATCCAGTAACTCTGCTTCCTGCCTGCAGTTTCCAGTGACTCTCCTCCCTGCCTGCAGTATCCAGTGATTCTGCTCCCTGTCTGCAGTATCCAGTGACTCTGCTCCCTGCCTACAGCATCCAGTGACTCTCCTCCCTTTCTGCAGTCTCCAGTGACTCTGCTCCCTGCCTGCAGTATCCAGTAATTCTGCTTCCTGCCTGCAGTATCCAGTGACTCTGCTCCCTGCCTGCAGTATCCAGTGGCTCTCCTCCCTGTCTGCAGTCTTCAGTGACTCTGCTCCCTGCCTGCAGTATCCAGTGACTCTCCTCCCTGCCTGCAGTATCCAGTGACTGTGCTCTCTGCCTGCAGTATCCAGTGACTCTGCTCCCTGTCTGCAGTCTTCAGTGACTCTGCTCCCTGCCTGCAGTATCCAGTGACTCTCCTCCCTGCCTGCAGTATCCAGTAACTGTGCTCTCTGCCTGCAGTATCCAGTGACTCTGCTCCCTGCCTGCAGTCTCAAGGAACTCTGCTTCTTGCCTGCAGTATCCAGTGACTTTGCTCCCTGCCTGCAGTATCCAGTAACTCTGCTTCCTGCCTGCAGTATCCAATGACTCTCCTCCCTGCCTGCAGTATCCAGTGACCCTGCTCCCTGCCTGCAGTCTCCAGGAACTCTGCTTCCTGCCTGCAGTATCCAGTGACTTTGCTCCCTGCCTGCAGTATCCAGTAACTCTGCTTCCTGCCTGCAGTATGCAGTGACTCTCCTCCCTGCCTACAGTATCCAGTAACTCTGCTTCCTGCCTGCAGTATCCAGTGACTCTCCTCCCTGCCTGCAGTATCCAGTGACTCTGCTCCCTGCCTGCAGCATCCAGTGACTCTCCTCCCTGTCTGCAGTCTCCAGTGATTCTGCTCCCTGCCTGCAGTATCCAGTAACTCTGCTTCCTGCCTGCAGTATCCAGTAACTCTGCTTCCTGCCTGCAGTATTCAGTGACTCTGCTCCCTGCCTGCAGTCTCCAGTGACTCTCCTCCCTGCAAGCAGTATCCAATGACTCTGCTCCCTGCCTGCAGTATCCAGTGACTCTCCTCCCTGTCTGCAGTCTCCAGTGACTCTGCTTCCTGCCTGCTGTATCCAGTAACTCTGCTTCCTGCCTGCAGTATCCAGTAACTCTGCTTCCTGCCTGCAGTATCCAGTGACTCTGCTCCCTGTCTGCAATATGCAGTGACTCTGCTCCCTGCCTGCAGTATCCAGTAACTCTGCTTCCTGCCTGCAGTTTCCAGTGACTCTCCTCCCTGCCTGCAGTATCCAGTGATTCTGCTCACTGTCTGCAGTATCCAGTGACTCTGCTCCCTGCCTACAGCATCCAGTGACTCTCCTCCCTGTCTGCAGTCTCCGGTGACTCTGCTCCCTACCTGCAGTATCCAGTAATTCTGCTTCCTGCCTGCAGTATCCAGTGACTCTGCTCCCTGCCTGCAGTATCCAGTGGCTCTCCTCCCTGTCTGCAGTCTTCAATGACTCTGCTCCCTGCCTGCAGTATCCAGTGACTCTCCTCCCTGCCTGCAGTATCCAGTGACTGTGCTCTCTGCCTGCAGTATCCAGTGACTCTGCTCCCTGCCTGCAGTAACCAGTGACTCTCCTCCCTGCCTAAAGTATCCAGTGACTCTGCTCCCTGCCTGCAGTATCCAGTGACTCTGCTCCCTGTCTGCAGTCTTCAGTGACTCTGCTTCCTGCCTTCAGTATCCAGTGACTTTGCTCCCTGCTTGCAGCCTCCAGTGACTCTGCTTACTGTCTGCAGTCTCCAGTGACTCTGCTTCCTGTCTGCAGTCTTCAGTGACTCTGCTCCCTGTCTGCAGTCTTCAGTGACTCTGCTTCCTGTCTGCAGTATCCAGTGACTCTCCTCCCTGCCTGCAGTATCCAGTGACTCTCCTCCCTGCCTGCAGTATCCAGTGACTCTGCTCCCTGCCTGCAGTATCCAGTGACTCTGCTCCCTGCCTGCAGCATCCAGTGACTCTGCTCCCTGCCTGCAGCATCCAGTGACTCTCCTCCCTGTCTGCAGTTTCCTGGGACTCTGCTTCCTGCCTGCAGTATCCAGTAACTCTGCTTCCTGCCTGCAGTATCCAGTAACTCTGTTTCCTGCCTGCAGTATCCAGTGACTCTGCTCCCTGCCTGCAGTATCCAATGACTCTTCTCCCTGCCTGCAGTATCCAGAGACTCTGCTTCCTGCCTGCAGTATCCAGTGACTCTGCTCCCTGCCTGCAGTATCCAGTGACTCTCCTCCCTGCCTGCAGTATCCAGTGACTCTGCTCCCTGCCTGCAGTATCCAGTAACTTTGCTTCCTGCCTGCAGTATCCAGTGACTCTGCACCCTGCCTGCAGTCTCCAGTGACTCTGCTCCCTGCCTGCAGTATCCAGTGACTCTGCTCCATGCCTGCAGTATCCAGTGACTCTGCTCCCTGCCTGCAGTATCCAGTGACTCTGCTCCCTGCCTGCAGTATCCAGTAACTCTGCTTCCTGTCTACAGTATCCAGTAACTCTGCTTCCTGCCTGCAGTATCCAGTGACTCTGCTCCCTGCCTGCAGTATCCAGTGACCCTCCTCCCTGCCTGCAGTATCCAGTGACTATACTCCCTGCCTGCAGTATCCAGTAACTCTGCTTCCTGCCTGCAGTATCCAGTGACTCTGCTCCCTGCCTGCAGTATCCAGTGACTCTGCTCCATGCCTGCAGTATCCAGTGACTCTGCTCCCTGCCTGCAGTATCCAGTGACTCTGCTCCCTGCCTGCAGTATCCAGTAACTCTGCTTCCTGTCTACAGTATCCAGTAACTCTGCTCCCTGCCTGCAGTATCCAGTGACTCTCCTCCCTGCCTGCAGTATCCAGTGACTCTGCTCCATGCCTGCAGTATCCAGTGACTCTGCTCCCTGCCTGCAGTATCCAGTGACTCTGCTCCCTGCCTGCAGTATCCAGTAACTCTGCTTCCTGTCTACAGTATCTAGTAACTCTGCTCCCTGCCTGCAGTATCCAGTGACTCTCCTCCCTGCCTGCAGTATCCAGTGACTCTACTCCCTGCCTGCAGTATCCAGTAACTCTGCTTCCTGCCTGCAGTATCCAGTGACTCTCCTCCCTGCCTGCAGTATCCAGTGACTCTGCTCCCTGCCTGCAGTATCCAGTGACTCTGCTCCCTGCCTGCAGTATCCAGTGACTCTCCTCCCTGTCTGCAGTCTTCAGTAACTCTGCTCCCTGCCTGCAGTCTCAAAGAACTCTGCTTCCTGCCTGCAGTATCCATTGACTTTGCTCCCTGCCTGCAGTATCCAGTAACTCTGCTTCCTGCCTGCAGTATCCAATGACTCTCCTCCCTGCCTGCAGTATCCAGTGACTCTGCTCCCTGCCTGCAGTCTCCAGGAACTCTGCTCCCTGCCTGCAGTATCCAGTAACTCTGCTTCCTGCCTGCAGTATCCAGTAACTCTGCTTCCTGTCTACAGTATCCAGTAACTCTGCTTCCTGCCTGCAGTATCCAGTGACTCTGCTCCCTGCCTGCAGTATCCAGTGACCCTCCTCCCTGCCTGCAGTATCCAGTGACTCTACTCCCTGCCTGCAGTATCCAGTAACTCTGCTTCCTGCCAGCAGTATCCAGTGACTCTGCTCCCTGCCTGCAGTATCCAGTGACTCTGCTCCCTGCCTGCAGTATCCAGTGACTCTGCTTCCTGCCTGCAGTATCCAGTGACTCTCCTCCCTGTCTGCAGTCTTCAGTAACTCTGCTCCCTGCCTGCAGTCTCAAAGAACTCTGCTTCCTGCCTGCAGTATCCATTGACTTTGCTCCCTGCCTGCAGTATCCAGTAACTCTGCTTCCTGCCTGCAGTATCCAATGACTCTCCTCCCTGCCTGCAGTATCCAGTGACTCTGCTCCCTGCCTGCAGTCTCCAGGAACTCTGCTCCCTGCCTGCAGTATCCAGTAACTCTGCTTCCTGCCTGCAGTATCCAGTAACTCTGCTTCCTGTCTACAGTATCCAGTAACTCTGCTTCCTGCCTGCAGTATCCAGTGACTCTGCTCCCTGCCTGCAGTATCCAGTGACCCTCCTCCCTGCCTGCAGTATCCAGTGACTCTACTCCCTGCCTGCAGTATCCAGTAACTCTGCTTCCTGCCTGCAGTATCCAGTGACTCTGCTCCCTGCCTGCAGTATCCAGTGACTCTGCTCCATGCCTGCAGTATCCAGTGACGCTGCTCCCTGCCTGCAGTATCCAGTGACTCTGCTCCCTGCCTGCAGTATCCAGTAACTCTGCTTCCTGTCTACAGTATCCAGTAACTCTGCTCCCTGCCTGCAGTATCCAGTGACTCTCCTCCCTGCCTGCAGTATCCAGTGACTCTGCTCCATGCCTGCAGTATCCAGTGACTCTGCTCCCTGCCTGCAGTATCCAGTGACTCTGCTCCCTGCCTGCAGTATCCAGTAACTCTGCTTCCTGTCTACAGTATCCAGTAACTCTGCTCCCTGCCTGCAGTATCCAGTGACTCTCCTCCCTGCCTGCAGTATCCAGTGACTCTACTCCCTGCCTGCAGTATCCAGTAACTCTGCTTCCTGCCTGCAGTATCCAGTGACTCTCCTCCCTGCCTGCAGTATCCAGTGACTCTGCTCCCTGCCTGCAGTATCCAGTGACTCTGCTCCCTGCCTGCAGTATCCAGTGACTCTCCTCCCTGTCTGCAGTCTTCAGTAACTCTGCTCCCTGCCTGCAGTCTGAAGGAACTCTGCTTCCTGCCTGCAGTATCCATTGACTTTGCTCCCTGCCTGCAGTATCCAGTAACTCTGCTTCCTGCCTGCAGTATCCAATGACTCTCCTCCCTGCCTGCAGTATCCAGTGACTTTGCTCCCTGCCTGCAGTATCCAGTAACTCTGCTTCCTCCCTGCAGTATCCAGTGACTCTCCTCCCTGCCTGCAGTATCCAGTAACTCTGCTTCCTGCCTGCAGTATCCAGTGACTCTCCTCCCTGCCTGCAGTATCCAGTGGCTCTGCTCCCTGCCTGCAGCATCCAGTGACTCTCCTCCCTGCCTGCAGTATCCAGTGACTCTGCTCCCTGCCTGCAGTATCCAGTAACTCTGCTTCCTGCCTGCAGTATCCAGTAACTCTGCTTCCTGCCTGCAGTATTCAGTGACTCTGCTCCCTGCCTGCAGTCTCCAGTGACTATTCTCCCTGCAAGCAGTATCCAATGACTCTGCTCCCTGCCTGCAGTATCCAGTGACTCTGCTCCCTGCCTGCAGTATCCAGTGACTCTGCTCCCTGCCTGCAGCATCCAGTGACTCTCCTCCCTGTCTGCAGTCTCCAGTGACTCTGCTCCCTGCCTGCTGTATCCAGTAACTCTGCTTCCTGCCTGCAGTATCCGCAGTATCCAGTAACTCTGCTTCCTGCCTGCAGTATCCAGTGACTCTGCTCCCTGTCTGCAATATGCAGTGACTCTGCTCCCTGCCTGCAGTATCCAGTAACTCTGCTTCCTGCCTGCAGTTTCCAGTGACTCTCCTCCCTGCCTGCAGTATCCAGTGATTCTGCTCCCTGTCTGCAGTATCCAGTGACTCTGCTCCCTGCCTAGAGCATCCAGTGACTCTCCTCCCTGTCTGCAGTCTCCAGTGACTCTGCTCCCTGCCTGCAGTATCCAGTAATTCTGCTTCCTGCCTGCAGTATCCAGTGACTCTGCTCCCTGCCTGCAGTATCCAGTGGCTCTCCTCCCTGTCTGCAGTCTTCAGTGACTCTGCTCCCTGCCTGCAGTATCCAGTGACTCTCCTCCCTGCCTGCAGTATCCAGTGACTGTGCTCTCTGCTTGCAGTATCCAGTGACTCTGCTCCCTGTCTGCAGTCTTCAGTGACTCTGCTAACTGCCTGCAGTATCCAGTGACTCTCCTCCCTGCCTGCAGTATCCAGTGACTGTGCTCTCTGCCTGCAGTATCCAGTGACTCTGCTCCCTGCCTGCAGTCTCAAGGAACTCTGCTTCTTGCCTGCAGTATCCAGTGACTTTGCTCCCTGCCTGCAGTATCCAGTAACTCTGCTTCCTGCCTACAGTATCCAATGACTCTCCTCCCTGCCTGCAGTATCCAGTGACCCTGCTCCCTGCCTGCAGTCTCCAGGAACTCTGCTTCCTGCCTGCAGTATCCAGTGACTTTGCTCCCTGCCTGCAGTATCCAGTAACTCTGCTTCCTGCCTGCAGTATCCAATGACTCTCCTCCCTGTCTGCAGTCTTCAGTAACTCTGCTCCCTGCCTGCAGTCTCAAGGAACTCTGCTTCCTGCCTGCAGTATCCATTGACTTTGCTCCCTGCCTGCAGTATCCAGTAACTCTGCTTCCTGCCTGCAGTATCCAATGACTCTCCTCCCTGCCTGCAGTATCCAGTGACTCTGCTCCCTGCCTGCAGTCTCCAGGAACTCTGCTCCCTGCCTGCAGTATCCAGTAACTCTGCTTCCTGCCTGCAGTATCCAGTAACTCTGCTTCCTGTCTACAGTATCCAGTAACTCTGCTTCCTGCCTGCAGTATCCAGTGACTCTGCTCCCTGCCTGCAGTATCCAGTGACCCTCCTCCCTGCCTGCAGTATCCAGTGACTCTACTCCCTGCCTGCAGTATCCAGTAACTCTGCTTCCTGCCTGCAGTATCCAGTGACTCTGCTCCCTGCCTGCAGTATCCAGTGACTCTGCTCCATGCCTGCAGTATCCAGTGACTCTGCTCCCTGCCTGCAGTATCCAGTGACTCTGCTCCCTGCCTGCAGTATCCAGTAACTCTACTTCCTGTCTACAGTATCCAGTAACTCTGCTCCCTGCCTGCAGTATCCAGTGACTCTCCTCCCTGCCTGCAGTATCCAGTGACTCTGCTCCATGCCTGCAGTATCCAGTGACTCTGCTCCCTGCCTGCAGTATCCAGTGACTCTGCTCCCTGCCTGCAGTATCCAGTAACTCTGCTTCCTGTCTACAGTATCCAGTAACTCTGCTCCCTGCCTGCAGTATCCAGTGACTCTCCTCCCTGCCTGCAGTATCCAGTGACTCTACTCCCTGCCTGCAGTATCCAGTAACTCTGCTTCCTGCCTGCAGTATCCAGTGACTCTCCTCCCTGCCTGCAGTATCCAGTGACTCTGCTCCCTGCCTGCAGTATCCAGTGACTCTGCTCCCTGCCTGCAGTATCCAGTGACTCTCCTCCCTGTCTGCAGTCTTCAGTAACTCTGCTCTCTGCCTGCAGTCTCAAGGAACTCTGCTTCCTGCCTGCAGTATCCATTGACTTTGCTCCCTGCCTGCAGTATCCAGTAACTCTGCTTCCTGCCTGCAGTATCCAATGACTCTCCTCCCTGCCTACAGTATCCAGTGACTTTGCTCCCTGCCTGCAGTATCCAGTAACTCGTCTTCCTGCCTGCAGTATCCAGTGACTCTCCTCCCTGCCTGCAGTATCCAGTAACTCTGCTTCCTGCCTGCAGCATCCAGTGACTCTCATCCCTGTCTGCAGTCTCCAGTGATTCTGCTCCCTGCCTGCAGTATCCAGTAACTCTGCTTCCTGCCTGCAGTATCCAGTAACTCTGCTTCCTGCCTGCAGTATTCAGTGACTCTGCTCCCTGCCTGCAGTCTCCAGTGACTATCCTCCCTGCAAGCAGTATCCAATGACTCTGCTCCCTGCCTGCAGTATCCAGTGACTCTGCTCCCTGCCTGCAGTATCCAGTGACTCTGCTCCCTGCCTGCAGCATCCAGTGACTCTCCTCCCTGTCTGCAGTCTCCAGTGACTCTTCTCCCTGCCTGCTGTATCCAGTAACTCTGCTTCCTGCCTGCAGTATCCGCAGTATCCAGTAACTCTGCTTCCTGCCTGCAGTATCCAGTGACTCTGCTCCCTGTCTGCAATATGCAGTGACTCTGCTCCCTGCCTGCAGTATCCAGTAACTCTGCTTCCTGCCTGCAGTTTCCAGTGACTCTCCTCCCTGCCTGCAGTATCCAGTAATTCTGCTCCCTGTCTGCAGTATCCAGTGACTCTGCTCCCTGCCTACAGCATCCAGTGACTCTCCTCCCTGTCTGCAGTCTCCAGTGACTCTGCTCCCTGCCTGCAGTATCCAGTAATTCTGCTTCCTGCCTGCAGTATCCAGTGACTCTGCTCCCTGCCTGCAGTATCCAGTGGCTCTCCTCCCTGTCTGCAGTCTTCAGTGACTCTGCTCCCTGCCTGCAGTATCCAGTGACTCTCCTCCCTGCCTGCAGTATCCAGTGACTGTGCTCTCTGCCTGCAGTATCCAGTGACTCTGCTCCCTGTCTGCAGTCTTCAGTGACTCTGCTCCCTGCCTGCAGTATCCAGTGACTCTCCTCCCTGCCTGCAGTATCCAGTGACTGTGCTCTCTGCCTGCAGTATCCAGTGACTCTGCTCCCTGCCTGCAGTCTCAAGGAACTCTGCTTCTTGCCTGCAGTATCCAGTGACTTTGCTCCCTGCCTGCAGTATCCAGTAACTCTGCTTCCTGCCTGCAGTATCCAATGACTCTCCTCCCTGCCTGCAGTATCCAGTGACCCTGCTCCCTGCCTGCAGTCTCCAGGAACTCTGCTTCCTGCCTGCAGTATCCAGTGACTTTGCTCCCTGCCTGCAGTATCCAGTAACTCTGCTTCCTGCCTGCAGTATGCAGTGACTCTCCTCCCTGCCTGCAGTATCCAGTAACTCTGCTTCCTGCCTGCAGTATCCAGTGACTCTCCTCCCTGCCTGCAGTATCCAGTGACTCTGCTCCCTGCCTGCAGCATCCAGTGACTCTCCTCCCTGTCTGCAGTCTCCAGTGATTCTGCTCCCTGCCTGCAGTATCCAGTAACTCTGCTTCCTGCCTGCAGTATTCAGTGACTCTGCTCCCTGCCTGCAGTCTCCAGTGACTCTCCTCCCTGCAAGCAGTATCCAATGACTCTGCTCCCTGCCTGCAGTATCCAGTGACTCTCCTCCCTGTCTGCAGTCTCCAGTGACTCTGCTTCCTGCCTGCTGTATCCAGTAACTCTGCTTCCTGCCTGCAGTATCCAGTAACTCTGTTTCCTGCCTGCAGTATCCAGTGACTCTGCTCCCTGTCTGCAATATGCAGTGACTCTGCTCCCTGCCTGCAGTATCCAGTAACTCTGCTTCCTGCCTGCAGTTTCCAGTGACTCTCCTCCCTGCCTGCAGTATCCAGTGATTCTGCTCCCTGTCTGCAGTATCCAGTGACTCTGCTCCCTGCCTACAGCATCCAGTGACTCTCCTCCCTGTCTGCAGTCTCCAGTGACTCTGCTCCCTACCTGCAGTATCCAGTAATTCTTCTTCCTGCCTGCAGTATCCAGTGACTCTGCTCCCTGCCTGCAGTATCCAGTGGCTCTCCTCCCTGTCTGCATTCTTCAATGACTCTGCTCCCTGCCTGCAGTATCCAGTGACTCTCCTCCCTGTCTGCAGTATCCAGTGACTGTGCTCTCTGCCTGCAGTATCCAGTGACTCTGCTCCCTGCCTGCAGTAACCAGTGACTCTCCTCCCTGCCTAAAGTATCCAGTGACTCTGCTCCCTGCCTGCAGTATCCAGTGACTCTGCTCCCTGTCTGCAGTCTTCAGTGACTCTGCTTCCTGCCTTCAGTATCCAGTGACTTTGCTCCCTGCTTGCAGCCTCCAGTGACTCTGCTTACTGTCTGCAGTCTCCAGTGACTCTGCTTCCTGTCTGCAGTCTTCAGTGACTCTGCTCCCTGTCTGCAGTCTTCAGTGACTCTGCTTCCTGTCTGCAGTATCCAGTGACTCTCCTCCCTGCCTGCAGTATCCAGTGACTCTCCTCCCTGCCTGCAGTATCCAGTGACTCTGCTCCCTGCCTGCAGTATCCCGTGACTCTGCTCCCTGCCTGCAGCATCCAATGACTCTGCTCCCTGCCTGCAGCATCCAGTGACTCTCCTCCCTGTCTGCAGTTTCCTGGGACTCTGCTTCCTGCCTGCAGTATCCAGTAACTCTGCTTCCTGCCTGCAGTATCCAGTAACTCTGTTTCCTGCCTGCAGTATCCAGTGACTCTGCTCCCTGCCTGCAGTATCCAATGACTCTTCTCCCTGCCTGCAGTATCCAGTGACTCTGCTTCCTGCCTGCAGTATCCAGTGACTCTGCTCCCTGCCTGCAGTATCCAGTGACTCTCCTCCCTGCCTGCAGTATCCAGTGACTCTGCTCCCTGCCTGCAGTATCCAGTAACTTTGCTTCCTGCCTGCAGTATCCAGTGACTCTGCTCCCTGCCTGCAGTCTCCAGTGACTCTGCTCCCTGCCTGCAGTATCCAGTGACTCTGCTCCATGCCTGCAGTATCCAGTGACTCTGCTCCCTGCCTGCAGTATCCAGTGACTCTGCTCCCTGCCTGCAGTATCCAGTAACTCTGCTTCCTGTCTACAGTATCCAGTAACTCTGCTTCCTGCCTGCAGTATCCAGTGACTCTGCTCCCTGCCTGCAGTATCCAGTGACCCTCCTCCCTGCCTGCAGTATCCAGTGACTATACTCCCTGCCTGCAGTATCCAGTAACTCTGCTTCCTGCCTGCAGTATCCAGTGACTCTGCTCCCTGCCTGCAGTATCCAGTGACTCTGCTCCATCCCTGCAGTATCCAGTGACTCTGCTCCCTGCCTGCAGTATCCAGTGACTCTGCTCCCTGCCTGCAGTATCCAGTAACTCTGCTTCCTGTCTACAGTATCCAGTAACTCTGCTCCCTGCCTGCAGTATCCAGTGACTCTCCTCCCTGCCTGCAGTATCCAGTGACTCTGCTCCATGCCTGCATTATCCAGTGACTCTGCTCCCTGCCTGCAGTATCCAGTGACTCTGCTCCCTGCCTGCAGTATCCAGTAACTCTGCTTCCTGTCTACAGTATCCAGTAACTCTGCTCCCTGCCTGCAGTATCCAGTGACTCTCCTCCCTGCCTGCAGTATCCAGTGACTCTACTCCCTGCCTGCAGTATCCAGTAACTCTGCTTCCTGCCTGCAGTATCCAGTGACTCTCCTCCCTGCCTGCAGTATCCAGTGACTCTGCTCCCTGCCTGCAGTATCCAGTGACTCTGCTCCCTGCCTGCAGTATCCAGTGACTCTCCTCCCTGTCTGCAGTCTTCAGTAACTCTGCTCCCTGCCTGCAGTCTCAAGGAACTCTGCTTCCTGCCTGCAGTATCCATTGACTTTGCTCCCTGCCTGCAGTATCCAGTAACTCTGCTTCCTGCCTGCAGTATCCAATGACTCTCCTCCCTGCCTGCAGTATCCAGTGACTCTGCTCCCTGCCTGCAGTCTCCAGGAACTCTGCTCCCTGCCTGCAGTATCCAGTAACTCTGCTTCCTGCCTGCAGTATCCAGTAACTCTGCTTCCTGTCTACAGTATCCAGTAACTCTGCTTCCTGCCTGCAGTATCCAGTGACTCTGCTCCCTGCCTGCAGTATCCAGTGACCCTCCTCCCTGCCTGCAGTATCCAGTGACTCTACTCCCTGCCTGCAGTATCCAGTAACTCTGCTTCCTGCCTGCAGTATCCAGTGACTCTGCTCCCTGCCTGCAGTATCCAGTGACTCTGCTCCATGCCTGCAGTATCCAGTGACTCTGCTCCCTGCCTGCAGTATCCAGTGACTCTGCTCCCTGCCTGCAGTATCCAGTAACTCTGCTTCCTGTCTACAGTATCCAGTAACTCTGCTCCCTGCCTGCAGTATCCAGTGACTCTCCTCCCTGCCTGCAGTATCCAGTGACTCTGCTCCATGCCTGCAGTATCCAGTGACTCTGCTCCCTGCCTGCAGTATCCAGTGACTCTGCTCCCTGCCTGCAGTATCCAGTAACTCTGCTTCCTGTCTACAGTATCCAGTAACTCTGCTCCCTGCCTGCAGTATCCAGTGACTCTCCTCCCTGCCTGCATTATCCAGTGACTCTACTCCCTGCCTGCAGTATCCAGTAACTCTGCTTCCTGCCTGCAGTATCCAGTGACTCTCCTCCCTGCCTGCAGTATCCAGTGACTCTGCTCCCTGCCTGCAGTATCCAGTGACTCTGCTCCCTGCCTGCAGTATCCAGTGACTCTCCTCTCTGTCTGCAGTCTTCAGTAACTCTGCTCCCTGCCTGCAGTCTCAAGGAACTCTGCTTCCTGCCTGCAGTATCCATTGACTTTGCTCCCTGCCTGCAGTATCCAGTAACTCTACTTCCTGCCTGCAGTATCCAATGACTCTCCTCCCTGCCTGCAGTATCCAGTGACTCTGCTCCCTGCCTGCAGTCTCCAGGAACTCTGCTCCCTGCCTGCAGTATCCAGTAACTCTGCTTCCTGCCTGCAGTATCCAGTAACTCTGCTTCCTGCCTTCAGTATCCAGTGACTCTGCTCCCTGCCTGCAGTATCCAGTGACTCTGCTCCCTGCCTGCAGTATCCAGTGGCTCTCCTCCCTGTCTGCAGTCTTCAATGACTCTGCTCCCTGCCTGCAGTATCCAGTGACTCTCCTCCCTGCCTGCAGTATCCAGTGACTGTGCTCTCTGCCTGCAGTATCCAGTGACTCTGCTCCCTGCCTGCAGTAACCAGTGACTCTCCTCCCTGCCTGAAGTATCCAGTGACTCTGCTCCCTGCCTGCAGTATCCAGTGACTCTGCTCCCTGTCTGCAGTCTTCAGTGACTCTGCTTCCTGCCTTCAGTATCCAGTGACTTTGCTCCCTGCTTGCAGCCTCCAGTGACTCTGCTTACTGTCTGCAGTCTCCAGTGACTCTGCTTCCTGTCTGCAGTCTTCAGTGACTCTGCTCCCTGTCTGCAGTCTTCAGTGACTCTGCTTCCTGTCTGCAGTATCCAGTGACTCTCCTCCCTGCCTGCAGTATCCAGTGACTCTCCTCCCTGCCTGCAGTATCCAGTGACTCTGCTCCCTGCCTGCAGTATCCAGTGACTCTGCTCCCTGCCTGCAGCATCCAGTGACTCTGCTCCCTGCCTGCAGCATCCAGTGACTCTCCTCCCTGTCTGCAGTTTCCTGGGACTCTGCTTCCTGCCTGCAGTATCCAGTAACTCTGCTTCCTGCCTGCAGTATCCAGTAACTCTGTTTCCTGCCTGCAGTATCCAGTGACTCTGCTCCCTGCCTGCAGTATCCAATGACTCTTCTCCCTGCCTGCAGTATCCAGTGACTCTGCTTCCTGCCTGCAGTATCCAGTGACTCTGCTCCCTGCCTGCAGTATCCAGTGACTCTCCTCCCTGCCTGCAGTATCCAGTGACTCTGCTCCTTGCCTGCAGTATCCAATAACTTTGCTTCCTGCCTGCAGTATCCAGTGACTCTGCTCCCTGCCTGCAGTCTCCAGTGACTCTGCTCCCTGCCTGCAGTATCCAGTGACTCTGCTCCATGCCTGCAGTATCCAGTGATTCTGCTCCCTGCCTGCAGTATCCAGTGACTCTGCTCCCTGCCTGCAGTATCCAGTAACTCTGCTTCCTGTCTACAGTATCCAGTAACTCTGCTTCCTGCCTGCAGTATCCAGTGACTCTGCTCCCTGCCTGCAGTATCCAGTGACTCTCCTCCCTGCCTGCAGTATCCAGTGACTCTACTCCCTGCCTGCAGTATCCAGTAACTCTGCTTCCTGCCTGCAGTATCCAGTGACTCTCCTCCCTGCCTGCAGTATCCAGTGACTCTGCTCCCTGCCTGCAGTATCCAGTGACTCTGCTCCCTGCCTGCAGTATCCAGTGACTCTCCTCCCTGTCTGCAGTCTTCAGTAACTCTGCTCCCTGCCTGCAGTCTCAAGGAACTCTGCTTCCTGCCTGCAGTATCCATTGACTTTGCTCCCTGCCTGCAGTATCCAGTAACTCTGCTTCCTGCATGCAGTATCCAGTGACTCTGCTCCCTGCCTGCAGTCTCCAGGAACTCTGCTCCCTGCCTGCAGTATCCAGTAACTCTGCTTCCTGCCTGCAGTATCCAGTAACTCTGCTTCCTGCCTTCAGTATCCAGTGACTCTGCTCCCTGCCTGCAGTATCCAGTGACTCTGCTCCCTGCCTGCAGTATCCAGTGACTCTCCTCCCTGTCTGCAGTCTTCAGTGACTCTGCTCCCTGCCTGCAGTCTCAAGGAACTCTGCTTCCTGCCTGCAGTATCCATTGACTTTGCTCCCTGCCTGCAGTATCCAGTGACTCTGCTCCCTGCCTGCAGTATCCAGTAACTCTGCTTCCTGCCTGCAGTTTCCAGTGACTCTGCTCCCTGCCTACAGCATCCAGTGACTCTCCTCCCTGTCTGCAGTCTCCAGTGACTCTGCTCCCTACCTGCAGTATCCGGTAATTCTGCTTCCTGCCTGCAGTATCCAGTGACTCTGCTCCCTGCCTGCAGTATCCAGTGGCTCTCCTCCCTGTCTGCAGTCTTCAATGACTCTGCTCCCTGCCTGCAGTATCCAGTGACTCTCCTCCCTGCCTGCAGTATCCAGTGACTGTGCTCTCTGCCTGCAGTATCCAGTGACTCTGCTCCCTGCCTGCAGTAACCAGTGACTCTCCTCCCTGCCTAAAGTATCCAGTGACTCTGCTCCCTGCCTGCAGTATCCAGTGACTCTGCTCCCTGTCTGCAGTCTTCAGTGACTCTGCTTCCTGCCTTCAGTATCCAGTGACTTTGCTCCCTGCTTGCAGCCTCCAGTGACTCTGCTTACTGTCTGCAGTCTCCAGTGACTCTGCTTCCTGTCTGCAGTCTTCAGTGACTCTGCTCCCTGTCTGCAGTCTTCAGTGACTCTGCTTCCTGTCTGCAGTATCCAGTGACTCTCCTCCCTGCCTGCAGTATCCAGTGACTCTCCTCCCTGCCTGCAGTATCCAGTGACTCTGCTCCCTGCCTGCAGTATCCAGTGACTCTGCTCCCTGCCTGCAGCATCCAGTGACTCTGCTCCCTGCCTGCAGCATCCATTGACTCTCCTCCCTGTCTGCAGTTTCCTGGGACTCTGCTTCCTGCCTGCAGTATCCAGTAACTCTGCTTCCTGCCTGCAGTATCCAGTAACTCTGTTTCCTGCCTGCAGTATCCAGTGACTCTGCTCCCTGCCTGCAGTATCCAATGACTCTTCTCCCTGCCTGCAGTATCCAGTGACTCTGCTTCCTGCCTGCAGTATCCAGTGACTCTGCTCCCTGCCTGCAGTATCCAGTGACTCTCCTCCCTGCCTGCAGTATCCAGTGACTCTGCTCCCTGCCTGCAGTATCCAGTAACTTTGCTTCCTGCCTGCAGTATCCAGTGACTCTGCTCCCTGCCTGCAGTCTCCAGTGACTCTGCTCCCTGCCTGCAGTATCCAGTGACTCTGCTCCCTGCCTGCAGTATCCAGTGACTCTGCTCCCTGCCTGCAGTATCCAGTGACTCTGCTCCCTGCCTGCAGTATCCAGTAACTCTGCTTCCTGTCTACAGTATCCAGTAACTCTGCTTCCTGCCTGCAGTATCCAGTGACTCTGCTCCCTGCCTGCAGTATCCAGTGACCCTCCTCCCTGCCTGCAGTATCCAGTGACTCTACTCCCTGCCTGCAGTATCCAGTAACTCTGCTTCCTGCCTGCAGTATCCAGTGACTCTGCTCCCTGCCTGCAGTATCCAGTGACTCTGCTCCATGCCTGCAGTATCCAGTGACTCTGCTCCCTGCCTGCAGTATCCAGTAACTCTGCTTCCTGTCTACAGTATCCAGTAACTCTGCTCCCTGCCTGCAGTATCCAGTGACTCTCCTCCCTGCCTGCAGTATCCAGTGACTCTACTCCCTGCCTGCAGTATCCAGTAACTCTGCTTCCTGCCTGCAGTATCCAGTGACTCTCCTCCCTGCCTGCAGTATCCAGTGACTCTGCTCCCTGCCTGCAGTATCCAGTGACTCTGCTCCCTGCCTGCAGTATCCAGTGACTCTCCTCCCTGTCTGCAGTCTTCAGTAACTCTGCTCCCTGCCTGCAGTCTCAAGGAACTCTGCTTCCTGCCTGCAGTATCCATTGACTTTGCTCCCTGCCTGCAGTATCCAGTAACTCTGCTTCCTGCCTGCAGTATCCAATGACTCTCCTCCCTGCCTGCAGTATCCAGTGACTCTGCTCCCTGCCTGCAGTCTCCAGGAACTCTGCTCCCTGCCTGCAGTATCCAGTAACTCTGCTTCCTGCCTGCAGTATCCAGTAACTCTGCTTCCTGTCTACAGTATCCAGTAACTCTGCTTCCTGCCTGCAGTATCCAGTGACTCTGCTCCCTGCCTGCAGTATCCAGTGACCCTCCTCCCTGCCTGCAGTATCCAGTGACTCTACTCCCTGCCTGCAGTATCCAGTAACTCTGCTTCCTGCCTGCAGTATCCAGTGACTCTGCTCCCTGCCTGCAGTATCCAGTGACTCTGCTCCATGCCTGCAGTATCCAGTGACTCTGCTCCCTGCCTGCAGTATCCAGTGACTCTGCTCCCTGCCTGCAGTATCCAGTAACTCTGCTTCCTGTCTACAGTATCCAGTAACTCTGCTCCCTGCCTGCAGTATCCAGTGACTCTCCTCCCTGCCTGCAGTATCCAGTGACTCTGCTCCATGCCTGCAGTATCCAGTGACTCTGCTCCCTGCCTGCAGTATCCAGTGACTCTGCTCCCTGCCTGCAGTATCCAGTAACTCTGCTTCCTGTCTACAGTATCCAGTAACTCTGCTCCCTGCCTGCAGTATCCAGTGACTCTCCTCCCTGCCTGCAGTATCCAGTGACTCTACTCCCTGCCTGCAGTATCCAGTAACTCTGCTTCCTGCCTGCAGTATCCAGTGACTCTCCTCCCTGCCTGCAGTATCCAGTGACTCTGCTCCCTGCCTGCAGTATCCAGTGACTCTGCTCCCTGCCTGCAGTATCCAGTGACTCTCCTCCCTGTCTGCAGTCTTCAGTAACTCTGCTCCCTGCCTGCAGTCTCAAGGAACTCTGCTTCCTGCCTGCAGTATCCATTGACTTTGCTCCCTGCCTGCAGTATCCAGTAACTCTGCTTCCTGCCTGCAGTATCCAATGACTCTCCTCCCTGCCTGCAGTATCCAGTGACTCTGCTCCCTGCCTGCAGTCTCCAGGAACTCTGCTCCCTGCCTGCAGTATCCAGTAACTCTGCTTCCTGGCTGCAGTATCCAGTAACTCTGCTTCCTGCCTTCAGTATCCAGTGACTCTGCTCCCTGCCTGCAGTATCCAGTGGCTCTCCTCCCTGTCTGCAGTCTTCAATGACTCTGCTCCCTGCCTGCAGTATCCAGTGACTCTCCTCCCTGCCTGCAGTATCCAGTGACTGTGCTCTCTGCCTGCAGTATCCAGTGACTCTGCTCCCTGCCTGCAGTAACCAGTGACTCTCCTCCCTGCCTGAAGTATCCAGTGACTCTGCTCCCTGCCTGCAGTATCCAGTGACTCTGCTCCCTGTCTGCAGTCTTCAGTGACTCTGCTTCCTGCCTTCAGTATCCAGTGACTTTGCTCCCTGCTTGCAGCCTCCAGTGACTCTGCTTACTGTCTGCAGTCTCCAGTGACTCTGCTTCCTGTCTGCAGTCTTCAGTGACTCTGCTCCCTGTCTGCAGTCTTCAGTGACTCTGCTTCCTGTCTGCAGTATCCAGTGACTCTCCTCCCTGCCTGCAGTATCCAGTGACTCTCCTCCCTGCCTGCAGTATCCAGTGACTCTGCTCCCTGCCTGCAGTATCCAGTGACTCTGCTCCCTGCCTGCAGCATCCAGTGACTCTGCTCCCTGCCTGCAGCATCCAGTGACTCTCCTCCCTGTCTGCAGTTTCCTGGGACTCTGCTTCCTGCCTGCAGTATCCAGTAACTCTGCTTCCTGCCTGCAGTATCCAGTAACTCTGTTTCCTGCCTGCAGTATCCAGTGACTCTGCTCCCAGCCTGCAGTATCCAATGACTCTGCTCCCTGCCTGCAGTATCCAGTGACTCTGCTTCCTGCCTGCAGTATCCAGTGACTCTGCTCCCTGCCTGCAGTATCCAGTGACTCTCCTCCCTGCCTGCAGTATCCAGTGACTCTGCTCCCTGCCTGCAGTATCCAGTAACTTTGCTTCCTGCCTGCAGTATCCAGTGACTCTGCTCCCTGCCTGCAGTCTCCAGTGACTCTGCTCCCTGCCTGCAGTATCCAGTGACTCTGCTCCATGCCTGCAGTATCCAGTGACTCTGCTCCCTGCCTGCAGTATCCAGTGACTCTGCTCCCTGCCTGCAGTATCCAGTAACTCTGCTTCCTGTCTACAGTATCCAGTAACTCTGCTTCCTGCCTGCAGTATCCAGTGACTCTGCTCCCTGCCTGCAGTATCCAGTGACTCTCCTCCCTGCCTGCAGTATCCAGTGACTCTACTCCCTGCCTGCAGTATCCAGTAACTCTGCTTCCTGCCTGCAGTATCCAGTGACTCTGCTCCCTGCCTGCAGTATCCAGTGACTCTGCTCCATGCCTGCAGTATCCAGTGACTCTGCTCCCTGCCTGCAGTATCCAGTGACTCTGCTCCCTGCCTGCAGTATCCAGTAACTCTGCTTCCTGTCTACAGTATCCAGTAACTCTGCTTCCTGCCTGCAGTATCCAGTGACTCTGCTCCCTGCCTGCAGTATCCAGTGACTCTCCTCCCTGCCTGCAGTATCCAGTGACTCTACTCCCTGCCTGCAGTATCCAGTAACTCTGCTTCCTGCCTGCAGTATCCAGTGACTCTCCTCCCTGCCTGCAGTATCCAGTGACTCTGCTCCCTGCCTGCAGTATCCAGTGACTCTGCTCCCTGCCTGCAGTATCCAGTGACTCTCCTCCCTGTCTGCAGTCTTCAGTAACTCTGCTCCCTGCCTGCAGTCTCAAGGAACTCTGCTTCCTGCCTGCAGTATCCATTGACTTTGCTCCCTGCCTGCAGTATCCAGTAACTCTGCTTCCTGCCTGCAGTATCCAATGACTCTCCTCCCTGCCTGCAGTATCCAGTGACTCTGCTCCATGCCTGCAGTCTCCAGGAACTCTGCTCCCTGCCTGCAGTATCCAGTAACTCTGCTTCCTGCCTGCAGTATCCAGTAACTCTGCTTTCTGCCTTCAGTATCCAGTGACTCTGCTCCCTGCCTGCCGTATCCAGTGACTCTGCTCCCTGCCTGCAGTATCCAGTGACTCTCCTCCCTGTCTGCAGTCTTCAGTGACTCTGCTCCCTGCCTGCAGTCTCAAGGAACTCTGCTTCCTGCCTGCAGTATCCATTGACTTTGCTCCCTGCCTGCAGTATCCAGTAACTCTGCTTCCTGCCTGCAGTATCCAATGACTCTCCTCCCTGCCTGCAGTATCCAGTGACTCTGCTCCCTGCCTGCAGTCTCCAGGAACTCTGCTTCCTGCCTGCAGTATCCAGTAACTTTGCTCCCTGCCTGCAGTATCCAGTAACTCTGCTTCCTGCCTGCAGTATCCAGTGACTCTCCTCCCTGCCTGCAGTATCCAGTGACTCTGCTCCCTGCCTGCAGCATTCAGTGACTCTCCTCCCTGTCTGCAGTCTCCAATGATTCTGCTCCCTGCCTGCAGTATCCAGTAACTCTGCTTCCTGCCTGCAGTATCCAGTAACTCTGCTTCCTGCCTGCAGTATTCAGTGACTCTGCTCTCTGCCTGCAGTCTCCAGTGACTCTCCTCCCTGCAAGCAGTATCCAATGACTCTGCTCCCTGCCTGCAGTATCCAGTGACTCTGCTCCCTGCCTGCAGTATCCAGTGACTCTGCTCCCTGCCTGCAGCATCCAGTAACTCTCCTCCCTGTCTGCATTCTCCAGTGACTCTGCTCCCTGCCTGCTGTATCCAGTAACTCTGCTTCCTGCCTCCAGTACCCAGTAACTCTGCTTCCTGCCTGCAGTATCCAGTGACTCTGCTCCCTGTCTGCAATATGCAGTGACTCTGCTCCCTGCCTGCAGTATCCAGTAACTCTGCTTCCTGCCTGCAGTTTCCATTGACTCTCCTCCCTGCCTGCAGTATCCAGTGATTCTGCTCCCTGTCTGCAGTATCCAGTGACTCTGCTTTCTGCCTGCAGCATCCAGTGACTCTCCTCCCTGTCTGCAGTCTCCAGTGACTCTGCTCCCTGCCTGCAGTATCCAGTAACTCTGCTTCCTGCCTGCAGTATCCAGTAACTCTGCTCCCTGCCTGCAGTATCCAATGACTCTCCTCCCTGTCTGCAGTCTTCAGTGAATCTGCTCCCTGCCTGCAGTATCCAGTGACTCTCCTCCCTGCCTGCAGTATCCAGTGACTGTGCTCTCTGCCTGCAGTATCCAGTGACTCTGCTCCCTGCCTGCAGTATCCAGTGACTCTGCTCCCTGTCTGCAGTCTTCAGTGACTCTGCTTCCTGCCTGCAGTATCCAGTGACTCTGCTCCCTGCCTGCAGCCTCCAGTGACTCTGCTTACTGTCTGCAGTCTCCAGTGACTCTGTTTCCTGTCTGCAGTCTTCAGTGACTCTGCTCCCTGTCTGCAGTCTTCAGTGACTCTGCTTCCTGTCTGCAGTATCCAGTGACTCTCCTCCCTGCCTGCAGTATCCAGTGCCTCTCCTCCCTGCCTGCAGTATCCAGTGACTCTCCTCCCTGCCTGCAGTATCCAGTGACTCTCCTCCCTGCCTGCAGTATCCAGTGACTCTGCTCCCTGCCTGCAGTATCCAGTGACTCTGCTCCCTGCCTGCAGTATCCAGTGACTCTGCTCCCTGCCTGCAGTCTTCAGTGACTCTGCTCCCTGCCTGCAGTCTCAAGGAACTCTGCTTCCTGCCTGCAGTATCCATTGACTTTGCTCCCTGCCTGCAGTATCCAGTAACTCTGCTTCCTGCCTGCAGTATCCAGTGACTCTCCTCCCTGCCTGCAGTATCCAGTGACTCTGCTCCCTGCCTGCAGCATTCAGTGACTCTCCTCCCTGTCTGCAGTCTCCAGTGATTCTGCTCCCTGCCTGCAGTATCCAGTAACTCTGCTTCCTGCCTGCAGTATCCAGTAACTCTGCTTCCTGCCTGCAGTATTCAGTGACTCTGCTCCCTGCCTGCAGTCTCCAGTGACTCTCCTCCCTGCAAGCAGTATCCAATGACTCTGCTCCCTGCCTGCAGTATCCAGTGACTCTGCTCCCTGCCTGCAGTATCCAGTGACTCTGCTCCCTGCCTGCAGCATCCAGTAACTCTCCTCCCTGTCTGCATTCTCCAGTGACTCTGCTCCCTGCCTGCTGTATCCAGTAACTCTGCTTCCTGCCTGCAGTATCCAGTAACTCTGCTTCCTGCCTGCAGTATCCAGTGACTCTGCTCCCTGTCTGCAATATGCAGTGACTCTGCTCCCTGCCTGCAGTATCCAGTAACTCTGCTTCCTGCCTGCAGTTTCCATTGACTCTCCTCCCTGCCTGCAGTATCCAGTGATTCTGCTCCCTGTCTGCAGTATCCAGTGACTCTGCTTTCTGCCTGCAGCATCCAGTGACTCTCCTCCCTGCCTGCAGTATCCAGTAACTCTGCTTCCTGCCTGCAGTATCCAGTAACTCTGCTTCCTGCCTGCAGTATCCAGTGACTCTGCTCCCTGCCTGCAGTATCCAATGACTCTCCTCCCTGTCTGCAGTCTTCAGTGAATCTGCTCCCTGCCTGCAGTATCCAGTGACTCTCCTCCCTGCCTGCAGTATCCAGTGACTGTGCTCTCTGCCTGCAGTATCCAGTGACTCTGCTCCCTGCCTGCAGTATCCAGTGACTCTGCTCCCTGTCTGCAGTCTTCAGTGACTCTGCTTCCTGCCTGCAGTATCCAGTGACTCTGCTCCCTGCCTGCAGCCTCCAGTGACTCTGCTTACTGTCTGCAGTCTCCAGTGACTCTGTTTCCTGTCTGCAGTCTTCAGTGACTCTGCTCCCTGTCTGCAGTCTTCAGTGACTCTGCTTCCTGTCTGCAGTATCCAGTGACTCTCCTCCCTGCCTGCAGTATCCAGTGCCTCTCCTCCCTGCCTGCAGTATCCAGTGACTCTCCTCCCTGCCTGCAGTATCCAGTGACTCTCCTCCCTGCCTGCAGTATCCAGTGACTCTGCTCCCTGCCTGCAGTATCCAGTGACTCTGCTCCCTGCCTGCAGTATCCAGTGACTCTGCTCCCTGCCTGCAGTATCCAGTGACTCTGCTCCCTGCCTGCAGTCTTCAGTGACTCTGCTCCCTGCCTGCAGTCTCAAGGAACTCTGCTTCCTGCCTGCAGTATCCATTGACTTTGCTCCCTGCCTGCAGTATCCAGTAACTCTGCTTCCTGCCTGCAGTATCCAGTGACTCTCCTCCCTGCCTGCAGTATCCAGTGACTCTGCTCCCTGCCTGCAGCATTCAGTGACTCTCCTCCCTGTCTGCAGTCTCCAGTGATTCTGCTCCCTGCCTGCAGTATCCAGTAACTCTGCTTCCTGCCTGCAGTATCCAGTAACTCTGCTTCCTGCCTGCAGTATTCAGTGACTCTGCTCCCTGCCTGCAGTCTCCAGTGACTCTCCTCCCTGCAAGCAGTATCCAATGACTCTGCTCCCTGCCTTCAGTATCCAGTGACTCTGCTCCCTGCCTGCAGTATCCAGTGACTCTGCTCCCTGCCTGCAGCATCCAGTAACTCTCCTCCCTGTCTGCATTCTCCAGTGACTCTGCTCCCTGCCTGCTGTATCCAGTAACTCTGCTTCCTGCCTGCAGTATCCAGTAACTCTGCTTCCTGCCTGCAGTATCCAGTGACTCTGCTCCCTGTCTGCAATATGCAGTGACTCTGCTCCCTGCCTGCAGTATCCAGTAACTCTGCTTCCTGCCTGCAGTTTCCAGTGACTCTCCTCCCTGCCTGCAGTATCCAGTGATTCTGCTCCCTGTCTGCAGTATCCAGTGACTCTGCTCCCTGCCTGCAGCATCCAGTGACTCTCCTCCCTGTCTGCAGTCTCCAGTGACTCTGCTCCCTGCCTGCAGTATCCAGTAACTCTGCTTCCTGCCTGCAGTATCCAGTAACTCTGCTTCCTGCCTGCAGTATCCAGTGACTCTGCTCCCTGCCTGCAGTATCCAATGACTCTCCTCCCTGTCTGCAGTCTTCAGTGAATCTGCTCCCTGCCTGCAGTATCCAGTGACTCTCCTCCCTGCCTGCAGTATCCAGTGACTGTGCTCTCTGCCTGCAGTATCCAGTGACTCTGCTCCCTGCCTGCAGTATCCAGTGACTCTGCTCCCTGTCTGCAGTCTTCAGTGACTCTGCTTCCTGCCTGCAGTATCCAGTGACTCTGCTCCCTGCCTGCAGCCTCCAGTGACTCTGCTTACTGTCTGCAGTCTCCAGTGACTCTGTTTCCTGTCTGCAGTCTTCAGTGACTCTGCTCCCTGTCTGCAGTCTTCAGTGACTCTGCTTCCTGTCTGCAGTATCCAGTGACTCTCCTCCCTGCCTGCAGTATCCAGTGACTCTCCTCCCTGCCTGCAGTATCCAGTGACTCTGCTCCCTGCCTGCAGTATCCAGTGACTCTGCTCCCTGCCTGCAGTATCCAGTGACTCTGCTCCCTGCCTGCAGCATTCAGTGACTCTGCTTCCTGCCTGCAGCATCCAGTGACTCTCCTCCCTGTCTGCAGTCTCCTGGGACTCTGCTCCCTGCCTGCAGTATCCAGTAACTCTGCTTCCTGCCTGCAGTATCCAGTAACTCTGCTTCCTGCCTGCAGTATCCAGTGACTCTGCTCCCTGCCTGCAGTATCCAATGACTCTGCTCCCTGCCTGCAGTATCCAGTGACTCTGCTCCCTGCCTGCAGTATCCAGTGACTCTCCTCCCTGTCTGCAGTCTCCTGGACTCTGCTCCCTGCCTGCAGTATCCAGTAACTCTGTTTCCTGCATTCAGTATCCAGTAACTCTGCTTTCTGCCTGCAGTATTCAGTGACTCTGCTCCCTGCCTGCAGTATCCAGTGACTCTCCTCCCTGCCTGCAGTATCCAGTGACTCTGCTCCCTGCCTGCAGTATCCAGTAACTTTGCTTCCTGCCTGCAGTATCCAGTGACTCTGCTCCCTGCCTGCAGTATCCAGTAACTCAGCTTCCTGCCTGCAGTATCCAGTGACTCTGCTCCCTGACTGCAGCATCCAGTGACTCTCCTCCCTTTCTGCAGTCTCCAGTGACTCTGCTCCCTGCCTGCAGTATCCTGTAACTCTGCTTCCTGCCTGAAGTATCCAGTAACTCTGCTTCCTGCCTGCAGTATCCAGTGACTCTGCTCCCTGCCTGCAGTATCCAGTGACTGTGCTCCCTGCCTGCAGTATCCAGTGGCTCTCCTCCCTGTCTGCAGTATCCAATGACTCTCCTCCCTGCCTGCAGTATCCAGTCACTCTGCTCCCTGCCTGCTGTATCCAGTGACTCTGCTCCCTGCCTGCAGTATCCAGTGACTCTGTTCCCTGCCTGCAGTATCCAGTGACTCTGCTCCCTGCCTGCAGTATCCAGTGACTCTGCTCCCTCTTTGCAGTCTTCAGTGACTCTGCTTCCTGCCTGCAGTATCCAGTGACTCTGCTCCCTGCCTGCAGTATCCAGTGACTCTGCTCCGTCTGCATTCTTCAGTGACTCTGCTTCCTGCCTGCAGTATCCAGTGACTCTGCTCCCTGCCTGCAGTATCCAGTGAATCTGCTCCCTGTCTGCAGTCTTCAGTGACTCTGCTTCCTGCCTGCAGTATCCAGTGACTCTGCTCCCTGTCTGCAGTATCCAGTGACTCTGCTCCCTGTCTGCAGTCTTCAGTGTCTCTGCTTCCTGCGTGCAGTATCCAGTGACTCTGCTCCTTGCCTGCAGTATCCAGTGACTCTGCTCCCTGCCTGCAGTATCCAGTAACTCTGCTTACTGCCTGCAGTATCCAGTGACCCTGCTTCCTGTCTGCAGTCTCCAGTGACTCTGCTTCCTCTCTGCAGTCTCCAGTGACTCTGCTTCCTCTCTGCAGTCTTCAGTGACTCTGCTCCCTCTCTGCAGTCTTCAGTGACTCTGCTTCCTGTCTGCAGTCTTCAGTGACTCTGCTCCCTGCCTGCAGTATCCAGTGACTCTCCTCCCTGCCTGCAGTATCCAGTGACTCTGCTTCCTGTCTGCAGTCTCCAGTGACTCTGCTTCCTCTCTGCAGTCTCCAGTGACTCTGCTTCCTCTCTGCAGTCTTCAGTGACTCTGCCCCCTCTCTGCAGTCTTCAGTGACTCTGCTTGCTGTCTGCAGTCTTCAGTGACTCTGCTCCCTGCCTGCAGTATCCAGTGACTCTCCTCCCTGCCTGCAGTATCCAGTGACTCTGCTTCCTGTCTGCAGTCTCCAGTGACTCTGCTTCCTCTCTGCAGTCTCCAGTGACTCTGCTTCCTCTCTGCAGTCTTCAGTGACTCTGCCCCCTCTCTGCAGTCTTCAGTGACTCTGCTTGCTGTCTGCAGTCTTCAGTGACTCTGCTCCCTGTCTGCAGTCTTCAGTGACTCTTCTCCCTGCCTGCAGTATCCAGTGACTCTCCTCCCTGCCTGCAGTATCCAGTGACTCTGCTCCCTGCCTGCAGTATCCAGTGACTCTGCTCTTGGTATTGGTGGGCTTTTGCCTTCTTTCGGGACTTGGGTGAGAATGAACCCGTGAGGTCCAGACTGCAATCAGTTAATTTGCATACACTCAGTGTCTTTAAGCTACGACGGGATCTGAGTACCAGGTTGCTGGTGCTCCGGTAAACGGTTGACTCCCCGGTTCAGGTCCGGCCGGCTCCAACCCTGACCCGGTCCCTACGGTTTCGCCGGTCGTGTACCGGTACTCCTGCAGGCGGCCACCACCGTCTGCCTGCCTGACGTTTTGGGGATCCCAGGCTCCAACCCGGGTCCCTGACAGCTTTCTCCTCCACACCTCCTGTCACTTTCACTGTCTCACTGCACTCCCTTTTCTAAAACTGTTTGTACTTCCTGCCTCAGGACAGTAGTCTCCCCGGTGGGCATGCCTTTCCGCCTGGCTCCGCCCACCTGGTGTTCCCTTCCTGCCCTGAGGGAGGCATCAGGTCTCCCTTTCGGGTGACGGATGAGTCCTCACAAGGGATGGGGAAATGTGTGTGTGGTGTTACCTGTGACCTCTGGGGGCCAGGGCGTCACAATCCCCCTTAGTTTAATGCAGACCGTCTGCGGGCTGCCCGACCAACTCCGGTTTATTTTTCTGCTTTTTTTTTCTGGAACGGCAAAAGTAAAACGGGAACATTTACAAGTATAATAACATTTGTATAAGCTTAAGATTTCTGCAGGATCTTCCCTTAACGGGAGGCATTTTACTTAAACGTTGCAAACTTTATTCAAACGGAACGGGTTCATGTCCTTCCGCCTTTCCCACCCAAACAACCTAGCCTTGATGCTGCCCCTAAGAAATGGGCAGCACCTTTTTTCCCCAGTCCGGAAACAGGAACATGGCCAGATCACCCAGGCGGGAACGGGTACGGTGCGGCGCACCCGGCAGTCGTCAAAGGGCTCCCCGGAGGATGGTCACCGGTCCCGGTGGTGACCGAACCCCAGCCTACTCTGCTGCGGGTCCTTCCTCCAATCTGCCTCTCCGGAGGCTAACGGAACGGGAAGGCATGTCAAAGGGGGCAGGATGGGACAATATTTACAAGCCCAAAAGTTTTTGGGTGGCCAGCAAGTCCACGGCCTTGTCCATGAGCAGTCACTCACGCAACGGGTTTAAACAGGGGGTTAAAACACAAGTCCCAACGGGGACGGTACTTTTTAGCCAACGGGCTACCGGCAATCAGCTCACTCTTCGGTGGGGAACTCCTCTTCCACCTCTACATCGGGGCTGTACGGTGGAGGAGGGGGCTGCCTGCCGCTCCGGACATCCAGGGCAAACCAACCCCTCTCTTCGCGGTGCCGGGTGTAGCGCACCAAATCGCCAGGCAGGAGGTCACGGTCCGGGTGTCCAAATGGGAGGTGATCATTCACGTCTCGCCGGGAAAAGAAGATTTCCACTTCCAGGGTGGGGTCATACAGGAACCCCCAGTCTCTGTCCTTGTTAAATCTTCGGACCTGGCCCTGATGAGTCGGGCCCCGCACCCAGGACCCAGCCCTCCGGAGCCGCTCCTTCCCCTCCTTCCCCTTGATAGTATGGGCAAGGACCTCCTCTCTCTTCTTTTCTCGGGCCGCAATCTCCCGGCTCAGCTGGCTTGGCTGCCGCTCCCAATACGGGGTGCTTGCACGCCCGGGGTCTGCATCAGTGGGGGTCTGGCCCAGCCGGCGCTCCTCGGTGTCGACCACGATCGGCACTCTCTGAGGGGAGCCCCGCTGTGTCACGGCCGGCTCTGCTGCCTTGCAGCTGCCTCCCCGCGGAACCTCAGCCGAGGCTCGCGACCCTGGAGCGGCCTGCTTCGCCTTCTGGGCCTTCTTGGCCGGGCGGACTGCCGGGGCTGGTACTCTTTTGGGCGCGGTCACTTCCTGCACAGCTGGCGCTGCTTCGGGTTCAGGTGCTGGCTGGGAACGGGCCTCTTCAGGTAACGGGCACAGCGTGGATGGATTCCACAGCAGGTCCGGGCCAGCCTCCCCAAACAGCTTCCCATAAGCGCCCGGGACGGACTCCGCCACCGGTGCCGGGGGTGGGGATACGGGTTGAGGAGCATCGACAACCACTGCGGGCAATGGAGGAGGCGGTATGGCGGGTAGCAGCAGGCTGGGCCCCTCAGTCGCGACGGCCGACCCCTCAAGGGCATAGGGACGTGGGTCGCCTTCCCACCCTGCCAACACCGTCATCCTCTCACGGGCCCGCACGGCAGCCACTATCTCCCCCATCTCCGCCGCCCAGTGCTCCACTAGGAGGCTTACCTGGTGCTGGAGGCAGCGGCACATCTCCTCGGTCGGGGCCGGGCTGTTCCTGCGCAGGCTCAGGGATCTCGGGACTCTGTACGGGAGTTGCCATTCTGCTGCTGCGCCAACGGCATCCAGGAACGGAACGGATGCAGGGTCCTGGAGTCCCTGGCTTTTTATCTTCTCGGTCACATCAGGCAGCTCTTTCATCCGATCCCCCTTAGTTTTCTCTTCCTACTCCTCCTTCCGGGGGCGGGGCTTCAGTGTTCGCGCCTTCACTGCTCGGGGAAGATGACTCGAGCGGGAAACTTTCGCGCAAAGATGGCGGATCTTCAACTTTTTCGTCAGGACGCCGCTGACGGATTCCTCTAAGGTGCACTTCCACGGGTAAGTGGACTGTCCGAATCCTGTTCGTGACGCCAAATTGTCGCGGGCGGGGGGCCTGTCCTCCGTCACGGGGGAGCTGCTCGGGGAGATCACGCTCGGATCCGGGGCCTTCTCCTTGGTGGCTCGAGTGGGCCGAACCCGGGGCTCGAGCAGCGCTCCTCGCCCACGAGTGAAAAGGGGGTTTGGATTGGTGATCGGTGGGTGCGCGGCCGGGGCCGCTGTGGAGATTGTTCGTGACACCACCCACGGGTTGTGGTGACGTGGGCACCACCGCTGCGGTGAGGGTGAGGGACTCCCGGGAGCGGTGTAATGGCGCAGCCTTGGTGTTAACCACTCCGTGGGTAAGGGCAGTGTGTCCTGGGGCCCGGTGGTTGGGACAGGCGATGTTGGGGGTCGCGGTGCAAAGGGGCCGTGCTGCGGTGCGGTGCTGTTCCAGGGTGGCACTGTTGTACTCACGATTAATTGCACTCAGAGTCACTGGTAAACCAAAGTTCGGGGATGGTCAGGTCCCGCAGCCGACTGCCTGTGTCCCATGTGAGGTTGATGGTGGTCCCTTTCCCTTGCACCTTTTTGTTCTGTTTGGCTCCCCTGCCTGGACAGTGGTAGCCCGCTCCCCGGCGTTTAGCTACCGGAGGAGCCCTCGGTTGCCCGCAGGCGCTGGCCTGTCGGGTGTTTGGCCCTTGGCGGTGGCACTCACTCGGTATCGGTGGGCTTTTGCCTTCTTTCAGGACTTGGGTGAGAATGAACTCGTGAGGTACAGACTGCAATCAGTTAATTCGCCTACACTCAGTGTCTCTAAGCTAGGACGGGGTCTGAGTACCCGGTTGCTGGTGCTCCGGTAAACGGTTGCTCCCCGGTTCAGGTCCGGCGGGCTCCAACCCTGACCCGGTCCCTACGGCTCCTCCGGTCGTGTACCGGTACTCCTGCAGGCGGCCACCACCGTCTGCCTGCCTGACGTTTTGGGGATCCCAGGCTCCAACCCGGGTCCCTGACAGCTTTCTCCTCCACACCTCCTGTCACTGTCTCACTGTGTCGCGGGCAGAGGGGCCGCGCTCGCTACGCTCGGGTCCGTGGCTTCTGCGGCGGCTCGGTGGCTCGAGCGGTGGGCCGGACCCGGGGACTCGAGCAGCGCTCCTCGCCCACGAGTGAAAAGGGGGTGGTTTGTTTGGGGAGATAGTTCGTGACATCACCCACGAGTCGTGGTGATAATGGGCACCACCGCTGCTGGTGACGGGGATCCTGAGAGCGATGGCAGGGAGCAGCTAGGATGTTGATTCCCCCTCCGTGGGTAGGGGTTGGTGATCCCGGGGCCCGGTGATGATACTGGGAGGCAGGGCTAGCTGGGGTGCAGGGTTGCGGAGGCAGCGTGGTGCGGTGCCGGATGGCACTGTTGTACTCACTCAGGCATAGATTCACAGAGTCACTGGTAAACCAAACGGCTGGATGGACGGGTCCCGCAGCCGGTTGCTGGGTCTGTGCTCTCCCTGGACAGGTTGATGGCGGCTGTCTTTCCCTGCACCACTGTAGAACTGTACTGACTGCGATGGTTTCCCAACGGTAGTCCGCTCCCCGGCGTGTATGTACCGAGGGAGCCCGTTTTGCCCGCAGGCGCAGGCCCTTGGATCTCTAGCCTATGGCGGTGGCTTTCTATCCTCACGGTGTGGACGGTTGCCTTCTGTCGGGACTTGGGTGTTAGGGAACCCCTGGGGTTCCGGTCACTCTCAGATTTGACCTTTTCGGCGGCTCCTAGCCTGGTCGGGGTCCAATGACCCTGCCTTTGTGCTGGATGCAGATCTGTTCCCCGATTCGGTACCGGCGGGCCACCGCCCGTCCCCGGTCCTACGGTTCCACCGACCTGCACCCACTCCTGCAGACGGCCACCGCCGTCTGCCGACCTTGCTCACAGTGCCTGGGCTCTGTCCCAGACACCAGCAGTTCTTCTCCTCTCCACTTCACTACTCCACTCCACAACCTCTCTGCACTTCAACCCTTCACTAACTAACTGCTTTTCCCGCCTCCAGGCCTGTGAACTCCTCGGTTGGTGGGGCCAACCGCCTGGCTCCACCCCACCTGGTGTGGACATCAGACCCTGAGGGAGGCAACAAGGATTTTTGTTTGACTGTTGTAGACTATCCAGGGAAGGAGGTGTGGGTGGTGTTGTGCCTGTGACTACCTGGCTAGTTCAGGGCGTCACATTCCCCCTTGGTGAAATGCAGACCGTCCGCGGGCTGCCCATCCATCACCGGTATTATTTTTCTGAAAAATATAAACAACAAAACAGCAAAAATAACATTATGCATACTTTTAAATCTTCCCTGACGGGAGGCACTTACTTTAACGTTACTAACGGCATAAAACTTTTTTTTATTAATAACGGACGGGTTCATGGTCTTCTGCTCTCCCACCCAAGCAACCTACACCTTGATGCTGCCCCTAAGAAACGGGCAGCACCCCTTTCACCCCAGTCCAGGTCCAGGTCACCCAAGCGGGAACGGGCACGGTATCTTGCACCCGGCTGTCATCTCAGGGGACCCCACGTCTAGGGGGACCCCTGACCCCCAGAGGATGGTCACCGGTCCTGGTGGTGACCGGAACCCAGCCTACTCTGCTGCGGGTCCTTCCTCCAATCTGCCTCTCCGGAAGCAGCAACGGATTCCAGCACACAAACTATTTACAAGACCACAAGTTCGTGGTTGGCCTGCAAGTTCTCGGCCTTGTTCATGAGTAGTCTCTCATAATAATAATAAATAATAAATAATTTATTCATTTATATAGCGCTATTAATTCCACAGCGCTTTACATACATCAGCAATACTGTCCCCACTGGGGCTCACAATCTAAGGTCCCTATCAGTATATTTTTAATTGTGGGAGGAAACCGGAGTACCCGGAGGAAACCCACGCAAACACGAGGAGAACATACAAACTCCTTGCAGATGGTGTCCTTGGTGGGATTTGAACCAAGGACCCCAGCGCTGCAAGACTGCAGTGCTAACCACTGAGCCACCCACAATCAACATGCTGCACCCCTAGATATCAGTTTCCCTATAGCTAAGCGGGGGTCTACCTAGGTTGGGGCGCGTGGACCTTCGGGGCCCGATATCGGTAGTAGCGGCGATGGGATAGAGGAGACAACTGGTTCCTCTCCCGGTATGTCAGGTATGGCGGGCAGAGACCTACTGGGGTGTGGTATAGGTGCATCCCTGGGCGTTGGTCCGAGCTGCTCACTGGTGGGGGTTTCCGTTTCCATTTCTTCCACGGGTCGTGGGAACATTATCACCAGAACAATTACCGTGCCGTTCTGCATAGGCCAATCTGCTGGAAAGTCACCCATCACTGTGTGGATCACCTCTTTTTCCTTTCCTTCGTCTGGTATGGGCACCGGGACTTCGCTTACCAATCTCAAGGGGGCTGGGAACCTCTTCAAGTGGTCCCTGGAAATGGTAGCCGAGGTCTTCCCCTGGTCACGACTAATCAGATAAGTCTTCTTAGTTCCCCGTTCAGTGGGCTGTATGACATACGGGGTTTTCTCCCACTGGTCATCGAGCTTGTGGGTTCTTCTCTTCCGCTTTAGCACTATATCCCCAGGCTCAAAGGCAGCCGGAGCCCGCCGGTTGAAGTGTTGTTCCTGTTTTTCTCGACTCTGACGCAGATTCCTCTCCACATATTCCTGGACCTGTCGGTATTGCACTTGCCGTCGGTTATCCCAGTCTGCTGTCGAAGGGAGGGCCTCTGGGACTTCCAAGTCCATTTCCAGGTCCACCGGCAGCCGGCCTGGTCGGGCTCTCATCAGATACACCGGTGTGCATTTGGTGGCACCACAGGGAATGTTATTATACATATCTATCATGTCAGGCCATAAGTTCCTCTCTTCCAACAGTAGTACCTTGAGGAGATTCAGGACCAGGTGGTTCATCTTCTCACACATCCCATTAGTTTGGGAATGGTATGGTGTGGTCCTGATTTTCTTGCACCCGTATAGTTGGCAAAACTCTTGGAACACCTCTGCTTCGAAGGCCGGTCCCTGGTCCGTAAGCACCTTTTCAGGGTACCCGTGCGGTCGACAGAAGTAGGCCTGGAATGCTCTAGCTGCAGTACAGCCGGTCAGATCTTTGACTGGAACAACCACTATGAACCTCGAGTAGTGGTCCACGATGGTCAAAGCATAGGTGTACCCGCTTCGGTTGGGTGTGAGCTTGACGTGGTCCAGAGCGACCAACTCCAGCGGTTGATGGGTAACAATTGGTCGTAGAGGGGCCTTCTGGCTGGCCTCGTCCCTTCTTCTCAGCATACAGCGACCGCACTCTCGGCACCAGGCCTCCACAGACTCCCGCATCCCACTCCAATAGAACCGCTCTCTCAACAGCATCTCCAGCTTCTTCCAAGCAAAGTGCACGGCACCGTCATGGTAAGCTTGTAGCACCTTGGGCACACTGACTTGAGGAACCACCAGTTGGCGAACCTTCTCATGAGTCTTTGGGTTTATCAGTTCCTGGTACAGCTTCCCTTGATGTAGGCACAGCCGGGCTCTTTCCTTCCATAGCCGCTGGGCTTCTGGGAGAGCAGCTGGGTCCATTCTGGAGGAACCCTGTTCAAGCATGGTCTTGACCAACTGGACATCAGGCGCCTGATCTTGACCTGCTTGCCATCCCTGACTGGGTAACGGGTCTAGGTTCACCTGTTGCTGACTGACACAAGGCCTTTCGGCCAGGGGTCGGTGGAACGCTGGTAACTCGATTTCTTCAAGATCATCATCGTCGGCCCCTTCATCAGGTAGATGTGGCATTCTGGATAACGTGTCCACGTTGGTGTTCTTGCGGCCGGCTCGGTATTTTATAGTGAAGTCGTAGTTAGACAGCCAAGCTACCCACCTTTGTTCCAGGGCGCCCAGCTTGGCCATATCCAGGTGGGTTAATGGATTATTGTCCGTGTAGGCCATGAATTTTGCCGCGGCGAGGTAATGCTTAAATCTTTCGATGATTGCCCACACCAGGGCCAAGAACTCAAGCTTGAAGGAGCTGTAATTCTCAGGGTTTCTTTCCGTGGGTCTGAGTTTCCTACTGGCGTAGGCAATCACTTTTTCCTTCCCATCCTGGACCTGGGACAAGACTGCCCCTAGGCCCACATTGCTGGCGTCGGTGTAGAGGACGAACGGGAGGCCGTAATCGGGGTACGCTAAAATTTCTTCCCCAGTCAAGGCCGACTTCAGCTGGTGGAAGGACTCCTCATGCTCTCTTCCCACACAAACAAGGGTCCGGGGGTTCTGCCACCCTTAAGGCCACTTTACACACAGAGATAAATCTGCGGCAGATCTGTGGTTGCATTTAAATTGTGGACAATCAGTTCCAGGTTTGTGGCTGTCTACAAATGGAACAATATGTCCATGATTTCACTGCAACCACAGATCTGCCAAAGATTTATCTGTGTGTGTAAAGTGGCCTTTAGTCTGTCCCACGAGGAGGTCTTGTATCGGTGCAGCCTTCGTTGTGTACTCCTTTATGAAGCGGCGATAATAGCCCACCAGGCCCAGGAACTGCCTCACTTCCCTCACCGTGGTTGGTCGCGGCCAGTCCTGTATAGCGGTAACCTTCTCGGGGTCTGGGGCGACACCCTCTGCACTCACCGCGTGTCCCAGGTACTGCACTTTGGGCTTCAACAGGTGGCACTTGGAGGGCTTAGCTTCATCCCGTATTTGGCAAGGGACGCGAATACTTCAGCCAGGTGCCCTAGGTGTGCCTCGTACGTTTGGGAATACACGATCACGTCATCCAGATATAGCAAGACGGTCTCAAAATTGTGGTGCCGAGGCAGCATTCCATGAGCCGTTGGAAGGTCCCGGGGGCATTGCACAGCCCAAACGGTATACTGTTGAACTCGCAGAGTCCCATGGGGGTGGCAAATGCAGTCTTGTCACGATCTTCTGGCGCAACCGCCACCTGCCAGTATCCACTGGGAAGGTCAAGGGTAGAAAAATAGTTAGCGGTTTTCAGCGCAGCCAGCGACTCTTCAATACGGGGAAGAGGATAGGCATCTTTATGCGTTATTTGATTGATCTTACAGTAATCCACACACATTCTCATGGTGCCATCCTTCTTCTTTACCAGCACCAGTGGAGCCGCCCAGGGACTACAACTATTCCAAATGACCCCTGCCTCCTTCATGTTCCTCAACATGTCCTTAGCGCATTGGTAGTGTGCTGGTGGAATGTGCCTATACCTCTCCTTGATGGGTGGATGTGTGTCGGTGGGGATGTGGTGTTGAACCCCTTTAATTCTCCCGAAGTCTAGCGGGTGTTTACTGAAAACCTGCTCATACTCCCGCACTACCCTGTACACTCCCTCTTTGTGGTGCTTAGGTGTCGCTTCGGTGCCTACATGCAGTTCTTGGCACCACTTCTCGGACGGTTCGAGGGATGCGCCATTATCTGTGGGGGATGCGAAAGTAAGAGGGGTAGCTTCATGTATGGAGTGGGGATCTATGGTGAGCAACTTGGCAATGGTGGCGTAGCCGGGGAGCCTAACCTCTTCCTTCCCACAATTCAGCACTCTTACAGTCACTCTCCCCTTTTTGACGTCAATCACCCCTCTGGCCGCCATCACCGTGGGCCAGTGCTCTGAAGGCGTGGGTTCCATCATCACCGGGTAATCGCGCCCCTGGGGGCCTACTGCTACCCTGCACCAAATCATCATCTTGCTCCTTGGTGGCACCACCAAAGGGGCCACATCCATCACTCTCACTCCTCCAATCTCTCCACCCGTCAAGTTCACTTGTTGCCGGTGCAGGAGGGCCCGGATCTCACGCTGTACCGCCCTCTGTCGGCCTCCTCCTGCAGTGGCGGCCAACTGCTGCAACAAACTCAGCACCTCACCCATACAATGCTCCATCACATTTGTCCCTAAAATTACTTTTGGGTTATGATCACTGGGTTCATTTAGCACCACAATCATCCCTTGGTGTTTTAGCTCCTTATGTCCCATGGTCAGGGCCACTTCTTTGTATCCCACCTGGGTCATAGGGAGTCCATTGGCCACGATAATGGTCAGGGGGGGCAAGTTCACCATTACCCCAATACTGCTGATATAATGTGTATGGCATAGTGGTTACCTGTGATCCTGTGTCCAGTAGAGCCATGATCGGGATGCCGTCCACTGCCAGGGGAATGATGGGGCGGGCCGCAACGTACCGGTCTCGCCAATCAGGGGGGCAATTGGGGTCTACTCCTGAGGATTGGCCCTTGGCCCTAGGGGTTGCTCGTTTAACGGACACCGCCTGGAAATATGGCCAGGCTTTTTGCACCTGTAACAAATAGGAGGCCCATACCGCGAGTCATTGGTCCTTCTCCGCTGCATCCAGGGGACATCCTCCAGGCTGTCGGCGAGCTGGATCTTCTCCGGGGGCTTGCCTCTCGTCGGAAGCTGGAGTGCGGCAAGAATCTTGGCTAGGTCTCCATCCATGCGGCGGACTTGGGCAGCCAGTTCCTCCATCATCCCGCTAGGCGATGCAGGAACCGGTAGAGCCGGGAGAGAAGGTGTGACCGTGATGGGAGCGGTTCCAGCCGGCCAGGGGGCCGCCTCAGGAGCATCTGGTGCTGGGGCTTGCAGGGCCTTGATGGCCCGTTCTTTTAGTACCGCAAAGTCCAGATCGGGGTGTTCCAGAGCCCACAGCCGCAGCTCCTTGCGGTCCTCCGTGGATCCCAGCCCTTGCAGGAACTGTTCCACTAGCATCTTGTTGCTGTCCACATCGTTGATGGTGTCCACCCGCTTCAGCGCACGGAGGGCTGTTTGCAGGCGCAAGGCATAATCTCTTATATTATCCGTAGGCCGCTGTCGGCACTGATAAAACTGCATCTGCAACTCCGCCTCCGTGCGGGTCTCAAAAGCGGTTTGGAGTTTCTCAAAAATGGTAGTTACTGAGGCCTGGTCCGCGTCGGTCCAGGTCTCCGTTTCCTGCTCAGCCATACCGGTTAGCTGCCCTAGCACTACCGCAGCCCGTTGCATGTCATTCAGGGCATACAAATCGAGGACAGGGCTAATCTTTTTACGGAAGGCCTGCAAGGCATCAGGCTTCCCATCGTATTGCGGTAGCCAAGTAGCGCCAGGTACATAGGGCAAGGAAATCGGCAGTACCTGGGCGACCGCTGGGCCCGTGGCCTCCCCATTCCTGTTTCCGGGCGCCGCCGCGGCTGCGACCGCCGCTCCTCCAACTGCTCCGTTAGGCGCAGACATCTTTTTCCGTCCCCCCTTGGTTCTTTCTGGCACTTCCCTCCTTTAGGGGGCGGGGCTTCACTTTTCGCTCCTCCCCAGCTCGGGGAAGACGCTCGAGCGGGAAATCTTCGCGCCCAAGATGGCGGAACTTCAAATTTTTCGTCCGGACGCCGCCGGCGAGGATTGCAGGGCGCACTTCTACCAGTCGGTAGACTGGTTCAATCCTGTTCATGACGCCAAGTTGTCGCAGGCGGAGGGGACGCGCTCGCTACGCTCAGGTCCGGTGCTTCTGCGGCGGCTCGGTGGCTCGAGCGGTGGGCCGGACCCGGGGACTCGAGCAGCGCTCCTCGCCCACGAGTGAAAAGGGGGTGGTTTGTTTGGGGGAGATAGTTCGTGACGCCACCCACGGGTCGTGGTGATAATGGGCACCTCCGCTGCTGGTGACGGGGATCCCGAGAACGATGGCAGGGAGCAGCTAGGATTTTGATTCCCCCTCGGTGGGTAGGGGTTGGTGAACCCGGGGCCCGGTGATGATACTGGGAGGCAGGGCTAGCTGGGGTGCAGGGTTGCGGAGGCAGCACGGCGCAGTGCCGGATGGCACTGTTGTACTCACTCAGGCATAGATTCACAGAGTCACTGGTAAACCAAACGGCTGGATGGACGAGTCCCGCAGTCGGCTGCTGGGTCTGTGCTCTCCCCAGACAGGTTGATGGCGGCTGTCTTTCCCTGCACCACTGTAGAACTGTCCTTACTGCGATGGTTTCGCAACGGTAGTCCGCTCCCCGGCGTTTATGTACCGAGGGAGCCCGTTTTGCCCGCAGGCGCTGGCCCTTGGATCTCTAGCCTATGGCGGTGGCTTTCTATCCTCACGGTGTGGACGGTTGCCTTCTGTCGGGACTTGGGTGTTAGGGAACCCCTGGGGTTCCAGTCACTCTCAGATTTGACCTTTTCGGCGGCTCCTAGCCTGGTCGGGGTCTGATGGCCCTGCCTTTGTGCTGGATGCAGATCTGTTCCCCGGTTCGGTACCGGCGGGCCACCGCCCGTTCCCGGTCCTACGGTTCCACCAACCTGCACCCACTCCTGCAGACGGCCACCACTGTCTGCCGACCTTGCTCACAGTGCCTGGGCTCCGTCCCAGACACCAGCAGTTCCTCTCCTCTCCACTTCACTACTCCACGCCACAACCTCTCTGCACTTTAACCCTTCACTAACTAACTGCTTTTCCCGCCTCCAGGCCTGTGAACTCCTCAGTGGGTGAGGCCAACCGCCTGGCTCCACCCCACCTGGTGTGGACATCAGACCCTGGAGGGAGGCAACAAGGATTTTTGTTTGACTGTTGTAGACTATCCAGGGGAGGGGGTGTGGGCGGTGTTGTGCCTGTGACTACCTGGCTAGTCCAGGGCGTCACAACTGCACTCCCTTTTCTAACACTGTTTGTACTTACTGCCTCAGGACAGTAGTCTCCCCGGTGGGCGTGCCTTTCCGCCTGGCTCCGCCCACCTGGTGTGCCCTACCTGCCCTGAGGGAGGCATCAGGTCTCTCTTTCGGGTGACGGGTGAGTCCTCACAAAGGGATGGGGAAATGTGTGTGTGGTGTTACCTGTGACCCCTGGGGGCCAGGGCGTCACACTCCCTGTCTGCAGTCTTCAGTGACTCTGCTCCTCTCTGCAGTCTTCAGTGACTCTGCTCCCTCTCTGCAGTCTTCAGTGACTCTGCTTCCTGTCTGCAGTCTCCAGTGACTCTGCTCCCTGTCTGCAGTCTCCAGTGACTCTGCTTCCTGTCTGCAGTCTCCAGTGACTCTGCTCCCTGTCTGCAGTCTTCAGTGACTCTGCTTCCTGTCTGCAGTTTCCAGTGACTCTGCTCTCTCTGCAGTCTTCAGTGACTCTGCTTCCTGTCTGCAGTCTTCAGTGACTCTGCTCCCTGTCTGCAGTCTTTAGTGACTCTGCTCCCTGTCTGCAGTCTTCAGTGACTCTGCTCCCTGTCTGCAGTCTTCAGTGACTCTGCTCCTCTCTGCAGTCTTCAGTAACTCTGCTCCTGTCTGCAGTCTTCAGTGACTCTGCTTCCTGTCTGCAGTCTCCAGTGACTCTGCTCCCTGTCTACAGTCTTCAGTGACTCTGCTCCTGTCTGCAGTCTTCAGTGACTCTGCTTCCTGTCTGCAGTCTCCAGTGACTCTGCTCCTGTCTGCAGTCTTCAGTGACTCTGCTTCCTGTCTGCAGTCTTCAGTGACTCTGCTCCCTCTCTGCAGTCTTCAGTGACTCTGCTCCTCTCTGCAGTCTTCAGCGACTCTGCTCCCTCTCTGCAGTCTTCAGTGACTCTGCTCCTGTCTGCAGTCTTCAGTGACTCTGCTTCCTGTCTGCAGTCTCCAGTGACTCTGCTCCTGTCTGCAGTCTTCAGTGACTCTGCTTCCTGTCTGCAGTCTTCAGTGACTCTGCTTCCTCTCTGCAGTCTTCAGTGACTCTGCTCCCTCTCTGCAGTCTTCAGTGACTCTGCTCCCTCTCTGCAGTCTTCAGTGACTCTGCTCCTCTCTGCAGTCTTCAGTGACTCTGCTCCTCTCTGCAGTCTTCAGTGACTCTGCTCCTGTCTGCAGTCTTCAGTGACTCTGCGCCCTCTCTGCAGTCTTCAGTGACTCTGCTCCTCTCTGCAGTCTTCAGTGACTCTGCTCCCTCTCTGCAGTCTCCAGTGACTCTGCTCCCTCTCTGCAGTCTTCAGTGACTCTGCTCCCTCTCTGCAGTCTTCAGTGACTCTGCTCCTGTCTGCAGTCTTCAGTGACTCTGCTCCCTCTCTGCAGTCTTCAGTGACTCTGCTCCTCTCTGCAGTCTTCAGTGACTCTGCTCCTGTCTGCAGTCTTCAGTGACTCTGCTCCTGTCTGCAGTCATCAGTGACTCTGCTCCTGTCTGCAGTCTCCAGTGATTCTGCTCCCTGTCTACTGAGGTCTTCAGTGACTCTGCTTCCTGTTTGCAGTCTCCAGTGACTCTGCTACATGTTTGCAGTCTTCAGTGACTCTGCTCCTGTCTGCAGTCATCAGTGACTCTGCTCCTCTCTGCAGTCTTCAGTGACTCTGCTCCTGTCTGCAGTCTTCAGTGACTCTGCTCCTGTCTGCAGTCATCAGTGACTCTGCTCCTCTCTGCAGTCTTCAGTGACTCTGCTCCCACTCTGCAGTCTTCAGTGACTCTGCTACATGTTTGCAGTCTTCAGTGACTCTGCTCCCTCTCTGCAGTCTTCAGTGACTCTGCTCCCTCTCTGCAGTCTTCAGTGACTTTGCTCCCTCTCTGCAGTCTTCAGTGACTCTGCTCCTGTCTGCAGTCTCCAGTGACTCTGCTACCTGTCTGCAGTCTTCAGTGACTCTGCTCCCTGTCTGCAGTCATCAGTGACTCTGCTACCTGTTTGCAGTCTCCAGTGACTCTGCTTCCTCTCTGCAGTCTTCAGTGACTCTGCTCCTGTTTGCAGTCTCCAATGACTCTGCTCCCTCTCTGCAGTTTTCAGTGACTCTGCTCCTCTCTGCAGTCTTCAGTGACTCTGCTCCCTGTCTGCAGTCATCAGTGACTCTGCTACCTGTCTTCTGAGGTCTTCAGTGACCCTGCTCCTGTCTGCAGTCTCCAGTGACTCTGCTCCCTGTTTGCAGTCTTCAGTGACTCTGCTCCTGTTTGCAGTCTTCAGTGACTCTGCTCCTCTCTGCAGTCTTCAGTGACTCTGCTCCTGTTTGCAGTCTCCAGTGACTCTGCTCCCTGTCTGCAGTCATCAGTGACTCTGCTCCTCTCTGCAGTCTTCAGTGACTTTGCTCCTGTCTGCAGTCTTCAGTGACTCTGCTCCTCTCTGCAGTCTTCAGTGACTCTGCTCCTCTCTGCAGTCATCAGTGACTCTGCTCCTGTCTGCAGTCTTCAGTGACTCTGCTCCTGTCTGCAGTCTTCAGTGACTCTGCTCCTCTCTGCAGTCTTCAGTGACTCTGCTCCTGTCTGCAGTCTTCAGTGACTCTGCTCCTCTCTGCAGTCATCAGTGACTCTGCTCCTGTCTGCAGTCTTCAGTGACTCTGCTCCTGTCTGCAGTCTTCAGTGACTCTGCTCCTCTCTGCAGTCTTCAGTGACTCTGCTCCTGTCTGCAGTCTCCAGTGACTCTGCTACATGTCTTCAGTCTCCAGTGACTCTGCTCCCTGTCTGCAGTCATCAGTGACTCTGCTCCTGTCTGCAGTCTCCAGTGACTCTGCTCCCTCTCTGCAGTCTTCAGTGACTCTGCTCCCTCTCTGCAGTCTTCAGTGACTCTGCTCCTGTCTGCAGTCTTCAGTGACTCTGCTCCCTGTCTGCAGTCTTCAGTGACTCTGCTCCCTGTCTGCAGTCTCCAGTGACTCTGCTACATGTCTGCAGTCTCCAGTGACTCTGCTCCCTGTCTGCAGTCATCAGTGACTCTGCTCCTGTCTGCAGTCTCCAGTGACTCTGCTACATGTCTGCAGTCTCCAGTGACTCTGCTCCTGTCTGCAGTCTCCAGTGACTCTGCTCCCTGTCTGCAGTCTCCAGTGACTCTGCTCCCTGTCTGCAGTCTCCAGTGACTCTGCTCCCTGTCTGCAGTCTCCAGTGACTCTGCTCCTGTCTGCAGTCTCCAGTGACTCTGCTCCCTCTCTGCAGTCTCCAGTGACTCTGCTCCCTGTCTGCAGTCTCCAGTGACTCTGCTCCTGTCTGCAGTCTCGTGACTCTGCTCCTGTCTGCAGTCTCCAGTGACTCTGCTTCCTGTCTGCAGTCTCCAGTGACTCTGCTCCCTGTCTGCAGTCATCAGTGAGTGACTCTGCTACCTGTCTGCAGTCATCAGTGACTCTGCTCCCTGTCTGCAGTCTCCAGTGACTCTGCTTCCTGTCTGCAGTCTCCAGTGACTCTGCTCCCTGTCTGCAGTCATCAGTGACTGTGCTACCTGTCTTCTGAGGTCTTCAGTGACTCTGCTCCCTGTCTGCAGTCATCAGTGACTCTGCTACCTGTCTGCAGTCTCCAGTGACTCTGCTCCCTGTCTGCAGTCTCCAGTGACTCTGCTCCCTGTCTGCAGTCATCAGTGACTCTGCTCCCTGTCTGCAGTCATCAGTGACTCTGCTCCCTGTCTGCAGTCATCAGTGACTCTGCTCCCTGTCTTCTGCAGTCTTCATTGACTCTGTTACCTGTCTTCTGCAGTCTCCAGTGACTCTGCTCCCTGTCTGCAGTCTCCAGTGACTCTGCTACATGTCTGCAGTCTCCAGTGACTCTGCTCCCTGTTTGCAGTCTCCAGTGACTCTGCTCCTGTCTGCAGTCATCAGTGACTCTGCTCCCTGTCTGCAGTCTTCAGTGACTCTGCTCCCTGTCTGCAGTCATCAGTGACTCTGCTACCTGTCTTGTGAGGTCTTCAGTGACTCTGCTCCCGGTTTGCAGTCTCCAGTGACTCTTCTCTGGACCTTTTTATTAGGGTGGGTGCAGAAGTAGAGGATTTTCCCATCTAGGTAACTACTAAGGATAAATGTAAGATGGGCAGGTGGGAAGTCACTGTGCCCTCGGCAGTGTGGACCAAGCATACACGGGCGCCCGACAAGAAACCAGTCCATTTCATCAGGTCCATGTGGCTTTATTTGCAGTTATTAATTATGCACTCATCAAACTTCAACTCTTGTAGAACATCTGTGCCCCTTTTCCCCTCCATGTGCCATGACTGACTCTTCACCACACACTGTTGCAGCTCTCTCTAGATCTCACATGCTCACATGGTTCTTCCTGGTGGTCTCACTCCACTGGCATCTCCCACCAATCACAGCAGGCCCTCGCCCACCTATCACTTGGCCTTAGTCTCTAGATTTGTGTGGACCATCTGACTCTCCTCCATAAGACCATATTCACCTGTCTAGGACATGTGTAGTGCCCCTGAATACATCAAGGTGCTACAGGGAGCTGCATCATTTCCCCAGGGTGCAGGGCCTACCCCTATGGTTCCAGGCACCTAGGAAAGCGGTGTCACCTCCATCAGCACCACAAATCCCAACCAACACCTCACATCTGCACCCTGGGGAAAGGATGCAGTTCCCTGTAGCACCCTGATGTATTCAGGGACGCTACAACATGACCCTTGTTGGGGTCTTACATCAGTCTTTCTTGTGTCCCAGACTTGACATGCTTCAGCTCCATGATGCAGAATGCATTTGCCGCCCTTCCATGAGGAGAGCACTATAAGGGAGGTCTCTTTCCTATCTCTTTTATGGGGGGCTTTTTCCTGGGCCCAGTTGCAGAGGAAATCTCCCCTCTGTAACCTGGAGCAGCACGCGGCTCAACATGTTTCCACCATTCATCATCTCAATGCTCAGTATATGGCTCTTACACACAGGACCTCCGCAACTGACCCTGAATGCAGGAAAGCCCCCCATGCCCTGCGTCTGTCACTCACACTGTCTGACCAGACTTTCTCTATGCCTAGGATCACGGACTCTTAATCTCCTGCAGCTTTACCATAACTCGGCATGACTCTGCACACAGTGAAAATTAACATAGAAAACATAAACAAGTGCACAAACATGGCTCCATGTGAGGCCGGAAACACACAAACCTCACAGGACATTATCTTCATTTGTCAATGTACAATAAAATACAAAGGTATATAGAAACATACAGTGTGGTAGAACACTGTGGGGTGGCTCCGGTCCACCATTACCCTCTTACAGAGCTACCAGGGTGTAAACTTGCAAAGTGGAAGCATAAAGTTAGCCATAGACTAATACGGCTATAAAGAAGAGAATATACATCCAACATTAATACCAAAAAACAAATATTTCCTTTTTAAGTACCACAATGGAACCTGGAGCTTACTCAACCTTAACTCAATACGCAGTCCCCATTAACTGGAACAGTCCATTCGCTGGGGTGTCTCTCAACAGGTTGTCCAGCTTCAGCAGCAGATGTCTCGGTGGTGTCAGCTGATGAAATGGTTTCGGAGGGGGGCATACCGCTCAGGATCAGAGGAAGAGACAGCGGAAGTCCAGCAGGGGCTCTTGGTCTGGGAAATGGACCATAACGGAGCGCTTTCCATGTCTGGTATTGGCCTACCGTCTGGGTGGCATCAGATTCCTCCTTCTGGGTCTCCTTGCTTGGCAGCACATTCGGACGGGTCACTCCGGCTGCCCATAGGCCTCTGGGTCCCAGCATTTTGGTAAATTCTACTACTTCCCCGAGGTGCAGATTACGTAGAAGTTTCGGCAGGCAATCCCAATTCACTGACGTGTGATGAACGAAGACCTCCTGGTTAGTGACCTCCTCTCGGATGAACCCGAACCCACGTCTGACGCTGAACATGATCACTGTGCCGCGGCTCCGAGCCGGTTCCATAGCTTCCAGATTTGGCCCATTCAGCCATTTAATGGCCATCTGCTCCAATACCTTTATTTGGTGGTTGGCCATCTTCACCCAATTTTGCAGCTGGCAGAGCGCTACTTCTTGGTGTCGGGTGGGAGATGGTATGGCCTGCTCCTCATGCACTCCTCCTGGCACTGCTTCCTCCTTCTCTGGTGACTTGTAGTTGGGGATCAGTCGGGGCCCTCTGTGTTTATTACCCTTCATCCTCTTGGCAGACATTTTCTCAGTCTCTGTGTTGTTGGCTGGAGCTTCACAGACAGGCTTCTGGAATGGGGCACTTCTGTTTGGTTTGGTACCTGTGGCTCATCAACCAGCACACGACATGGACCTGCCTCTCTGACTGCTCAGATTGCTCTGACCCATCCAGGGCCTGTGGACTATTATTTAACTAAGCCACACCCATTGTGTAGAACTTTCTGGTGGGCTGTGTGCAGAAGCAGGGGATTTCCCAGCCTAGGCAATAACTATGGAAAAATACCAGTGTGGAAAAGTGCAAAGTGATTGCCCATAGTATGCCACTAAGAAGAGAAGTGCCCACAGAACGATACCAACAGATGGACCTGGAATCTCCAGACCTGGATCACGAGACGTCTGAAACCCCTGGAGATATTGCGGCAGTGATTCTGATGCTGTGTTCTTGTATGTTGATGTTTGATGCAACTGTTTAATGTTTCCTATGGAATTTTAAAGGGGAAGAAGTAAAGTAATGCAAATATGGTGGTAAATAAAGGGTCAACGATATCCAACCCGGCAAAGATGAGGAGTTTTGTGAGGAATAGAGTGTCTTACTGGTTAGAGAAGTCAGCAGTGAGTAATGAAGTGAAGAAGTGAGGCTGATCACGAGGAATGTGACAGATGAGGAGATACATTGGGTGTGTGTGCAAGGAGAAGCCTAAAGTATCAGCACTGGGACTGGAAAGTCCTCAAAAAATCCCCAAGAGACAAGATGGGTTATTGCAGTTTATTGTCAATGTAGCGCCCCTGAGACCCTCAGGGCAATACAGGGAACTGCATCATCTTAGGGATACAGGACCTACCCCCCTGGGACCTGTAACACCAGTGCCAGAAACAGCAACACACACCTAAAAATCCCAGTTCCCCCCTCCACACTGGGCATAGAAGGGTTAACAGAAGGGATTAGCCAGCCTGGTGGGAGGGGGCAAGTCATGAATCAGTCTGTCAGGATGTAGTGAGGAGAGCAGACGTGCCTGAGCTGGGTCCCTGTACCGGTGACTCAGGGGCACGGGAGTCAGGTTGCCAGCCAGGGCAAGCGAGTACCTCTGGGCAGAAGTCAAGACCCCAGGGACAGTACAAGGGAGCACAACTGGAAACTGGGCTCGTACGGGGCACAGGGCCCTAGGTCAAGTGCAAGTTTTACACTGGCAATTACCTGCACAGTGAGGGCTCTCCACAGGCTTCACTGACCTACAGATACGGGGGCATCAGCAGTAAACAAGGATCGGGGTTCGGACACTTACCTCCCCACAGGGTCCACACTGCCAGCCGAACGGCCAGACCGCTGTATCACAGTCGGGGGACCCCCAAAGTTCCAAGCTTCAGGGTCTCAATTACACTGAGAGTGCCGAGGAAAGAGCAACCTGAGTGACTATCTGGCAATGGCAATACAGGGACCACAACCAGCAACTCCAGGGTCCACAGTGAGTAGAGACTGGTAAAGACAACCTGGTGTGGTCTCCATTATTGCCCCATCACATCATCCAGGCACAGCCCTACCTGCGGAGGGCCTGCCACCATAGCTGCCACTACCGTCAGCACTGGGAGTACCCACAATGAGCAGCAGCGGTTCTCCATCCTTAACCGCAACATGCAGGTGGCGTCACATGACAAACACTCTTATCTCCCCTGTAAATACAGCCCACTAACAAATGGGGCCCAAAGCATGGGACCGCGCAATGGCCACCAGAGTGACATTCCCGTCTGTTACCGCCCGGGACCGAGTACCCCCTTCTCTGGGTGCTACATCAATGCGTTTCAGAGTCATCTGACTTCTTCATCACGAACAATCCATATGCATGGGGTTTGTCCTGAACAAGTTATATGACTTTGACAATAAAAGGCGACAATCCATCTTGTCTCCTGGGATTTCTTTGGGATCTCTTTTCGCAGTGAAGAAAGTCCACCTATTTCCGTCTGTCATAGCTCTGTTTTTTAACCTGTGGACTTCAGCAGCTGATAATGGCTCTTCATTGTTGGGTGGCACTTAACATTACCAGGTGAGCACCTCCCAGCATCTTAATATCACTCTCCACCGGAAAAGACCCTATTGCACTATTTGTTCCCCAGCATATTTCTGTGTACTGGATAAGTGTCAGTCTGGATCTTCATATGCCCAGAACATCATGGATCCCAGGGCCGGATTATAGGCGGGGCTCCAGCCCAGGGGCCCCCACCAAAAGAGCTTCTAAGAGGGCCCCCACCATACTTGGCACTAGGCACCTGTCAGCATTTTTTTTTTCTTCACATAGCGTGGGGTGTTGAAGCACCGCTATTTATTTGTATCTGCGTCTTTAAGACGCAAAATCAAACTGCGGGCACAGGACGCTGATTGACACCGGAAGTACCAGTGGCCGTTTGCACTTCCGGGGTCAGAGGTGTGCTAATGCTGCCTGCTATGTGCTGCGGCCGTACCCAGCGAGGGGCGGGGGCAGCTGCCCCCCCCTAGAAGCAGGGGCACGGTGTGATGGGGCTGTATCTGCTGTCCGCGCTGCGCTCCTCTACAGTGTGTACATGCCAGGCACACTAGCAGGAGGCAGCGCGCTGTGCCGGCTCTGCTGTGTGCTGTGCTCGGCATGCACCCAGTGCAGAGGAGCGCAGCAGAGCCGATGACCGCAGCTTCCTCTTTCCGTTCCTATTCAAATGTATTTATTTGCGTCTTTCAGACGTAAATAGATTTGAACAGCGCACCGGGACCCGGCCCCGCCCCCGACGTGCAGCAACGTGATGAGATCAGCACCTTGCTGACGTCATCACAGTCCTGCGGGCGCCACACTGGGGACATGAGGAAGCGAGCGCTCCATGAAGGAGCTGAAGAGACAGGTGTAATTAATGGGGATGAGTGAGGAGGGGCAGAGGACACATAACAGGGAACATTTGTGAAGGAGACACAGCTCTGTGACAGGCAGAGGAGGAGTGCTGTATTCCGAGGGAGGGAGGAGTGTGTAGTGATGGGGCAGTGTAATTTGTGTGTGTAGGGGGTGATGAGGGTTGTATTGTGTGTGTGGGGAGGGGTAATGGAGGTGTGTCGCCCTGGGCAAGCCAGGGGACACAGGTCACAACACCACCACACCCCACACTCCAGGTAGGCACATCTGCTAACCAGAAATCCTTGTTGCCTTCCTCCAGGAGTCTGTTGATGCACACCAGGGGGTGGGCCAGGCGGTTGGCTCCGCCCACCAAGGAGCTCACAACTCTGGAGGCAGGAAGTTACCAGGCAGAAGGCCCAGGCAGGGACGATGCTGAAGTTGGTTTCTTATTCGTCCAGTTTCTTATTCGGGGCTGAAGTTGGTTTCTTATTCGTCAGTTTCTTATTCGGCAATTTAGTTTTTTCAGTTTTTTATGCATTTAACAACAAAAATAACACATGACAATAATAAAATACAATGCACTGAGGTGCCCTAATATAAATACACTCAAAATCAGCTGCAAAAATTATAAAACTGGCATAAAAATGGGCATCAAAGTGGGCACCAAAGTATGTTAGTGAAAGGGTTAAATGGCTTTGGGCCACTGATCTAACACCAGAATTGCATATCTAGTGATGCCTCTAATCAAACTGAAGTGACTCCAGCCTGGCCCAAAGGGGTTCTGGGCATCAGAACTGGCATCAAAGTGGGCACACAGCCAATTTTCACAGATTTGAATAAGTAACTGGTGTTTTTGAGGGGTTAAATGGCTTTGGGCCACTGATCTCACACCACATTTACATACCTAGTGATGCCACACATCAAATTCAGATCACTCCAGCCTGGCCCAAACAGGTTCTGGGCATCAGAACTGGCATCAAAGTGGGCACACAGCCAATTTTCACAGATTTGAATAAGTAACTGGTGTTTTTGAGGGCTTAAATGGCTTTGGGCCACTGATCTCACACCACATTTACATACCTAGTGATGCCACACATCAAATTCAGATCACTCCAGCCTGGCCCAAACAGGTTCTGGGCATCAGAACTGGCATCAAAGTGGGCAAAACCACAGTTTTCATAGATTTGAATAAGTAACTGGTGTTTTTGAGGGGTTAAATGGCTTTGGGCCACTGATCTCACACTACATTTACATACCTAGTGATGCCACACATCAAATTCAGATCACTCCAGCCTGGCCCAAACAGGTTCTGGGCATCAGAACTGGCATCAAAGTGGGCAAAACCCCAGTTTTAACAGATTTGAATAAGTAACTGGTGTTTTTGAGGGGTTAAATGGCTTTGGGCCACTGATCTCACACCACATTTACATACCTAATGATGCCACACATCAAATTTAGATCACTTCAGCCTGGCCCAAACAGGTTCTCGGCATCAGAACTGGCATCAAAATGGGCACACAGCCAATTTTCACAGATTTGAATAAGTAACTGGTGTTTTTGAGGGGTTAAATGGCTTTGGGCCACTGATCTCACACCATATTTACATACCTAGTGTTGCCACACATCAAATTCAGATCACTCCAGCGTGGCCCAAACAGGTTCTGGGCATCAGAACTGGCATCAAAGTGGGCAAAACCACAGTTTTCATAGATTTGAATAAGTAACTGGTGTTTTTGAGGGGTTAAATGGCTTTGGGCCACTGATCTCACACCACATTTACATACCTTGTGTTGCCACACATTAAATTCAGATCACTCCAGCCTGGCCCAAACAGGTTCTGGGCATCAGAACTGGCATCAAAGTGGGCAAAACCCTAGTTTTCACAGATTTGAATAAGTAACTGGTGTTTTTGAGGGGTTAAATGGCTTTGGGCCACTGATCTCACATCACATTTACATACCTAGTGATGTCGCACATCAAATTCAGATCACTCCAGCCGTGCCCAAACAGGTTCTGGGCATCAGAACTGGCATCAAAGTTGGCAAAATTGCAGTTTTCACAGATTTGAATAAGTAACTGGTGTTTTTGAGGGGTTAAATGGCTTTGGGCCACTGATCTCACACCCCATTTACATACCTAGTGATGCCCCACATCAAATTCAGATCACTCCAGTCTGGCCCAAACAGGTTCTGGGCATCAGAACTGGCATCAAAGTGGGCAAAACCACAGTTTTAACAGATTTGAATAAGTAACTGGTGTTTTTGAGGGGTTAAATGGCTTTGGGCCACTGATCTCACACCCCATTTACATACCTAGTGATGCCACACATTAAATTCAGATCACTCCAGCCTGGCCCAAACAGGTTCTGGGCATCAGAACTGGCATCAAAGTGGGCAAAACCCTAGTTTTCACAGATTTGAATAAGTAACTGGTGTTTTTGAGGGGTTAAATGGCTTTGGGCCACTGATCTCACATCACATTTACATACCTAGTGATGTCGCACATCAAATTCAGATCACTCCAGCCGTGCCCAAACAGGTTCTGGGCATCAGAACTGACATCAAAGTTGGCAAAATTGCAGTTTTCACAGATTTGAATAAGTAACTGGTGTTTTTGAGGGGTTAAATGGCTTTGGGCCACTGATCTCACACCCCATTTACATACCTAGTGATGCCCCACATCAAATTCAGATCACTCCAGTCTGGCCCAAACAGGTTCTGGGCATCAGAACTGGCATCAAAGTGGGCAAAACCCCAGTTTTAACAGATTTGAATAAGTAACTGGTGTTTTTGAGGGGTTAAATGGCTTTGGGCCACTGATCTCACACCATATTTACATACCTAGTGTTGCCACACATCAAATTCAGATCACTCCAGCGTGGCACAAACAGGTTCTGGGCATCAGAACTGGCATCAAAGTGGGCAAAACCCCAGTTTTAACAGATTTGAATAAGTAACTGGTGTTTTTGAGGGGTTAAATGGCTTTGGGCCACTGATCTCACACCATATTTACATACCTAGTGTTGCCACACATCAAATTCAGATCACTCCAGCGTGGCCCAAACAGGTTCTGGGCATCAGAACTGGCATCAAAGTGAGCAAAACCCCAGTTTTCACAGATTTGAATAAGTAACTGGTGTTTTTGAGGGGTTAAATGGCTTTGGGCCACTGATCTCACACCACATTTACATACCTAGTGATGCCACACATCAAATTCACATCACTACAGCCTGGCCCAAACAGGTTCTGGGCATCAGAACTGGCATCAAAATGGGCACACAGCCAATTTTCACAGATTTGAATAAGTAACTGGTGTTTTTGAGGGGTTAAATGGCTTTGGGCCACTGATCTCACATCAGATTTACATACGTAGTGATGTCGCACATCAAATTCAGATCACTCCAGCCTGGCCCAAACAGGTTCTGGGCATCAGAACTGGCATCAAAGTTGGCAAAATTGCAGTTTTCACAGATTTGAATAAGTAACTGGTGTTTTTGAGGGGTTAAATGGCTTTGGGCCACTGATCTCACACCACATTTACATACCTAGTGTTGCCACACATCAAATTCAGATCACTCCAGCCTGGCCCAAACAGGTTCTGGGCATCAGAACTGGCATCAAAGTGGGCAAAACCACAGTTTTCATAGATTTGAATAAGTAACTGGTGTTTTTGAGGGGTTAAATGGCTTTGGGCCACTGATCTCACACTACATTTACATACCTAGTGATGCCACACATCAAATTCAGATCACTCCAGCCTGGCCCAAACAGGTTCTGGGCATCAGAACTGGCATCAAAGTGAGCAAAACCCCAGTTTTCACAGATTTGAATAAGTAACTGGTGTTTTTGAGGGGTTAAATGGCTTTGGGCCACTGATCTCACACCATATTTACATACCTAGTGTTGCCACACATCAAATTCAGATCACTCCAGCGTGGCCCAAACAGGTTCTGGGCATCAGAACTGGCATCAAAGTGAGCAAAACCCCAGTTTTCACAGATTTGAATAAGTAACTGGTGTTTTTGAGGGGTTAAATGGCTTTGGGCCACTGATCTCACACCACATTTACATACCTAGTGATGCCACACATCAAATTCACATCACTACAGCCTGGCCCAAACAGGTTCTGGGCATCAGAACTGGCATCAAAATGGGCACACAGCCAATTTTCACAGATTTGAATAAGTAACTGGTGTTTTTGAGGGGTTAAATGGCTTTGGGCCACTGATCTCACATCAGATTTACATACGTAGTGATGTCGCACATCAAATTCAGATCACTCCAGCCTGGCCCAAACAGGTTCTGGGCATCAGAACTGGCATCAAAGTTGGCAAAATTGCAGTTTTCACAGATTTGAATAAGTAACTGGTGTTTTTGAGGGGTTAAATGGCTTTGGGCCACTGATCTCACACCACATTTACATACCTAGTGTTGCCACACATCAAATTCAGATCACTCCAGCCTGGCCCAAACAGGTTCTGGGCATCAGAACTGGCATCAAAGTGGGCAAAACCACAGTTTTCATAGATTTGAATAAGTAACTGGTGTTTTTGAGGGGTTAAATGGCTTTGGGCCACTGATCTCACACTACATTTACATACCTAGTGATGCCACACATCAAATTCAGATCACTCCAGCCTGGCCCAAACAGGTTCTGGGCATCAGAACTGGCATCAAAGTGGGCAAAACCCCAGTTTTAACAGATTTGAATAAGTAACTGGTGTTTTTGAGGGGTTAAATGGCTTTGGGCCACTGATCTCACACCACATTTACATACCTAATGATGCCACACATCAAATTTAGATCACTTCAGCCTGGCCCAAACAGGTTCTCGGCATCAGAACTGGCATCAAAATGGGCACACAGCCAATTTTCACAGATTTGAATAAGTAACTGGTGTTTTTGAGGGGTTAAATGGCTTTGGGCCACTGATCTCACACCATATTTACATACCTAGTGTTGCCACACATCAAATTCAGATCACTCCAGCGTGGCCCAAACAGGTTCTGGGCATCAGAACTGGCATCAAAGTGGGCAAAACCACAGTTTTCATAGATTTGAATAAGTAACTGGTGTTTTTGAGGGGTTAAATGGCTTTGGGCCACTGATCTCACACCACATTTACATACCTTGTGTTGCCACACATTAAATTCAGATCACTCCAGCCTGGCCCAAACAGGTTCTGGGCATCAGAACTGGCATCAAAGTGGGCAAAACCCTAGTTTTCACAGATTTGAATAAGTAACTGGTGTTTTTGAGGGGTTAAATGGCTTTGGGCCACTGATCTCACATCACATTTACATACCTAGTGATGTCGCACATCAAATTCAGATCACTCCAGCCGTGCCCAAACAGGTTCTGGGCATCAGAACTGGCATCAATTTGGCAAAATTGCAGTTTTCACAGATTTGAATAAGTAACTGGTGTTTTTGAGGGGTTAAATGGCTTTGGGCCACTGATCTCACACCCCATTTACATACCTAGTGATGCCCCACATCAAATTCAGATCACTCCAGTCTGGCCCAAACAGGTTCTGGGCATCAGAACTGGCATCAAAGTGGGCAAAACCCCAGTTTTAACAGATTTGAATAAGTAACTGGTGTTTTTGAGGGGTTAAATGGCTTTGGGCCACTGATCTCACACCCCATTTACATACCTAGTGATGCCACACATTAAATTCAGATCACTCCAGCCTGGCCCAAACAGGTTCTGGGCATCAGAACTGGCATCAAAGTGGGCAAAACCCTAGTTTTCACAGATTTGAATAAGTAACTGGTGTTTTTGAGGGGTTAAATGGCTTTGGGCCACTGATCTCACATCACATTTACATACCTAGTGATGTCGCACATCAAATTCAGATCACTCCAGCCGTGCCCAAACAGGTTCTGGGCATCAGAACTGGCATCAAAGTTGGCAAAATTGCAGTTTTCACAGATTTGAATAAGTAACTGGTGTTTTTGAGGGGTTAAATGGCTTTGGGCCACTGATCTCACACCCCATTTACATACCTAGTGATGCCCCACATCAAATTCAGATCACTCCAGTCTGGCCCAAACAGGTTCTGGGCATCAGAACTGGCATCAAAGTGGGCAAAACCCCAGTTTTAACAGATTTGAATAAGTAACTGGTGTTTTTGAGGGGTTAAATGGCTTTGGGCCACTGATCTCACACCATATTTACATACCTAGTGTTGCCACACATCAAATTCAGATCACTCCAGCGTGGCACAAACAGGTTCTGGGCATCAGAACTGGCATCAAAGTGGGCAAAACCCCAGTTTTAACAGATTTGAATAAGTAACTGGTGTTTTTGAGGGGTTAAATGGCTTTGGGCCACTGATCTCACACCATATTTACATACCTAGTGTTGCCACACATCAAATTCAGATCACTCCAGCGTGGCCCAAACAGGTTCTGGGCATCAGAACTGGCATCAAAGTGAGCAAAACCCCAGTTTTCACAGATTTGAATAAGTAACTGGTGTTTTTGAGGGGTTAAATGGCTTTGGGCCACTGATCTCACACCACATTTACATACCTAGTGATGCCACACATCAAATTCACATCACTACAGCCTGGCCCAAACAGGTTCTGGGCATCAGAACTGGCATCAAAATGGGCACACAGCCAATTTTCACAGATTTGAATAAGTAACTGGTGTTTTTGAGGGGTTAAATGGCTTTGGGCCACTGATCTCACATCAGATTTACATACGTAGTGATGTCGCACATCAAATTCAGATCACTCCAGCCTGGCCCAAACAGGTTCTGGGCATCAGAACTGGCATCAAAGTTGGCAAAATTGCAGTTTTCACAGATTTGAATAAGTAACTGGTGTTTTTGAGGGGTTAAATGGCTTTGGGCCACTGATCTCACACCACATTTACATACCTAGTGTTGCCACACATCAAATTCAGATCACTCCAGCCTGGCCCAAACAGGTTCTGGGCATCAGAACTGGCATCAAAGTTGGCAAAATCTCAGTTTTCACAGATTTGAATAAGTAACTGGTGTTTTTGAGGGGTTAAATGGCTTTGGGCCACTGATCTCACACCACATTTACATACCTAGTGTTGCCGCACATCAAATTCAGATAACTCCAGCCTGGCCCAAACAGGTTCTGGGCATCAGAACTGGCATCAAAGTGGGCAAAACCCCAGTTTTCATAGATTTGAATAAGTAACTGGTGTTTTTGAGGGGTTAAATGGCTTTGGGCCACTGATCTCACACTACATTTACATACATAGTGATGCCACACATCAAATTCATATCACTACAACCTGGCACAAACAGGTTCTGGGCATCAAAACTGGCATCAAAGTGGGCAAAACCCCAGTTTTCACAGATTTGAATAAGTAACTGGTGTTTTTGAGGGGTTAAATGGCTTTGGGCCACTGATCTCACACCACAGTTACATACCTAGTGTTGCCACACATCAAATTCAGATCACTCCAGCCTGGCCCAAACTGGGCATCAGAACTGGCATCAAAGTGGGCCCACAGCCAATTTTCACAGATTTGAATAAGTAACTGGTGTTTTTGAGGGGTTAAATGGCTTTTGGCCACTGATCTCACACCACATTTACATACCTAGTGATGCCCCACATCAAATTCAGATCACTCCAGTCTGGCCCAAACAGGTTCTGGGCATCAGAACTGGCATCAAAGTGGGCAAAACCCCAGTTTTAACAGATTTGAATAAGTAACTGGTGTTTTTGAGGGGTTAAATGGCTTTGGGCCACTGATCTTACACCACATTTACATACCTAGTGACGCCACACATCAAATTCAGATCACTCCAGCCTGGCCCAAACAGGTTCTGGGCATCAGAACTGGCATCAAAGTGGGCAAAACCCCAGTTTTCACAGATTTGAATAAGTAACTGGTGTTTTTGAGGGGTTAAATGGCTTTGGGCCACTGATCTCACATCACATTTACATACGTAGTGATGTCGCACATCAAATTCAGATCACTCCAGCCGTGCCCAAACAGGTTCTGGGCATCAGAACTGGCATCAAAGTTGGCAAAATTGCAGTTTTCACAGATTTGAATAAGTAACTGGTGTTTTTGAGGGGTTAAATGGCTTTGGGCCACTGATCTCACACCATATTTAAATACCTAGTGTTGCCACACATCAAATTCAGATCACTCCAGCATGGCCCAAACAGTTTGGGCCAGGCTGGAGTGATCTGAATTTAATGTGTGGCAACACAAGGTATGTAAATGTGGTGTGAGATCAGTGGCCCAAAGCCATTTAACCCCTCAAAAACACCAGTTACTTATTCAAATCTGTGAAAACTGAGATTTTGCCAACTTTGATGCCAGTTCTGATGCCCAGAACCTGTTTGGGCCAGGCTGGAGTGATCTGAATTTGATGTGTGGCAACACTAGGTATGTAAATGTGGTGTGAGATCAGTGGACCAAAGCCATTTAACCCCTCAAAAACACCAGTTACTTATTCAAATCTGTGAAAACTGAGATTTTGCCAACTTTGATGCCAGTTCTGATGCCCAAATGTGGTGTGAGAACAGTGACCCAAAGCCATTTAACCCCTCAAAAACACCAGTTACTTATTCAAATCTGTGAAAACTGGGGTTTTGCCCACTTTGATGCCAGTTCTGATGCCCAGAACCTGTTTGGGCCAGGCTGGAGTGATCTGAATTTAATGTGTGGCAACACAAGGTATGTAAATGTGGTGTGAGATCAGTGGCCCAAAGCCATTTAACCCCTCAAAAACACCAGTTACTTATTCAAATCTGTGAAAACTGAGGTTTTGCCCACTTTGATGCCAGTTCTGATGCCCAGAAACTGTTTGGGCCAGGCTGGAGTGATCTGAATTTGATGTGTGGCATCACTAGGTATGTAAATTTGGTGTTAGATCAGTGGCCCAAAGCCATTTAACCCCTCAAAAACACCAGTTACTTATTCAAATCTGTGAAAACTGAGATTTTGCCAACTTTGATGCCAGTTCTGATGCCCAGAACCTGTTTGGGCCAGGCTGGAGTAATCTGAATTTGATGTGTGGCAACACTAGGTATGTAAATGTGGTGTGAGATCAGTGGCCCAAAGCCATTTAACCCCTCAAAAACACCAGTTACTTATTCAAATCTGTGAAAACTGCAATTTTGCCAACTTTGATGCCAGTTCTGATGCCCAGAACCTGTTTGGGCACGGCTGGAGTGATCTGAATTTGATGTGCGACATCACTACGTATGTAAATGTGATGTGAGATCAGTGGCCCAAAGCCATTTAACCCCTCAAAAACACCAGTTACTTATTCAAATCTGTGAAAACTGGGGTTTTGCTTACTTTGATGCCAGTTCTGATGCCCAGAACCTGTTTGGGCCACGCTGGAGTGATCTGAATTTGATGTGTGGCAACACTAGGTATGTAAATATGGTGTGAGATCAGTGGCCCAAAGCCATTTAACCCCTCAAAAACACCAGTTACTTATTCAAATCTGTTAAAACTGGGGTTTTGCCCACTTTGATGCCAGTTCTGATGCCCAGAACCTGTTTGGGCCAGACTGGAGTGATCTGAATTTGATGTGTGGCATCCCTAGGTATGTAAATGTGGTGTGAGATCAGTGGCCCAAAGCCATTTAACCCCTCAAAAACACCAGTTACTTATTCAAATCTGTGAAAACTGCAATTTTGCCAACTTTGATGCCAGTTCTGATGCCCAGAACCTGTTTGGGCACGGCTGGAGTGATCTGAATTTGATGTGCGACATCACTAGGTATGTAAATGTGATGTGAGATCAGTGGCCCAAAGCCATTTAACCCCTCAAAAACACCAGTTACTTATTCAAATCTGTGAAAACTAGGGTTTTGCCCACTTTGATGCCAGTTCTGATGCCCAGAACCTGTTTGGGCCAGGCTGGAGTGATCTGAATTTAATGTGTGGCAACACAAGGTATGTAAATGTGGTGTGAGATCAGTGGCCCAAAGCCATTTAACCCCTCAAAAACACCAGTTACTTATTCAAATCTGTGAAAATTGGCTGTGTGCCCACTTTGATGCCAGTTCTGATGCCCAGAACCTGTTTGGGCCAGGCTGGAGTGATCTGAATTTGATGCGTGGCATTACTAGGTATGTAAATATGGTGTGAGATCAGTGGCCCAAAGCCATTTAACCCCTGAAAAACACCAGTTACTTATTCAAATCTGTGAAAACTGCGATTTTGCCAACTTTGATGCCAGTTCTGATGCCCAGAACCTGTTTGGGCCAGGCTGTAGTGATCTGAATTTGATGTGTGGCATCACTAGGTATGTAAATGTGGTGTGAGATCAGTGGCCCAAAGCCATTTAACCCCTCAAAAACATCAGTTACTTATTCAAATCTGTGAAAACTGGGTTTTTGCCCACTTTGATGCCAGTTCTGATGCCCAGAACTTGTTTGGGCCAGGCTGGAGTGATCTGAGTTTGATGTGTGTCATCACTAGGTATGTAACTGTGGTGTGAGATCAGTGGCCCAAAGCCATTTAACCCCTCAAAATTATCAGTTACTTATTCAAATCTGTGAAAACTGGGGTTTTGCCCACTTTGATGCCAGTTCTGATGCCCAGAACCTGTTTGGGCCAGGCTGGAGTGATCTGAATTTAATGTGTGGCAACACAAGGTATGTAAATGTGGTGTGAGATCAGTGGCCCAAAGCCATTTAACCCCTCAAAAACACCAGTTACTTATTCAAATCTGTGAAAACTGAGATTTTGCCAACTTTGATGCCAGTTCTGATGCCCAGAACCTGTTTGGGCCAGGCTGGAGTGATCTGAATTTGATGTGTGGCAACACTAGGTATGTAAATGTGGTGTGAGATCAGTGGACCAAAGCCATTTAACCCCTCAAAAACACCAGTTACTTATTCAAATCTGTGAAAACTGAGATTTTGCCAACTTTGATGCCAGTTCTGATGCCCAGAACCTGTTTGGGCCAGGCTGGAGTGATCTGAATTTGATGTGTGGCAACACTAGGTATGTAAATGTGGTGTGAGAACAGTGACCCAAAGCCATTTAACCCCTCAAAAACACCAGTTACTTATTCAAATCTGTGAAAACTGGGGTTTTGCCCACTTTGATGCCAGTTCTGATGCCCAGAACCTGTTTGGGCCAGGCTGGAGTGATCTGAATTTAATGTGTGGCAACACAAGGTATGTAAATGTGGTGTGAGATCAGTGGCCCAAAGCCATTTAACCCCTCAAAAACACCAGTTACTTATTCAAATCTGTGAAAACTGAGGTTTTGCCCACTTTGATGCCAGTTCTGATGCCCAGAAACTGTTTGGGCCAGGCTGGAGTGATCTGAATTTGATGTGTGGCATCACTAGGTATGTAAATTTGGTGTTAGATCAGTGGCCCAAAGCCATTTAACCCCTCAAAAACACCAGTTACTTATTCAAATCTGTGAAAACTGAGATTTTGCCAACTTTGATGCCAGTTCTGATGCCCAGAACCTGTTTGGGCCAGGCTGGAGTAATCTGAATTTGATGTGTGGCAACACTAGGTATGTAAATGTGGTGTGAGATCAGTGGCCCAAAGCCATTTAACCCCTCAAAAACACCAGTTACTTATTCAAATCTGTGAAAACTGCAATTTTGCCAACTTTGATGCCAGTTCTGATGCCCAGAACCTGTTTGGGCACGGCTGGAGTGATCTGAATTTGATGTGCGACATCACTACGTATGTAAATGTGATGTGAGATCAGTGGCCCAAAGCCATTTAACCCCTCAAAAACACCAGTTACTTATTCAAATCTGTGAAAACTGGGGTTTTGCTTACTTTGATGCCAGTTCTGATGCCCAGAACCTGTTTGGGCCACGCTGGAGTGATCTGAATTTGATGTGGGACATCACTAGGTATGTAAATGTGGTGTGAGGTCAGTGGCCCAAAGCCATTTAACCCCTCAAAAACACCAGTTACTTATTCAAATCTGTGAAAACTGGGGTTTTGCTTACTTTGATGCCAGTTCTGATGCCCAGAACCTGTTTGGGCCACGCTGGAGTGATCTGAATTTGATGTGTGGCAACACTAGGTATGTAAATATGGTGTGAGATCAGTGGCCCAAAGCCATTTAACCCCTCAAAAACACCAGTTACTTATTCAAATCTGTTAAAACTGGGGTTTTGCCCACTTTGATGCCAGTTCTGATGCCCAGAACCTGTTTGGGCCAGACTGGAGTGATCTGAATTTGATGTGGGGCATCACTAGGTATGTAACTGTGGTGTGAGATCAGTGGCCCAAAGCCATTTAACCCCTCAAAAACACCAGTTACTTATTCAAATCTGTGAAAACTGCAATTTTGCCAACTTTGATGCCAGTTCTGATGCCCAGAACCTGTTTGGGCACGGCTGGAGTGATCTGAATTTGATGTGCGACATCACTAGGTATGTAAATGTGATGTGAGATCAGTGGCCCAAAGCCATTTAACCCCTCAAAAACACCAGTTACTTATTCAAATCTGTGAAAACTAGGGTTTTGCCCACTTTGATGCCAGTTCTGATGCCCAGAACCTGTTTGGGCCAGGCTGGAGTGATCTGAATTTAATGTGTGGCAACACAAGGTATGTAAATGTGGTGTGAGATCAGTGGCCCAAAGCCATTTAACCCCTCAAAAACACCAGTTACTTATTCAAATCTGTGAAAATTGGCTGTGTGCCCACTTTGATGCCAGTTCTGATGCCCAGAACCTGTTTGGGCCAGGCTGGAGTGATCTGAATTTGATGCGTGGCATTACTAGGTATGTAAATATGGTGTGAGATCAGTGGCCCAAAGCCATTTAACCCCTGAAAAACACCAGTTACTTATTCAAATCTGTGAAAACTGCGATTTTGCCAACTTTGATGCCAGTTCTGATGCCCAGAACCTGTTTGGGCCAGGCTGTAGTGATCTGAATTTGATGTGTGGCATCACTAGGTATGTAAATGTGGTGTGAGATCAGTGGCCCAAAGCCATTTAACCCCTCAAAAACATCAGTTACTTATTCAAATCTGTGAAAACTGGGTTTTTGCCCACTTTGATGCCAGTTCTGATGCCCAGAACTTGTTTGGGCCAGGCTGGAGTGATCTGAGTTTGATGTGTGTCATCACTAGGTATGTAACTGTGGTGTGAGATCAGTGGCCCAAAGCCATTTAACCCCTCAAAATTATCAGTTACTTATTCAAATCTGTGAAAACTGGGGTTTTGCCCACTTTGATGCCAGTTCTGATGCCCAGAACCTGTTTGGGCCAGGCTGGAGTGATCTGAATTTGATGTGTGTCATCACTAGGTATGTAAATGTGGTGTGAGATCAGTGGCCCAAAGCCATTTAACCCCTCAAAAACACCAGTTACTTATTCAAATCTGTTAAAACTGGGGTTTTGCCCACTTTGATGCCAGTTCTGATGCCCAGAACCTGTTTGGGCCAGGCTGGAGTGATCTGAATTTGATGTGTGGCATCACTAGGTATGTAAATGTAGTGTGAGATCAGTGGCCCAAAGCCATTTAACCCCTCAAAAACACCAGTTACTTATTCAAATCTATGAAAACTGTGGTTTTGCCCACTTTGATGCCAGTTCTGATGCCCAGAACCTGTTTGGGCCAGGCTGGAGTGATCTGATATTGATGTGTGTCATCACTAGGTATGTAAATGTGGTGTGAGATCAGTGGCCCAAAGCCATTTAACCCCTCAAAAACACCAGTTACTTATTCAAATCTGTGAAAATTGGCTGTGTGCCCACTTTGATGCCAGTTCTGATGCCCAGAACCTGTTTGGGCCAGGCTGCAGTGATCTGAATTTGATGTGTGGCATCACTAGGTATGTAAATGTGGTGTGAGATCAGTGGCCCAAAGCCATTTAACCCCTCAAAAACACCAGTTACTTATTCAAATCTGTGAAAACGGAGGTTTTGCCCACTTTGATGCCAGTTCTGATGCCCAGAACCTGTTTGGGCCAGGCTGGAGTGATCTGAATTTGATGTGTGGCATCACTAGGTATGTAAATATGGTGTGAGATCAGTGGCCCAAAGCCATTTAACCCTTGAAAAACACCAGTTACTTATTCAAATCTGTGAAAACTGCGATTTTGCCAACTTTGATGCCAGTTCTGATGCCCAGAACCTGTTTGGGCCAGGCTGTAGTGATCTGAATTTGATGTGTGGCATCACTAGGTATGTAAATGTGGTGTAAGATCAGTGGCCCGAAGCCAATTAACCCCTCAAAAACACCAGTTACTTATTCAAATCTGTGAAAATTGGCTGTGTGCCCACTTTGATGCCAGTTCTGATGCCCAGAACCTGTTTGGGCCAGGCTGGAGTGATCTGAATTTGATGTGTGGCATCACTAGGTATGTAACTGTGGTGTGAGATCAGTGGCCCAAAGCCATTTAACCCCTCAAAAACACCAGTTACTTATTCAAATCTGTAAAACTAGGTTTTTGCCCACTTTGATGCCAGTTCTGATGCCCAGTTTGGGCCAGGCTGGAGTGATCTGAATTTGATGTGTGGCAACACTAGGTATGTAACTGTGGTGTGAGATCAGTGGCCCAAAGCCATTTAACCCCTCAAAAACACCAGTTACTTATTCAAATCTGTGAAAACTGGGGTTTTGCCCACTTTGATGCCAGTTTTGATGCCCAGAACCTGTTTGTGTCAGGCTGTAGTGATATGAATTTGATGTGTGGCATCACTATGTATGTAAATGTAGTGTGAGATCAGTGGCCCAAAGCCATTTAACCCCTCAAAAACACCAGTTACTTATTCAAATCTATGAAAACTGGGGTTTTGCCCACTTTGATGCCAGTTCTGATGCCCAGAACCTGTTTGGGCCAGGCTGGAGTTATCTGAATTTGATGTGCGGCAACACTAGGTATGTAAATGTGGTGTGAGATCAGTGGCCCAAAGCCATTTAACCCCTCAAAAACACCAGTTACTTATTCAAATCTGTGAAAACTGAGATTTTGCCAACTTTGATGCCAGTTCTGATGCCCAGAACCTGTTTGGGCCAGGCTGGAGTGATCTGAATTTGATGTGTGGCAACACTAGGTATGTAAATGTGGTGTGAGATCAGTGGCCCAAAGCCATTTAACCCCTCAAAAACACCAGTTACTTATTCAAATCTGTGAAAACTGCAATTTTGCCAACTTTGATGCCAGTTCTGATGCCCAGAACTTGTTTGGGCCAGGCTGGAGTGATCTGAATTTGATGTGCGACATCACTACGTATGTAAATCTGATATGAGATCAGTGGCCCAAAGCCATTTAACCCCTCAAAAACACCAGTTACTTATTCAAATCTGTGAAAATTGTCTGTGTGCCCATTTTGATGCCAGTTCTGATGCCGAGAACCTGTTTGGGTCAGGCTGTAGTGATCTGAATTTGATGTGTGGCAACACTAGGTATGTATATATGGTGTGAGATCAGTGGCCCAAAGCCATTTAACCCCTGAAAAACACCAGTTACTTATTCAAATCTGTGAAAACTGCGATTTTGCCAACTTTGATGCCAGTTCTGATGCCCAGAACCTGTTTGGGCCAGGCTGTAGTGATCTGAATTTGATGTGTGGCATCACTAGGTATGTAAATGTGGTGTGAGATCAGTGGCCCAAAGCCATTTAACCCCTCAAAAACATCAGTTACTTTTTCAAATCTGTGAAAACTGGGGTTTTGCCCACTTTGATGCCAGTTCTGATGCCCAGAACCTGTTTGGGCCAGGCTGGAGTGATCTGAATTTGATGTGCGGCATCACTAGGTATGTAAGTGTGGTGTAAGATCAGTGGCCCAAAGCCATTTAACCCCTCAAAAACACCAGTTACTTATTCAAATCTGTGAAAATTGGCTGTGTGCCCACTTTGATGCCAGTTCTGATGCCCAGAACCTGTTTGGGCCAGGCTGGAGTGATCTGAATTTCATGTGTGGCATCACTAGGTATGTAAATGTGGTGTGAGATCAGTGGCCCAAAGCCATTTAACCCCTCAAAAACACCAGTTACTTATTCAAATCCGTGAAAACTGCGATTTTGCCAACTTTGATGCCAGTTCTGATGCCCAGAACCTGTTTGGGCCAGGCTGGAGTGATCTGAATTTGATGTGTGGCATCACTAGGTATGTAAATGTGGTGTGAGATCAGTGGCCCAAAGCCATTTAACCCCTCAAAAACACCAGTTACTTATTCAAATCTGTGAAAACTGGCTGTGTGCCCATTTTGATACCAGTTCTGATGGCCAGAACCTGTTTGGGCCAGGCTGCAGTGATCTGAATTTGATGTGTGGCATCACTAGGTATGTAACTGTGGTGTGAGATCAGTGGCCCAAAGCCATTTAACCCCTGAAAAACACCAGTTACTTATTCAAATCTGTGAAAACTGCGATTTTGCCAACTTTGATGCCAGTTCTGATGCCCAGAACCTGTTTGGGCCAGGCTGTAGTGATCTGAATTTGATGTGTGGCATCACTAGGTATGTAAATGTGGTGTGAGATCAGTGGCCCAAAGCCATTTAACCCCTCAAAAACATCAGTTACTTATTCAAATCTGTGAAAATTGGCTGTGTGCCCACTTTGATGCCAGTTCTGATGCCCAGAACCTGTTTGGGAAAGGCTGTAGTGATCTGAATTTGATGTGTGGCATCACTAGGTATGTCAATGTAGTGTGAGATCAGTGGCCCAAAGCCATTTAACCCCTCAGAAACACCAGTTACTTATTCAAATCTATGAAAACTGGGGTTTTGCCACTTTGATGCCAGTTCTGATGCCCAGAACCTGTTTGGGCCAGGCTGGAGTTATCTGAATTTGATGTGCGGCAACACTAGGTATGTAAATGTGGTGTAAGATCAGTGGCCCAAAGCCATTTAACCCCTCAAAAACACCAGTTACTTATTCAAATCTGTGAAAATTGGCTGTGTGCCCACTTTGATGCCAGTTCTGATGCCTAGAACCTGTTTGGGCCAGGCTGGAGTGATCTGAATTTCATGTGTGGCATCACTAGGTATGTAAATGTGGTGTAAGATCAGTGGCCCAAAGCCATTTAACCCCTCAAAACCACCAGTTACTTATTCAAATCTGTGAAAACGGAGGTTTTGCCCACTTTGATGCCAGTTCTGATGCCCAGAAACTGTTTGGGCCAGGCTGGAGTGATCTGAATTTGATGTGTGGCAACAGTAGGTATGTAACTGTGGTGTGAGATCAGTGGCCCAAAGCCATTTAACCCCTCAAAAACACCAGTTACTTATTCAAATCTGTGAAAACTGAGGTTTTGCCCACTTTGATGCCAGTTCTGATGCCCAGAAACTGTTTGGGCAAGGCTGGAGTGATCTGAATTTGATGTGTGGCATCACTCGGTATGTAAATTTGGTGTGAGATCAGTGGCCCAAAGCCATTTAACCCCTGAAAAACACCAGTTACTTATTCAAATCTGTGAAAACTGCGATTTTGCCAACTTTGATGCCAGTTCTGATGCCCAGAACCTGTTTGGACCAGGCTGTAGTGATCTGAATTTGATGTGTGGCATCACTAGGTATGTAAATGTGGTGTGAGATCAGTGGCCCAAAGCCAATTAACCTCTCAAAAACACCAGTTACTTATTCAAATCTGTGAAAATTGGCTGTGTGCCCACTTTGATGCCAGTTCTGATGCCCAGAACCTGTTTGGGCAAGGCTGGAGTGATCTGAATTTGATCTGTGGCATCACTAGGTATGTATCTGTGGTGTGAGATCAGTGGCCCAAAGCCATTTAACCCCTCAAAAACACCAGTTACTTATTCAAATCTGTAAAACTAGGTTTTTGCCCACTTTGATGCCAGTTCTGATGCCCAGAACCTGTTTGGGCCAGGCTGTAGTGATCTGAATTTGATGTGTGGCATCACTAGGTATGTAAGTGTGGTGTAAGATCAGTGGCCCAAAGCCATTTAACCCCTCAAAAACACCAGTTACTTATTCAAATCTGTGAAAATTGGCTGTGTGCCCACTTTGATGCCAGTTCTGATGCCCAGAACCTGTTTGGGCCAGGCTAAAGTGATCTGAATTTGATGTGTGGCATCACTAGGTATGTAAATGTGGTGTGAGATCAGTGGCCCAAAGCCATTTAACCCCTCAAAAACACCAGTTACTTATTCAAATCTGTGAAAACTGAGATTTTGCCAACTTTGATGCCAGTTCTGATGCCCAGAACCTGTTTGGGCCAGGCTGGAGTGATCTGAATTTGATGTGTGGCAACACTAGGTATGTAAATGTGGTGTGAGATCAGTGGACCAAAGCCATTTAACCCCTCAAAAACACCAGTTACTTATTCAAATCTGTGAAAACTGAGATTTTGCCAACTTTGATGCCAGTTCTGATGCCCAGAACCTGTTTGGGCCAGGCTGGAGTGATCTGAATTTGATGTGTGGCAACACTACGTATGTAAATGTGGTGTGAGAACAGTGACCCAAAGCCATTTAACCCCTCAAAAACACCAGTTACTTATTCAAATCTGTGAAAACTGGGGTTTTGCCCACTTTGATGCCAGTTCTGATGCCCAGAACCTGTTTGGGCCAGGCTGGAGTGATCTGAATTTAATGTGTGGCAACACAAGGTATGTAAATGTGGTGTGAGATCAGTGGCCCAAAGCCATTTAACCCCTCAAAAACACCAGTTACTTATTCAAATCTGTGAAAACTGAGGTTTTGCCCACTTTGATGCCAGTTCTGATGCCCAGAAACTGTTTGGGCCAGGCTGGAGTGATCTGAATTTGATGTGTGGCATCACTAGGTATGTAAATTTGGTGTTAGATCAGTGGCCCAAAGCCATTTAACCCCTCAAAAACACCAGTTACTTATTCAAATCTGTGAAAACTGAGATTTTGCCAACTTTGATGCCAGTTCTGATGCCCAGAACCTGTTTGGGCCAGGCTGGAGTAATCTGAATTTGATGTGTGGCAACACTAGGTATGTAAATGTGGTGTGAGATCAGTGGCCCAAAGCCATTTAACCCCTCAAAAACACCAGTTACTTATTCAAATCTGTGAAAACTGCAATTTTGCCAACTTTGATGCCAGTTCTGATGCCCAGAACCTGTTTGGGCACGGCTGGAGTGATCTGAATTTGATGTGCGACATCACTACGTATGTAAATGTGATGTGAGATCAGTGGCCCAAAGCCATTTAACCCCTCAAAAACACCAGTTACTTATTCAAATCTGTGAAAACTGGGGTTTTGCTTACTTTGATGCCAGTTCTGATGCCCAGAACCTGTTTGGGCCACGCTGGAGTGATCTGAATTTGATGTGTGGCAACACTAGGTATGTAAATATGGTGTGAGATCAGTGGCCCAAAGCCATTTAACCCCTCAAAAACACCAGTTACTTATTCAAATCTGTTAAAACTGGGGTTTTGCCCACTTTGATGCCAGTTCTGATGCCCAGAACCTGTTTGGGCCAGACTGGAGTGATCTGAATTTGATGTGGGGCATCACTAGGTATGTAACTGTGGTGTGAGATCAGTGGCCCAAAGCCATTTAACCCCTCAAAAACACCAGTTACTTATTCAAATCTGTGAAAACTGCAATTTTGCCAACTTTGATGCCAGTTCTGATGCCCAGAACCTGTTTGGGCACGGCTGGAGTGATCTGAATTTGATGTGCGACATCACTAGGTATGTAAATGTGATGTGAGATCAGTGGCCCAAAGCCATTTAACCCCTCAAAAACACCAGTTACTTATTCAAATCTGTGAAAACTAGGGTTTTGCCCACTTTGATGCCAGTTCTGATGCCCAGAACCTGTTTGGGCCAGGCTGGAGTGATCTGAATTTAATGTGTGGCAACACAAGGTATGTAAATGTGGTGTGAGATCAGTGGCCCAAAGCCATTTAACCCCTCAAAAACACCAGTTACTTATTCAAATCTGTGAAAATTGGCTGTGTGCCCACTTTGATGCCAGTTCTGATGCCCAGAACCTGTTTGGGCCAGGCTGGAGTGATCTGAATTTGATGCGTGGCATTACTAGGTATGTAAATATGGTGTGAGATCAGTGGCCCAAAGCCATTTAACCCCTGAAAAACACCAGTTACTTATTCAAATCTGTGAAAACTGCGATTTTGCCAACTTTGATGCCAGTTCTGATGCCCAGAACCTGTTTGGGCCAGGCTGTAGTGATCTGAATTTGATGTGTGGCATCACTAGGTATGTAAATGTGGTGTGAGATCAGTGGCCCAAAGCCATTTAACCCCTCAAAAACATCAGTTACTTATTCAAATCTGTGAAAACTGGGTTTTTGCCCACTTTGATGCCAGTTCTGATGCCCAGAACTTGTTTGGGCCAGGCTGGAGTGATCTGAGTTTGATGTGTGTCATCACTAGGTATGTAACTGTGGTGTGAGATCAGTGGCCCAAAGCCATTTAACCCCTCAAAATTATCAGTTACTTATTCAAATCTGTGAAAACTGGGGTTTTGCCCACTTTGATGCCAGTTCTGATGCCCAGAACCTGTTTGGGCCAGGCTGGAGTGATCTGAATTTGATGTGTGTCATCACTAGGTATGTAAATGTGGTGTGAGATCAGTGGCCCAAAGCCATTTAACCCCTCAAAAACACCAGTTACTTATTCAAATCTGTTAAAACTGGGGTTTTGCCCACTTTGATGCCAGTTCTGATGCCCAGAACCTGTTTGGGCCAGGCTGGAGTGATCTGAATTTGATGTGTGGCATCACTAGGTATGTAAATGTAGTGTGAGATCAGTGGCCCAAAGCCATTTAACCCCTCAAAAACACCAGTTACTTATTCAAATCTATGAAAACTGTGGTTTTGCCCACTTTGATGCCAGTTCTGATGCCCAGAACCTGTTTGGGCCAGGCTGGAGTGATCTGATATTGATGTGTGTCATCACTAGGTATGTAAATGTGGTGTGAGATCAGTGGCCCAAAGCCATTTAACCCCTCAAAAACACCAGTTACTTATTCAAATCTGTGAAAATTGGCTGTGTGCCCACTTTGATGCCAGTTCTGATGCCCAGAACCTGTTTGGGCCAGGCTGCAGTGATCTGAATTTGATGTGTGGCATCACTAGGTATGTAAATGTGGTGTGAGATCAGTGGCCCAAAGCCATTTAACCCCTCAAAAACACCAGTTACTTATTCAAATCTGTGAAAACGGAGGTTTTGCCCACTTTGATGCCAGTTCTGATGCCCAGAAACTGTTTGGGCCAGGCTGGAGTGATCTGAATTTGATGTGTGGCATCACTAGGTATGTAAATATGGTGTGAGATCAGTGGCCCAAAGCCATTTAACCCTTGAAAAACACCAGTTACTTATTCAAATCTGTGAAAACTGCGATTTTGCCAACTTTGATGCCAGTTCTGATGCCCAGAACCTGTTTGGGCCAGGCTGTAGTGATCTGAATTTGATGTGTGGCATCACTAGGTATGTAAATGTGGTGTAAGATCAGTGGCCCGAAGCCAATTAACCCCTCAAAAACACCAGTTACTTATTCAAATCTGTGAAAATTGGCTGTGTGCCCACTTTGATGCCAGTTCTGATGCCCAGAACCTGTTTGGGCCAGGCTGGAGTGATCTGAATTTGATGTGTGGCATCACTAGGTATGTAACTGTGGTGTGAGATCAGTGGCCCAAAGCCATTTAACCCCTCAAAAACACCAGTTACTTATTCAAATCTGTAAAACTAGGTTTTTGCCCACTTTGATGCCAGTTCTGATGCCCAGTTTGGGCCAGGCTGGAGTGATCTGAATTTGATGTGTGGCAACACTAGGTATGTAACTGTGGTGTGAGATCAGTGGCCCAAAGCCATTTAACCCCTCAAAAACACCAGTTACTTATTCAAATCTGTGAAAACTGGGGTTTTGCCCACTTTGATGCCAGTTTTGATGCCCAGAACCTGTTTGTGTCAGGCTGTAGTGATATGAATTTGATGTGTGGCATCACTATGTATGTAAATGTAGTGTGAGATCAGTGGCCCAAAGCCATTTAACCCCTCAAAAACACCAGTTACTTATTCAAATCTGTGAAAACTGAGATTTTGCCAACTTTGATGCCAGTTCTGATGCCCAGAACCTGTTTGGGCCAGGCTGGAGTGATCTGAATTTGATGTGTGGCAACACTAGGTATGTAAATGTGGTGTGAGATCAGTGGCCCAAAGCCATTTAACCCCTCAAAAACACCAGTTACTTATTCAAATCTGTGAAAACTGCAATTTTGCCAACTTTGATGCCAGTTCTGATGCCCAGAACTTGTTTGGGCCAGGCTGGAGTGATCTGAATTTGATGTGCGACATCACTACGTATGTAAATCTGATGTGAGATCAGTGGCCCAAAGCCATTTAACCCCTCAAAAACACCAGTTACTTATTCAAATCTGTGAAAATTGTCTGTGTGCCCATTTTGATGCCAGTTCTGATGCCGAGAACCTGTTTGGGTCAGGCTGTAGTGATCTGAATTTGATGTGTGGCAACACTAGGTATGTAAATATGGTGTGAGATCAGTGGCCCAAAGCCATTTAACCCCTGAAAAACACCAGTTACTTATTCAAATCTGTGAAAACTGCGATTTTGCCAACTTTGATGCCAGTTCTGATGCCCAGAACCTGTTTGGGCCAGGCTGTAGTGATCTGAATTTGATGTGTGGCATCACTAGGTATGTAAATGTGGTGTGAGATCAGTGGCCCAAAGCCATTTAACCCCTCAAAAACATCAGTTACTTTTTCAAATCTGTGAAAACTGGGGTTTTGCCCACTTTGATGCCAGTTCTGATGCCCAGAACCTGTTTGGGCCAGGCTGGAGTGATCTGAATTTGATGTGCGGCATCACTAGGTATGTAAGTGTGGTGTAAGATCAGTGGCCCAAAGCCATTTAACCCCTCAAAAACACCAGTTACTTATTCAAATCTGTGAAAATTGGCTGTGTGCCCACTTTGATGCCAGTTCTGATGCCCAGAACCTGTTTGGGCCAGGCTGGAGTGATCTGAATTTCATGTGTGGCATCACTAGGTATGTAAATGTGGTGTGAGATCAGTGGCCCAAAGCCATTTAACCCCTCAAAAACACCAGTTACTTATTCAAATCCGTGAAAACTGCGATTTTGCCAACTTTGATGCCAGTTCTGATGCCCAGAACCTGTTTGGGCCAGGCTGGAGTGATCTGAATTTGATGTGTGGCATCACTAGGTATGTAAATGTGGTGTGAGATCAGTGGCCCAAAGCCATTTAACCCCTCAAAAACACCAGTTACTTATTCAAATCTGTGAAAACTGGCTGTGTGCCCATTTTGATACCAGTTCTGATGGCCAGAACCTGTTTGGGCCAGGCTGCAGTGATCTGAATTTGATGTGTGGCATCACTAGGTATGTAACTGTGGTGTGAGATCAGTGGCCCAAAGCCATTTAACCCCTCAAAAACACCAGTTACTTATTCAAATCTGTGAAAACTGCGATTTTGCCAACTTTGATGCCAGTTCTGATGCCCAGAACCTGTTTGGGCCAGGCTGTAGTGATCTGAATTTGATGTGTGGCATCACTAGGTATGTAAATGTGGTGTGAGATCAGTGGCCCAAAGCCATTTAACCCCTCAAAAACATCAGTTACTTATTCAAATCTGTGAAAATTGGCTGTGTGCCCACTTTGATGCCAGTTCTGATGCCCAGAACCTGTTTGGGAAAGGCTGTAGTGATCTGAATTTGATGTGTGGCATCACTAGGTATGTCAATGTAGTGTGAGATCAGTGGCCCAAAGCCATTTAACCCCTCAGAAACACCAGTTACTTATTCAAATCTATGAAAACTGGGGTTTTGCCCACTTTGATGCCAGTTCTGATGCCCAGAACCTGTTTGGGCCAGGCTGGAGTTATCTGAATTTGATGTGCGGCAACACTAGGTATGTAAATGTGGTGTAAGATCAGTGGCCCAAAGCCATTTAACCCCTCAAAAACACCAGTTACTTATTCAAATCTGTGAAAATTGGCTGTGTGCCCACTTTGATGCCAGTTCTGATGCCTAGAACCTGTTTGGGCCAGGCTGGAGTGATCTGAATTTCATGTGTGGCATCACTAGGTATGTAAATGTGGTGTGAGATCAGTGGCCCAAAGCCATTTAACCCCTCAAAACCACCAGTTACTTATTCAAATCTGTGAAAACGGAGGTTTTGCCCACTTTGATGCCAGTTCTGATGCCCAGAAACTGTTTGGGCCAGGCTGGAGTGATCTGAATTTGATGTGTGGCAACAGTAGGTATGTAACTGTGGTGTGAGATCAGTGGCCCAAAGCCATTTAACCCCTCAAAAACACCAGTTACTTATTCAAATCTGTGAAAACTGAGGTTTTGCCCACTTTGATGCCAGTTCTGATGCCCAGAAACTGTTTGGGCAAGGCTGGAGTGATCTGAATTTGATGTGTGGCATCACTCGGTATGTAAATTTGGTGTGAGATCAGTGGCCCAAAGCCATTTAACCCCTGAAAAACACCAGTTACTTATTCAAATCTGTGAAAACTGCGATTTTGCCAACTTTGATGCCAGTTCTGATGCCCAGAACCTGTTTGGACCAGGCTGTAGTGATCTGAATTTGATGTGTGGCATCACTAGGTATGTAAATGTGGTGTGAGATCAGTGGCCCAAAGCCAATTAACCTCTCAAAGAAGGGAATTTTGTTACTTACCGTAAATTCCTTTTCTTCTAGCTCTTATTGGGAGACCCAGACGATTGGGGTATAGCTACTGCCCTCCGGAGGCCACACAAAGCACTACACTAAAAAGTGCAAGGCCCCTCCCCCTCTGGCTATACCCCCCCGTGGTATCACGGGTTCTCCAGTTTTAGTGCCAAAGCAAGAAGGAGGAAGCCAATAACTGGTTTAAACAAATTAACTCCGAATAACGTCGGAGAACTGAAAAACCGTTCAACATGAACAACATGTGTACCCGCAAACAACCAAGAAATCCCGAAGGACAACAGGGCGGGTGCTGGGTCTCCCAATAAGAGCTAGAAGAAAAGGAATTTACGGTAAGTAACAAAATTCCCTTCTTCTTCAGCGCTCTATTGGGAGACCCAGACGATTGGGACGTCCAAAAGCTGTCCCTGGGTGGGTAAAGAGATACCTCATGTTAGAGCTGCAAAACAGCCCTCCCCTACGGGGATGTCACTGCCGCCTGCAGGACTCTTCTGCCTAAGCTGGCATCCGCCGAAGCATAGGTATGCACCTGATAATGTTTGGTGAAAGTGTGCAGACTCGACCAGGTAGCTGCCTGGCACACCTGTTGAGCCGAAGCCTGGTGTCGTAGCGCCCAGGACGCACTCACGGCTCTGGTTGAATGGGCTTTCAGCCCTGAAAGAACCGGAAGCCCTGCAAAACGGTAGGCTTCCAGAATTGGTTCTTTGATCCATCGAGCCAGGGTGGCTTTAGAAGCCTGCAACCTCTTGCGCGTACCAGCGACAAGGGCATCGGAACGGCGTACGGGCGCCGTGCGGGAAATGTAGATTCTGAGTGCTCTCACCAGATCTAGCAAACGTAAATCATTCTCATACCGGTGAACCGGATGAGTGCAAAAGGACGGTAAGGAGATATCCTGATTAAGATGAAACGAGGATACTACCTTAGGGAGAAACTCCGGAATGATGCGCAGCACTACCTTGTCCTGGTGAAACACCAGGAAGGGAGCCTTGGATGACAGAGCTGCCCGCTCAGACACTCGCCGAAGCGATGTGATCGCAACGAGAAACGCCACCTTCTGTGACAGGCGAGAAAAGGAAACTTCCTTCAGAGGCTCGAAAGGCGGCTTCTGGAGAGCAACTAGAACCCTGTTCAGATCCCATGGATCCAACGGCCGCTTGTACGGGGGTACGATATGACAAACCCCCTGCGGGAACGTGCGCACCTTAGAAAGACGTGCTAGACGCTTCTGAAAAAACACGGATAGTGCTGAGACTTGCCCTTTGAGGGAGTCTAGCGACAAGCCCTTTTCTAACTCCTATTGTAGGAAGGAAAGAAAGATAGGCAATGCAAATGGCCAGGGAGACACTCCCTGAGTAGAGCACCAGATTAAGAAAATCTTCCACGTTCTGTGGTAGATCTTAGCAGACGTGGGCTTCCTAGCCTGTCTCATGGTGGCAACGACCCCTTGGGATAATCCTGAAGACGCTAGGATCCAGGACACACAAGCCACACAGTCAGGTTCAGGGCCGCAGAATTCCGATGGAGAAAACGGCCATTGAGACAGTAAGTCTGGTCGGTCTGGTAGTGACCCCGGTCGGCCGACCGTGAGATGCCACAGATCCGGGTACCACGATCTCCTCGGCCAGTCTGGTGCGACGAGTATGACGCGGCTGCAATCGGATCTGATTTTTGCGCAGTACTCTGGGCAAGAGTGCCAGAGGTGGAAACACATATGTGAGCCGGAACTGCGACCAATCTTGCACTAAGGCGTCTGCCGCCAGAGCTCTGTGATCGCGCGATCGTGCCATAAATGCCGGGACCTTGTTGGTGTGCCGAGACGCCATTAGGTCGACGTCCGGCCCCCCCCAGCGGCAACAGATTTCCTGAAACACGTCCGGGTGAAGGGACCATTCCCCCGCGTCCATGCCCTGGCGACTGAGGAAGTCTGCTTCCCAGTTTTCTACGCCCGGGATGTGAACTGCGGATATGGTGGATGCTGTGTCCTCCACCCACATGAGGATTCGCCGGACTTCCTGGAAGGCTGCTGACTGCGTGTCCCTCCTTGGTGGTTGATGTATGCCACCGCTGTGGAGATGTCCGACTGGATTCGGATCTGCTCCCTTCTAGCCACTTTTGGAAAGCTAATAGGGTAAGATACCCTGCCCCGATTTCCAGCACATCGAACTGAAGGGTGGACTCCTGCTGAGTCCACGTCCCCTGAGCCATGTGGCGGAGACAAACTGCTCCCCACCCTGACAGACTCGTATCTGTCGTGACCACTGCCCAGGATGGGGGCTATGGCAATGAGGTGGGAATAAGCCACTATTGCAGAGAGTCCTCGGCCGTCAGGGAAAGGGAGACTTCCCGTCCAGGGAGGTTGACTGCCCATCCCATTGGCGGAGAATGTCCCATTGCCGTTGGCGCAGATGAAACTGCGCAAAGAGAACTGCCTCGATGGCTGCCACCATCTTCCTTAGGAAGTGCATGAGGCGCCTTAAGGGGTGCGACTGGCCTTGAAGGAGAGACTGCACCTCTGTCCGCAGTGAACGCTGCTGGTTCAGCGGAAGCTTCACTATGGCTGATAGAGTATGAAACTCCATGCCGAGATACGTTAGTGATTGAGTCGGAGACAGATTTGACCTTGCCCAATTGATGATCCACCCGAAAGTCTGGAGAGTCTCCAGCGTAACATTCAGGCTGCGTTGGCATGCCTCGAGGGAGGTTGCTTTAACGAGTAGATCGTCCAAGTACGGAATCACCGGGTGTCCGTGAGAGTGCAAGACTGCTACCACTGCTGCCATGACCTTGGTGCCCACCCGTGGGGCTGTCGCCAGACTGAATGGCAGAGCTACGAACAGAAGATGTTCGTCTCCTATCACAAAACGTAGAAAACGTTGGTGCTCCGTAGCAATTGGCACGTGGAGATAGGCATCTTTGATGTCTGTTGAGGCAAGGAAGTCTCCTCGAGACATTGGGGCAATGACGGATCGGAGGGATCCCATCCGGAACCGCCTGGCGTTCGCATGCTCGTTGAGCAGTTTCAGAACCAGAACAGGACGGAAGGAACCGTCCATTTTTGGAGCCACAAAGAGATTGGAGTACAAACCCTCGCCCTCGTTCCTGAGGGGGGACAGGGATCACCACTCCTTCTGCTCTTAGAGCGTCCACCGCCTGCAGCAGGGCATCTGCTCGGTGGAGAGGTGGGGCCGTTCTGAAGAATGGAGTCGGAGGACGAGAACAGAACACTGTCCTGTGCACGTGAGCACAATGTCCGTCACCCACCGGTCTGTGACCTGTGGCAGCTAAATGTCGCCAAAGGCGGGGGAGTCTGCCATCAACCGCGGATGCGGAGAGAGAGAGAGAGCTGAGAGACATGAGGAGACCGCCTTGGTAGCGGTTCCTCCGACTGCCTTCCTTGGGCGAGATTGAGCCCGGCCGGAATCTGAGCCCGTCTGAGGTTTTGTAGCCCTTTTGCACGAGGACAATTGGGACCTGCCGGAGCTTGGGAAGGACCGAAACCTCGACTGTACTTTTAGGACAGTATTAACAGGGTAAGTCGCAGTGCAGACATTGCGGGGTTACGGACGCCTCTGCGGTACAGATGTCCCTGCTCAAGGTCAGCCGCGCAAGAACAGCAGAAAAGGTTAGGTTGCCAATACGGCTGTGGATGCCGGAGCAACCGACACGCCGATAGCCTCCTAGACAGATTTCAACCAGAGTCCATCTGTCTGTGAATGCATCTTGAAGTGAAGCCCCATCTCCAGTGCAACTATGGCTCCATATGCAAGCCTGGAGATTGGAGAATCCACCTTTGAACCCTGGGTCCAGCGCTGACCATGTCAGGGGAAAAAAGGGATAACGTATATCCTAAAAACGTTTGGAGAAGACGCTTATCTGGTAAGCGTGGTGTTCCTGGACTGCTTCTCTGAAGTCAGCGTGGCCAGAAAAATACTCAATATCTGCGTGAGACACTGAAAAGGAACTTCTCCTGTTCGTCTCCTATCTCCACTGGGGGAGCTGAGGGAGAAAGATCCAACCTTCCATTAATGGACGGTATAGGATCATTCCGTATGGCGTTACCACCCGGTGTATCCGGATTGAGAGCGATGTCAGTATCAAAGCCCTGAAGAGCTGCCTTTTGGTCAAGGAGATTGCCCATGGGTGCAAGTCTCCATATTATGACTACTCCGTCCCTGTCCATGGACAGGGTTGACAGGAGGTTTCTTTGGCCACAACTAGTAGAGCCCCGGCAGACGAAGTGCTAGAGACCCCGGCAGACGACGCGCTACAGGGGAGCATGCACACAATGGGACGGTGCCATGAACAGCATCCCATGTAGTAAAAACAGCACTGAAATCTGTGTTGCTTTTTTGCCGCTGCCGACTAGCTATCTAGAAGTATATAGCCAAGATTGGTGACCGTACATTGCAATGTATAGCATACAGGCATAAAGTACAAATGACCACTGCAGCACAAGCAATACAAGCAGCATAGAAGCCTGTGCCCTGGCACCCCTGCTCTTCTGCTGCTGTATACTAGTCATCTAGGGGAATATAGCCCAGAAGAGTGACCCTACAGTGCAATGTATAGCATACAAGCACAAGTACAAATGAACACTGCAGCACATGCAATCCAAGCAGCATAGAAGCCTGTGCCCTGGCACCTCTGCTCTTCTGCTGCTGTAGACTGGTCATCTAGGGGAATATAGCCCAGAAGAGTGACCCTACAGTGCAATGTATAGCATACAGGCATAAAGTACAAATGAACACTGCAGCACAAGCAATACAAGCAGCATAGAAGCCTGTGCCCTGGCACCTCTGCTCTTCTGCTGCTGTAGACTGGTCATCTAGGGGAATATAGCCCAGAAGAGTGACCATACAGTGCAATGTATAGCATACAAGCACAAGTACAAATGCACACTGCAGCCCATGCAATACAAGCAGCATAGAAAAAAACCTGTGCCCCAGCACCCTTGGTTTTCTGCTGCTGTAGTCTAGCCATTCCAGAAGAATATAGCTAAGACTAGCGACTGTACAGTGCAATGTATAGCACATAAGCATAAACACAAATGAACACCTCAGTCGTGCAAAACAAGCAGCCTAGAAAGCCTGTGCCTTAGCACACCTGCTTTCCTGCTGCTGATGTGTCGCTCCCCAAGCGGGCATATAGCGACCTATGTAGTTAAAAAAACAACACATGTATACACTGCAGTTATATGTGGTCAGCACTATGTGTGCCCTTACCGCCCGCCTATAAGCGGGTGTATGATCGCCACTGTCCTGCCTTGGTGCCCCGAGCTCTGCAGTAATGGCTGCCGGCTTCTTCCCCAGCTCGTGTGAGTAGGGGTGGGCCGTGGGCGTGCCCCCAAGGCAGAGCGGGAATCCGGCGTCCGACAGAGTGCAGTGAGAGGGCTGGAGCATGTAAAAAGGCTCCAGCCCTCGGCGCTGCTGATTGCTCAGCGCCTGTCCCCTTCCCTGAGTGACAGGGAGGGGGCGGGAACGAAGCGGCACTAGGCCGCAGAAGCCGGGGACTGGAGTTATAAGCGCCGCCGCCGTAAAAGCGCGGTCGGCGCCCAGTCCCCGGCGAACTACAAGTCCCAGCCGCGCCGCCGCTCCCGGAGCGTCCGGCGCGGTAGTTCCCAAAACACAAAGTCACTCAGCAAAGCTGCAGTGACTGTAACCCTTTCCTGTCCCCGGCGCACTAGCACACCCAGCAAGTCTGGAGTGTGCTGTGCCTGTGTGTACGGGGACACAGAGTACCTGTAATGGTGCAGGGCCATGTCCCTGAACGGTACTCCAGCTCCGTATCCAGCAGGTTCAAATGGGTCTGTGGATGGAGCCCGGCGTCAGAGCTTTGAGGCCGGCAGGATCCCACTTCCTCAGAGCCCCTCAGGGGGATGTGGAAGGAAAGCAGCATGTGGGCTCCAGCCTCCGTACCAGCAATAGGTACCTCAACCTTACAACACCATCCAGGGGTGAGAAGGGAGCATGCTGGGGACACTATATGTGTCCTCTTTTCTTCCATCCGAAATAGTCAGCAGCTACTGCTGACTAAAATCTGTGGAGCTATGCGTGGATGTCTGACCTCCTTCGCACACAAAGCTAAAACTGGAGAACCCGTGATACCACGGGGGGGTATAGCCAGAGGGGGAGGGGCCTTGCACTTTTTAGTGTAGTGCTTTGTGTGGCCTCCGGAGGGCAGTAGCTATACCCCAATCGTCTGGGTCTCCCAATAGAGCGCTGAAGAAAACACCAGTTACTTATTCAAATCTGTGAAAATTGGCTGTGTGCCCACTTTGATGCCAGTTCTGATGCCCAGAACCTGTTTGGGCAAGGCTGGAGTGATCTGAATTTGATCTGTGGCATCACTAGGTATGTATCTGTGGTGTGAGATCAGTGGCCCAAAGCCATTTAACCCCTCAAAAACACCAGTTACTTATTCAAATCTGTAAAACTAGGTTTTTGCCCACTTTGATGCCAGTTCTGATGCCCAGAACCTGTTTGGGCCAGGCTGTAGTGATCTGAATTTGATGTGTGGCATCACTAGGTATGTAAGTGTGGTGTAAGATCAGTGGCCCAAAGCCATTTAACCCCTCAAAAACACCAGTTACTTATTCAAATCTGTGAAAATTGGCTGTGTGCCCACTTTGATGCCAGTTCTGATGCCCAGAACCTGTTTGGGCCAGGCTGGAGTGATCTGAATTTGATGTGTGGCATCACTAGGTATGTAAATTTGGTGTGAGATCAGTGGCCCAAAGCCATTTAACCCCTGAATAACACCAGTTACTTATTCAAATCTGTGAAAATTGGCTGTGTGCCCACTTTGATGCCAGTTCTGATGCCCAGAACCCCTTTGGGCCAGGCTGGAGTCACTTCAGTTTGATTATAGGCATCACTAGGTATGCAATTCTGGTGTTAGATCAGTGGCCCAAAGCCATTTAACCCTTTCACTAACATACTTTGGTGCCCACTTTGATGCCCATTTTTATGCCAGTTTTATAATTTTTGCAGCTGGTTTTGAGTGTATTTATATTAGGGCGCATCAGTGCATTGTATTTTATTATTGTGATGTGTTATTTTTGTTGTTAAACGTGTAAAAAACTGAAAAAACTAAATTGCCGAATAAGAAACTGACGAATAAGAAACCAACTTCAGCCCCGAATAAGAAACTGGACGAATAAGAAACCAACTTCAGCATCGTCAGGCAGGGCAAGTGTGAGGAGCTAAAGTGAGAGTTAACAGAGAAGGAAAGAAAAGTGGAAAAGGAGGAAAGCAAGAAGTGGTGACAGAGCAGAGAGTGTGCAAAGCCTGAGAGCCCAGCTGAGTGTAGGGCTAGAACAGCAAGGTCAGCGATGGCGGTGACTGTTCGGAGGGGGACCGTTTGGAAGTTCCTGGAAGGACCCCGTTGGCTGTGTGCCCGGTGGTCTGGAGCAGTGTTCCGAAGGACAGTCAGCACCAGGGCAGGGGCCTCTCGGACCCCGGCAAGGCTAGGAGTCGCCAAATTTGCCGAATCCGTCAGTGAAGGGGACGTAGATCCCCCAGCAACCAAGTCCCGATTGACGGCAACAGCCCGACCATTACAGGGGAGACACCGCCACCGCCAGGGCACCAGTTTCCCCAGGGCCAGCGCCTGCGGGCAAAGTGTAGAGCTCCTCCGGCCCAGATTGCAGTCGGGGAGCGGGTAACCGGAGGGAATCCACCGCTACCATCAGTCAACCCAGGTGCAAGGAAGAGAGACATCACCGTCACCTACCGGGAGTGCAGGTGCAGCCGTCTGTGGGACCGTCCTACCAGCCGTTTGGTTTACCGTACAAACTGTGCCCAAGTCTCAGGCTGAGTGAGTACCACAGTGCCGCAAGGCACAGCGCTGCCCCCGCGTCCCTGCGCCCTCCAGGCCCTACACTTCACATCTCTTCACTGGGTCCCGGGATCACCAACCCCTACCCACGGAGGGGCAACACAACACTTGGCTGCTCCGCATCACCATCCCCGGGACCCCCACGCTGAGCAGCGGTGGTGCAATCACCACAACCGTGGGTGGCGTCACGAACTATAACAATCCCCACACCCAACAAACATCCCCCCTTTCACTCACGGGCGAGGAGTGTCGCTCGAGAAACCCTGGGATCCGGCCCACCGCTCGAGCCACCACTGAGCAGCTGCCGGACCCGAGCAGAAGGGGTGAGCGCGGTGTGCTGACACCCTCCTCCCCGCCCGCGACAACTTGGCGTCACGAACAGGATCTTACCGCTCTGCCGTCTGGTAGAGGTGCGCCTTGTTACCGCCGGAGGTATCCGGCAGAAAAATTTCAGAAGCCGCCATCTTTGGCGCGAAAAGTTCCCGCTCGAGCGTCTTCTCGAGCAGTAGAGGCGCGAAGGCCAAAACCCCGCCCCGAGAGAGGAGGGGCCGGAAAGAGCTAAGGGGGACGCGATGGCGGCCGGCCGCATGTAGCTGCGGCTATACAAGCAGAGACGCCAGGACTCTGCAGACTGATTGGGTTCCTGGAAAAACCTCGTTACCAAGATGCAAGATCCTACCCGCAACGATGAAGCCCCCGTGCCCGGCACGGCGACGTGGTTGAGGGACCGGACCGTCCCGCTGAGTAACCGTCTGCAGGCTCATATGCAACTCCTCATGGAGGAGTGGGAGGCCGACATGGCGGACGTTGTAGCCACCGTGCGGAGACGCGAGGAGGAAGCGGAGAAAGGGAGGGTGAGTGACCCACGTCCCGATGCCCTTGAGGGGCCGGTCATCGCGGCTGTGGGGCCCGGTCCAAGCCCTCTCCCTTCGCTGCCTCCCTCGCCACCCGTCCCGGAGGCCGTGACCCCGCCACTAGGCCTGCTACCACCGCAACCGGTAGCACTACCCAGCGTCACCGCCCAAGCGGGCCAACCTGTAGCCGGAGCCCGCAGCAAGTCAGCGGTGTTGCCGTGGAAGACTCCGAAGACCGAACCGGAGGCATCCCCTGAGAAACTCCCCGAGCCGGAGCCGATGACCCGCTCCGGGCCGAAGGCCCAGCAGCGGAAAGCCCCTAGGCCCATCCCCCACACCTCGGCTGAGGTAGCGCCGGGTTGTTGCTGCAGGGCAGCGCCCAAGGCCATGACACCGCGGGATACGCCGCCCACCTTCCTGACAGTGGGTAACGTTCTGGATGTCCCGCGGGGCCCGACCCGTGCGCCGGCGCTGGCAGCAGCGCCGTACTGGGATAGGGAGCCGGTACCGCTGGGCCTGGAGATCGCCGAGAGGGAGAGGAAGAAGGCCGAGCTGGTGGCCAGAGCGATCCGGGAGAAAGAAAATCTCCGGCAAGCGACCTTCCGTGACCGGGGACCGCTGTACGAGGGACAGGTGAGGCGGTTTGATGTCCGCCGGGGCTACGGGTTCATCTATGAGCCGGGCCTGGAGGCCGAGGTGTTTGTAGCCCGGCGGGACGTGCATGCTCACCTGCCCGAAGAACATCCCGGCCGTAACCTGATGCCGGGAGATATTGTGCGGTATACCCGGCACTTTGGGGAGCGAGGCTGGTTTGCGCTGGACGTTAACCTCAGGAGGGGCCCGGAGGCCCGAGCGAGCGCAGACCTCTACCCCTTGCCAGCAGCCCCAGCGCTTGAAAGACCGGAGTAGGGCGATGGAGGCCCGCAGCACCATCCCCGTTGGGACCATCTGCTTGTTTGAAAAAGTTGAAAAGTTTGAAAGTTTTGCCAATAATGAAAATGATCACACCGAAGAAGTAACCTGATTTGTTTGTTGATTTGCAACCGGCTGGAGCCGGCACCGTTGTCCCCGTGGGGACCGTTTAAAGTTTAAAAATGCATGGGAACTAGCCATGGACAAGCCCGTGAACTCTGCAGGGCAACCACAAACGTTAGTGGCTTGTAAATATGTTGGGTACCGTTACCGTTTCCGCAGGCCGCCTCCGGAAAGGCAGGTTGGAGGGAGGGCCCTGAGCAGAGCAGGCCAGGGCCCAGCCACCAAAGGAACCGGTGGCTACCCTCTGGAGGGGAAGGACAGATCCCGCTCGGGTACCGTGTGCTGGACTGTGGGTCAAGGGGTGCTGCCTGGGTTTTAGGGGCAGCATCAGGGCCAGGTTACTTGGGTGGGAGAGAGCGGAAACCGTGACCGTACACCGTTGAAACGTTAAAAGTAAATGTGCCTCCCGTTTTGGGAAGAATTTATTAAAAATGTTATGCATGTTATGTTTAACCCTGTTATCCCCTTTTTACAGAAAAATAAAACCGGTGTAGGACGGCAGCCCGCGGACGGTCTGCATTTTGCTAAGGGGGAATGTGTCGCCCTGGGCAAGCCAGGGGACACAGGTCACAACACCACCACACCCCACACTCCAGGTAGGCACATCTGCTAACCAGAAATCCTTGTTGCCTTCCTCCAGGAGTCTGTTGATGCACACCAGGGGGTGGGCCAGGCGGTTGGCTCCGCCCACCAAGGAGCTCACAACTCTGGAGGCAGGAAGTTACCAGGCAGAAGGCCCAGGCAGGGCAAGTGTGAGGAGCTAAAGTGAGAGTTAACAGAGAAGGAAAGAAAAGTGGAAAAGGAGGAAAGCAAGAAGTGGTGACAGAGCAGAGAGTGTGCAAAGCCTGAGAGCCCAGCTGAGTGTAGGGCTAGAACAGCAAGGTCAGCGACGGCGGTGACTGTTCGGAGGGGGACCGTTTGGAAGTTCCTGGAAGGACCCCGTTGGCTGTGTGCCCGGTGGTCTGGAGCAGTGTTCCGAAGGACAGTCAGCACCAGGGCAGGGGCCTCTCGGACCCCGGCAAGGCTAGGAGTCGCCAAATTTGCCGAATCCGTCAGTGAAGGGGACGTAGATCCCCCAGCAACCAAGTCCCGATTGACGGCAACAGCCCGACCATTACAGGGGAGACACCGCCACCGCCAGGGCACCAGTTTCCCCAGGGCCAGCGCCTGCGGGCAAAGTGTAGAGCTCCTCCGGCCCAGATTGCAGTCGGGGAGCGGGTAACCGGAGGGAATCCACCGCTACCATCAGTCAACACAAGTGCAAGGAAGAGAGACATCACCGTCACCTACCGGGAGTGCAGGTGCAGCCGTCTGTGGGACCGTCCTACCAGCCGTTTGGTTTACCGTACAAACTGTGTCCAAGTCTCAGGCTGAGTGAGTACCACAGTGCCGCAAGGCACAGCGCTGCCCCCGCGTCCCTGCGCCCTCCAGGCCCTACACTTCACATCTCTTCACTGGGTCCCGGGATCACCAACCCCTACCCACGGAGGGGCAACACAACACCTGGCTGCTCCGCATCACCATCCCCGGGACCCCCACGCTGAGCAGCGGTGGTGCAATCACCACAACCGTGGGTGGCGTCACGAACTATAACAATCCCCACACCCAACAAACATCCCCCTTTCACTCACGGGCGAGGAGTGTCGCTCGAGAAACCCCGGGATCCGGCCCACCGCTCGAGCCACCACTGAGCAGCTGCCGGACCCGAGCAGAAGGGGTGAGCGCGGTGTGCTGACACCCTCCTCCCCGCCCGCGACAGAGGGTGCATTGTATTGTGTGTGGGGGGAGGAGTAATGGAGGGTGCATTGTATTCTGTGTGGGGGGAGGGGTAATGGAGGGTGCATTGTATTGTGTGTGGGGGGGAGGGGTAATGGAGGGTGCATTGTATTGTGTGTGGGGGGAGGGGTAATGGAGGGTGCATTGTATTGTGTGTGGGGGAGGGGTAATGTAGGATGCATTGTATTGTGTGTGGGGGGGAGGGGTAATGTACGATGCATTGTATTGTGTGTGGGGGGAGGGGTAATGGAGGGTGTATTGTGTGTGGGGGGAGGGGTAATGGAGGGTGTATTGTGTGTGTGGGGGGAGAGGTAATGAGGGGTGCATTGTATTGTGTGTGTGTGTGTGTGTGTGTGTGTGTGTGTGTGTGTGTGTGGGGGGAGGGGTAATGAGGGGTGCATTGTATTGTGTGTGGGGGAGGGTTAATGGGGGGGTGCATTGTATTGTGTGTGGGGGAGGGGTAATGGGGGGTGTATTGTGTGTGGGGGGTGCATTGTGTGTGGGGGGAGGGCTAATGTGGGGTGCATTGTAGTGTGTGTGTGTGTGTGTGTGTGTGTAGGAGGTGATGTGGGGTCCATTGTGTGTAGGGGGTGATAGGGGGTGCATTGTAGTGTGTGTGTGTGTGTGTGTGTGTGTGTCTGTGTGTGTGTGTCAGAGCTGTGTGTGTGTGTGTGTGTGTGTGTGTGTGTGTCAGAGCTGTGTGTGTAAGAAGCAGTACTGTGTGTGTATATATGAATTAGAGCAGTCTGTGCGCCCCCCCCAGAACTATATGGGTCCCCCAGAGCGCTATGTCACCCATCCCAGTGATGAGTACACCACCAGAGCTGTTTGCCACTCCAGTAACGTCTATGCCCCCTGCCCCTCCTGTAATGTATATATTGTAGCCCCCTGCCTCTCCTGTGATGTATATACAGCAGTGCTGTCAGTGTGCAGTCATGTCTGTTAGTGACAGCCATCGTGAAACACAGCCACATGTCCTGGAGGAGCTGGACAGGAAACAAGCGGGAGAGGTGAGTGAGGCTGCTGGCGACTTCCCCATATTAATACCTGTAAGGGCTCATGCGTAAGTAACTGCTGAATATTCTGCAGCGATGTGACAGCACATGTGCGCGTCAAATCACTGCAGAAACACTGCATAATGGATGCAGTTTTTCTGTACAAAAAAAGCCGATTTCATGCGCTCTGGCTGCTTCCCCCACCATAGACAGAGGGGAGCTGCATCCATAGCGCACGGAATAATTGACATGCTCATTTTATGAACGCACAGATTTGGGTCAACATTTTAGCACCCAAATCGCTGCGTTCATAAAAGCTACGTGCGCACGTATCATGCACAATCTACATAGATTGTATAGGGGACGCAGGACGCATGCATTTACACTGCAGTGCTATACGCAGCGTAAATGCATGGAATTACGCAACGTGCGCACGAGCCCTAATGCGTCTGTGTCTGCATGTATGTCATGGTATATGACTGTGCATATATTTGTAATTTTCTTCAAATATGTATATGTATGTATGCCTGTATGTGTATGTGCATATGCCTGTATGTATATGTATGTATGCCTGTATGTGTATGTGCGTGTCTGTGTGTGGATGGGGTCCACTGAGACTCTTTCACCCGGAGGCCACAAAAAAACTGGAGCCGGCCCTGGCTGCCCTAACATTGGGATCAATAAAAAATATGTGAGTAAAGCTTTACACGCTACAATATATCTAACGATATGTCGGCGGGGTCACGTCGTAAGTGACGCACATCCAACATCGTAAGGTACATTGCAGTGTGTGACAGCTACAACGAACCCTGATTGTGCGTTAAAACGTTGATCGCATACACGTCGTTCATTTTCTAAAAATTGAACGTCTGGTTGTTCATCGTTCTTGAGGCAGCACACGTCGCTCCGTGTGAGACCCCGGGAACGATGAACACAGCTTACCAGCGTCCCGCCAGCAATGCGGAAGGAAGGAGGTGGGCGGGATGTTTACGTCCCGCTCATCTCCACCTCTCCGCTTCTATTGGCCGGCCGCTGTGTGACGTTGCTGTGACGCCGAATGTCCCTCCCACTTCAGGAAGTGGATGTTCGCTGCCCACAGCGAGGTCATTTGGAAGGTAAGTACGTGTGACGGGGGTTAATCGTTTGTGGGACACGGGCAACAAATTGCCTGTTCCGCACATACGATGGGGGCGTGTGTGATCGCAAACGAGATCGAAATGTGTAAAGCAGCCTTAACTCTACTTTCCTTGTATAAGTGACGGCTGTGAGTGATCCTGGACTGTATCTGTATTGTACTGTGTGTATAAGTGACGGCTGTGAGTGATCCTGGACTGTATCTGTATTGTACTGTGTGTATAAGTGACGGCTGTGAGTGATCCTGGGCTGTATCTGTATTGTAGTTCTGGAAATCTGAATGTGGCAGAACAGGAGAAGATAAATGTTCATTGGATTTATATCTAAATGCTACAGTTCACGCTCTACTGTTATGGCTAAAAATGTTAACGTTATGGGGCCCCCACCAGATTTTCTGCCCAGGGGCCCCCACCAACCTTAATCTGGCCCTGATGGATCCAGGGAAGTGGACTGACAAGGAAGGAGATCTCAGATGCTGGGCTTACGGCCAGGATACCAAGGAGTTATAACTATGGATTGTGTGTAACAATGAAACAGCACTGGCAAATTGGGGCAGAAAAGGCGACGCGTAGGCCGGACCTGGAAGCCTTGGTGAAAACATACTGGACTTACCAGGTCAGGCACCGGTACCGCACAGATTAGGGCTGTGGTCAGAGAAGCACAGTTAGATGGCAGTACAGCCTGCAAAATCCGCAGGGAACCACCAGAGAATGTGATGAAGTGCTGCTATGGGTGGCGAAACCACACTGGAGGGGAAAACAACCTAAGGCTCTGTGCGCACTAGACCGTTTTACCCGCGGATTTACCCGCGGATTTGCCGCGGAAATTTCTTCAGAAATGTCTGCAATCTTTGTGCAGACATTTCCCAGCAAATTCTATGAAAAAAAAAATAGCTGTGTGCACTGTGTGGATTTTTCTCAAGAAAATTCCTTGAGAAGAATTTCTCGAGAAAATTTCTTGAGAAAATGAGCATGTCAATTATTTCCGCAGGTACCCTGCGGATTTCGGCAGTACAGCCTGCAAAATCCGCAGGGAACCACCCGCGGCAAAATCGCGGCTAATCCGCGGCAAATCCGCATGCGTATTTGGTGCGGATTTTTTCCGGAGTCCGGAAATCTTTCACTCCCAGAAGTTTCTCAAGAAATTTTCTTGAGAAACTTCACATTTCTAGTGTGCACAAAGCCTAAGTGCTGAAAGTTTGATGTGGGAGATGACTGGGAAGTCCTGCCCCCTGGGGGCCGGAGGAAGTAAGCCAGCTGCTCAAATCTGGGCAGAAGTGGGCAGTGACCTGCCCATGAACAGCACGGTGACAGTGACAGCGAGGATCTGGACAGAGATTATAAAAATGAGCAGTGATTGCCAATATTGAGACCAGTATGCAGCAGATGAGTACTAGCGAGAGATTGGCATCCTAGGCCAAACCAGACAGCCAGATGACAGTGATGAGGAATGAACGGAAATACCCACTGATTGTGTGTCGCCCTGGGCAAGCCAGGGGACACAGATAACAACACCACCACACCCCACACTCCAGGTAGGCACATCTGCTAACCAGAAATCCTTGTTGCCTTCCTCCAAGAGTCTGTTGATGCACACCAGGGGGTGGGCCAGGCGGTTGGCTCCGCCCACCAAGGAGCTCACAACTCTGGAGGCAGGAAGTTACCAGGCAGATAGCCCCGGGCAGGGGAAGAGTGAAGTCCAGTGAAGGGCTAGAGTAAACAACAAGAAGTGAAAGTGAGGGAAAGGAAAGTGGAAAAGGAGGAAAGCAAGAAGTGGAGAGAGCGCAGAGAGTGCGCAGAGCCTGAGAGCCCAGCTGTGTGTAGGGCTAGAACAGCAAGGTCAGCGACGGCGGTGACTGTCCGGAGGGGGACCGTTTGGAAGTTCCTGGAAGGACCCCGTTGGCTGTGTGCCCGGTGGTCTGGAGCAGTGTTCCGAAGGACAGTCAGCACCAGGGCAGGGGCCTCTCGGACCCCGGCAAGGCTAGGAGTCGCCCAATTTGCCGAATCCGTCAGTGAAGGGGACGCAGATCCCCCAGCAACAAAGTCCCGATTGACGGCAACAGCCCGACCATTACCGGGGAGACACCGCCACCGCCAAGGCACCAGTTTCCCCAGGGCCAGCGCCTGCGGGCAAAGTGTAGAGCTCCTCCGGCCCAGATTGCAGCCGGGGAGCGGGTAACCGGAGGGAATCCACCGCTACCATCAGTCAAACAGGTGCAAGGAAGAGAGACGTCACCGTCACCTACCGGGAGTGCAGGTGCAACCGTCTGTGGGACCGTCCTACCAGCCGTTGGTTTACCGTACAAACTGTGTCCGTGTCTCAGGCTGAGTGAGTACCACAGTGCCGCAAGGCACAGCGCTGCCCCCGCGTCCCTGCGCCCTCCAGGCCCTACACTTTACATCTCTTCACCGGGCCCCGGGATCACCAACCCCTACCCACGGAGGGGCAACACAACACCTGGCTGCTCCCATCACCATCCCCGGGACCCCCACACTGAGCAGCGGTGGTGCCATCACCACAACCGTGGGTGGCGTCACGAACTATAATCCCAACAAACACCCCCCCTTTCACTCACGGGCGAGGAGTGTCGCTCGAGACACCCCGGGATCCGGCCCGCAGCTCGAGCCACCAGGAGCAACTGCCGGACCCGAGCAGAAGGGGTGAGCGCGGTGTGCTGACACCCTCCTCCCCGCCCGCGACAACTTGGCGTCACGAACAGGATCTTACCGCTCTGCCGTCTGGTAGAGGTGCGCCTTGTTACCGCCGGAGGTATCCGGCAGAAAAATTTCAGAAGTCGCCATCTTTGGCGCGAAAAGTTCCCGCTCGAGCGTCTTCTCGAGCAGTAGAGGCGCGAAGGCCAAAACTCCGCCCCGAGAGAGGAGGGGCCGGAAAGAGCTAAGGGGGACGCGATGGCGGCTGGACGCATGTAAGTGTGGCGTCGCAACAAACACACTGGGACCCCCCCCCGGTCCATCGACCCTGATGGAAAATGTCCGCTCCACCTAGTTCTGCAGAGACTACCGAGCCGGTGTCCGGAACAGCGGCATGGCTGAGGGCCCGGGCGGCGGGGATCTGCCGTCGCTACCAGAGTCAGATCAGCGGGCTGATGGAGCAGTGGGCCGCGGAGGTGGAGGCCCTGGTTGCTGTGGTGCGAGTGTATGGAGTGGAGGCCGTGATGGAGGAGCTGGAAAATGACCCACGCCCCTGTGTCCCCGAGGGACCGGTCGCTGCGGCTGAGGGACCCGGTCTACCCCTGGCTCCTGTGTTACCTCCGTCCTGCTCGCTCGCGCGCTGCACCGCACCTGGCCCGTCGGATGTGCCTCCCTCTGTGACGGCAGCGGGGGCAGAAGATAGCGACTCCGGGCCTGACACCGATCCTGTGTCAGAGGAAGAGGAGGGAGTCGTTGCCCTGTCTGGCATGGAGGCCACTTATGTTCCCCGAGCCGGGGGCAATGGGTATCGAGCGGCCCTTCCACGCCGTGCTTGCTACGCACTGGAGGGGCTGGTGCCCGTGTCCTTCCACCCCGAACCGGGTGAGGAGGACGAAGACATCGAGTAGGGCAGCGGATGCCCGTTGCACCGTCCCCGTTGGGACCACCATTGTTTGAAAAAGTTTGTTGAAAGTTTTGAAAAATGAAAAACACTGATTGAACCGAGTTTTCACCTGATTGTCAGCTGTGATTAGCAACCGGCAGGAGCCGGCACCGTTGTCCCCGTGGGGACCGTTAAAAGTTTAAAAATGCATGGGAACTAGCCATGGACAAGCCCGTGAACTCTGCAGGGCAACCACAAACGTTAGTGGCTTGTAAATATGTTGGGTACCGTTACCGTTTCCGCAATGCCGCCTCCGGAGAGGCAGGTTGGAGGGAGGGCCCTGAGCAGAGCAGGCCAGGGCCCAGCCACCAAAGGGACCGGTGGCTACCCTCTGGAGGGCAAGGACAGATCCCGCTCGGGTGACTTGTGCTGGACTGTGGGTCAAGGGGTGCTGCCTGGGTTTTAGGGGCAGCATCAGGGCCAGGTTGCTTGGGTGGGAGAGAGCGGAAACCGTGACCGTACACCGTTGAAACGTTAAAAGTAAAATGTGCCTCCCGTCTTGGGAAGAGTTGATTGAAAATGCTTATGTTATGTTTAACCTGTTATCCCCTTTTTACAGAAAAATAAAACCGGTGTAGGACGGCAGCCCGCGGACGGTCTGCATTTTGCTAAGGGGGAATGTGTCGCCCTGGGCAAGCCAGGGGACACAGATAACAACACCACCACACCCCACACTCCAGGTAGGCACACCTGCTAACCAGAAATCCTTGTTGCCTTCCTCCAAGAGTCTGTTGATGCACACCAGGGGGTGGGCCAGGCGGTTGGCTCCGCCCACCAAGGAGCTCACAACTCTGGAGGCAGGAAGTTACCAGGCAGATAGCCCCGGGCAGGGGAAGAGTGAAGTCCAGTGAAGGGCTAGAGTAAACAACAAGAAGTGAAAGTGAGGGAAAGGAAAATGGAAAAGGAGGAAAGCAAGAAGTGGAGAGAGCGCAGAGAGTGCGCAGAGCCTGAGAGCCCAGCTGTGTGTAGGGCTAGAACAGCAAGGTCAGCGACGGCGGTGACTGTCCGGAGGGGGACCGTTTGGAAGTTCCTGGAAGGACCCCGTTGGCTGTGTGCCCGGTGGTCTGGAGCAGTGTTCCGAAGGACAGTCAGCACCAGGGCAGGGGCCTCTCGGACCCCGGCAAGGCTAGGAGTCGCCCAATTTGCCGAATCCGTCAGTGAAGGGGACGCAGATCCCCCAGCAACAAAGTCCCGATTGACGGCAACAGCCCGACCATTACCGGGGAGACACCGCCACCGCCAAGGCACCAGTTTCCCCAGGGCCAGCGCCTGCGGGCAAAGTGTAGAGCTCCTCCGGCCCAGATTGCAGCCGGGGAGCGGGTAACCGAAGGGAATCCACCGCTACCATCAGTCAAACAGGTGCAAGGAAGAGAGACGTCACCGTCACCTACCGGGAGTGCAGGTGCAACCGTCTGTGGGACCGTCCTACCAGCCGTTGGTTTACCGTACAAACTGTGTCCGTGTCTCAGGCTGAGTGAGTACCACAGTGCCGCAAGGCACAGCGCTGCCCCCGCGTCCCTGCGCCCTCCAGGCCCTACACTTTACATCTCTTCACCGGGCCCCGGGATCACCAACCCCTACCCACGGAGGGGCAACACAACACCTGGCTGCTCCCATCACCATCCCCGGGACCCCCACACTGAGCAGCGGTGGTGCCATCACCACAACCGTGGGTGGCGTCACGAACTATAATCCCAACAAACACCCCCCCTTTCACTCACGGGCGAGGAGTGTCGCTCGAGACACCCCGGGATCCGGCCCGCAGCTCGAGCCACCAGGAGCAACTGCCGGACCCGAGCAGAAGGGGTGAGCGCGGTGTGCTGACACCCTCCTCCCCGCCCGCGACAATTGCCACTTGGAGGAACGGATATTTTCATCCTTGAGGTGATGGACGATGAAAGTCTGACTGGGGTCTTAGAGGAAGAAAAGAAAATGAAATGAGTGAGTCGGTGGACACAGAGAGCCACCCTGTTGTGTCACTGCACCTAAGTTAGAGGAGAACTCCAGACGCCTCAATTGAAAATCCTGCCATTTGTTTCAGTTGGGCCCCATGTTCTGGATATACTTGTGACGCCCCTGGACTATCAGGTCGTCACAGGGTATTGCACAATCTGCCCTCCCGTGCAATATCCACCTCCTTCTTGGTTATGGGTCCCCAACTACATGGTGTTGCCTACATCAGCTAATCAAAATCCTAGGTACACACTGCACCAGGTCAGGAGGAGGTCAGGACTGTCAGGGGTAGAGAGAAGTGTGTTGGAAGTGAAGGAGAGAGGAGGTCAGGAGCAGGGCAAGCTATCTAGGTGGCAGACAGTGGTCTGGGCCTAGAGGAGCTGGACCCCCGGTCGCAGGAGATCATGGCAAGGGGCACGGAACTGTCTGGGAGGACAGCCGGTGGCCTTGCACCATCACTGGGCTGGGACCAGGGCACGACGGTGTACGTGGACGCTATATCAGGGAGTAGCTTCAGGCAACCTGACAATTTATCCGAGGAGAACGGAGCCTTCAAGATCTGCTCTCCACCCACTCCAAAATCAGGGTACTAGCACAATGAGGGGGATAGGACTTTCCACTCAAACGGTCCTGAAAATCCCAAGCGTGAACCCTGAGAGCAAGCTCCCACACTTACCGTAGTCATAGTGGGGAGCGGGACCCGGCAAGTTTCATACTACCGGGACCAACAGAGAAGTAAACTTAGTGCCAGGAGGAAGGTCACGGATCACCAGGGAGCACCATCAGGGACGGGACCCGAACTAGCTCCCCTCAGCAGCAGCGGTGTCTAGAGATTTGGTTTATCCAGTTCTCGGTGTCAACTTAATGAACTGAGTGAGTATGCAAGTGACCCCTTTGCTCCCCATGGCACTCCCCAATCACCATCACTGAGTCCCGGGGCATTCCCCCTACCCGTGGAGGGTTCTAACACCTGGCTCCCCCATTCCATCGCCCCCAGGTATTTCCAACTGCAGCGGTGGTACTCCAAATTACCACACACCACGGATGGCGTCACAAACTCTAACACAATCCCCTGTAAATCCCCCCTTCATTTGAGTGGCCGCACGAACCCCGGGTCCGGAGACCCCTCGAGCCACCGCGGATCCAGATCCGAGCAGCTCAGCTGCTGGCACGGGGGCGGCACATACTGATTTTCAATGGCTCCAATTGGCCAGGGACCAGATTTCAGACAAACCATGAGAGAGACTGTTCATGCTGTGTGATTGATGGCTGAGGATAGGCTGTTAGGCTTACAGGTCTTTATATTTGTTCACTGTAATTTTTGTTTTGCCCATTGCACCCCTTCTACTGGAGTATAGGGTACTTTACACGCTGCAACATCGCTAGCGATAGCACCCGCACCCGTCGTTCGTGCGACATTTGGTGATCACTGCCGTAGCGAACATTATCGCTACGGCAGCGTCACACGCACATACCTGTGCAGTGACGTCGCTGTGACCGCCAAACAATCCCTCCCTCAAGGGGGAGGTGCGTTTGGCGTCACTAAGCGGCCGCCCAGTAGAAGCGGAGGGGCGGAGATGAGCGGCCGGAACATCCCGCCCACCTCCTTCCTCATTGCCGGAGGCCGCAGGTACGAGGTTGTTCCTCGTTCATGCGGTGTCACACACAGCGATGTGTGCTGCCGCAGGAACGACGAACAACATCGCTACTGAGCAGACACGATTTTTGGTAAATGAACGACGTATCACAGATCAACGATTTTTGCCTCTTTTGCGATCGTTTAAGGTCGCTCATAGGTATTACACGCTGTGATGACGCTAACGACGCCGGATGTGCTCCACAAACACCGTGACCCCGACGATATATCGTTAGCGATATCGCAGCGTCTAAATGGCCCTTAAGGGTGCTTGAACAGTTTGGAGAGTCCTATAACCTCAGTCATGGTCTGTATTCTCTTGCCTTTTGATCAAGGACTGTATGCATCTTTAAAGGGAATTTGTCACAAGTTTATTTTGGTACCTAATTGGGAGCAGTATAATGTAGAAGCAGAGAACCTTATTCCAGTGATGTGTCACTTCTTGAACCGTTTGCTACAGTATTGATAAACTCTTTGTTTATCACTAGATTATAGTGATAAGCGCGCACTACCATGCTTGGGTGCTCAGTACTGGTAACTAGTGATGAGCGGGCACTACCATGGTTAGGTGCTCAGTACTGGTAACTAGTGATGAGCGGGCACTACCATGCTCGGGTGCTCAGTACTGGTAACTAGTGATGAGGGAGCACTACCATGCTCGGGTGCTCAGTACTGGTAACTAGTGATGAGCGGGCACTACCATGCTCGGCTGCTCAGTACTGGTAACTAGTGATGAGCGGGCACTACCATGCTCGGGTGCTCAGTACTGGTAACTAGTGATGAGCAGGCACTACCATGCTCGGGTGCTCAGTACTGGTAACTAGTGATGAGCGGGCACTACCATGCTCGGGTGCTCAGTACTGGTAACTAGTGATGAGTGGGCACTACCATGCTCGGGTGCTCAGTACTGGTAACTAGTGATGAGCGGGCACTACCATGCTCGGGTGCTCTGTACTCGTAACTAGTGATGAGTGGGCACTACCATGCTCAGGTACCCAGTACTGGTAACTAGTGATGAGCGGGCACTACCATGCTCAGGTGCTCAGTACTCGTAACTAGTGATGAGCGGGCACTACCATGCTCAGGTGCTCAGTACTCGTAACTAGTGATGAGCGGGCACTACCATGCTCAGGTGCTCAGTACTCGTAACTAGTGATGAGCGGGCACTACCATGCTCAGGTTCCCAGTAATCGTAACTAGTGATGAGCGGGCACTACCATGCTCAGGTGCTCAGTACTCGTAACTAGTGATGAGCGGGCACTACCATGCTCAGGTGCTCAGTACTCGTAACTAGTGATGAGCGGGCACTACCATGCTCGGGTGGTCAGTACTGGTAACTAGTGATGAGTGAGCACTACCATGCTCAGGTGCTCAGTACTCGTAACTAGTGATGAGCGGGCACTACCATGCTCGGGTGCTCAGTACTGGTAACTAGTGATGAGTGGGCACTACCATGCTTGGGTGCTCAGTACTGGTAACTAGTGATGAGCGGGCACTACCATGCTCGGGTGCTCAGTACTCGTAACTAGTGATGAGCGGGCACTACCATGCTCAGGTGCTCAGTACTGGTAACTAGTGATGAGCGGGCACTACCATGCTCAGGTGCTCAGTACTGGTAACTAGTGATGAGCGGGCACTACCATGCTCAGGTGCTCAGTACTCATAACTAGTGATGAGCGGGCACTACCATGCTCAGGTGCTCAGTACTCGTAACTAGTGATGGGGGGGCACTACCATGCTCGGGTGCTCAGTACTCGTAACTAGTGATGAGCGGGCACTACCATGCTCAGGTGCTCAATACTGGTAACTAGTGATGAGCGGGCACTACCATGCTCAGGTGCTCAGTACTCGTAACTAGTGATGAGCGGGCACTACCATGCTCAGGTGCTCAGTACTCGTAACTAGTGATGAGCGGGCACTACCATGCTCAGGTGCTCAGTACTGGTAACTAGTGATGAGTGGGCACTACCATGCTCAGGTGCTCAGTACTCGTAACTAGTGATGAGCGGGCACTACCATGCTCGGGTGCTCAGTACTCGTAACTAGTGATGGGGGGGCACTACCATGCTCGGGTGCTCAGTACTCGTAACTAGTGATGGGGGGGCACTACCATGCTCGGGTGCTCAGTACTCGTAACTAGTGATGAGCGGGCACTACCATGCTCGGGTGCTCAGTACTCGTAACTAGTGATGGGGGGGCACTACCATGCTCGGGTGCTCAGTACTCGTAACTAGTGATGAGCGGGCACTACCATGCTCGGGTGCTCAGTACTCGTAACTAGTGATGAGCGGGCACTACCATGCTCGGGTGCTCAGTACTCGTAACTAGTGATGGGGGGGCACTACCATGCTCGGGTGCTCAGTACTGGTAACTAGTGATGAGCGGACACTACCATGCTCGGGTGCTCAGTACTCGTAACTAGTGATGAGCGGGCACTACCATGCTCGGGTGCTCAGTACTCGTAACTAGTGATGGGGGGGCACTACCATGCTCGGGTGCTCAGTACTCGTAACTAGTGATGAGCGGGCACTACCATGCTCGGGAGCTCTGTACTCGTAACTAGTGATGAGTGGGCACTACCATGCTCAGGTGCTCAGTACTGATAACTAGTGATGAGCGGGCACTACCATGCTCGGGTGCTCAGTACTCGTAACTAGTGATGAGCGGGCACTACCATGCTCGGGTGCTCAGTACTCGTAACTAGTGATGAGCGGGCACTACCATGCTCAGGTGCTCAGTACTGATAACTAGTGATGAGCGGGCACTACCATGCTCGGGTGCTCAGTACTCGTAACTAGTGATGAGCGGGCACTACCATGCTCAGGTGCTCAGTACTGATAACTAGTGATGAGCGGGCACTACCATGCTCGGGTGCTCAGTACTCGTAACTAGTGATGAGCGGGCACTACCATGCTCGGGTGCACAGTACTGGTAACTAGTAATGAGCGGGCACTACCATGCTCGGGTGCACAGTACTGGTAACTAGTAATGAGCGGGCACTACCATGCTCAGGTGCTCATTACTGATGTATGTGTGACGCCCTGGACAAGCCAGGGGTCACAGGTAATGACATCACCACACCCTACACCCCGGTTAGGTACATCAAAGCTAAACCAGAAATCCTTGTTGCCTTCCCCAGGGGCTGATGTCCACACCAGGGGGTGGAGCCAGGCGGTTGGTCCCGCCCACCGAGGAGTTCACAGTCCTGGAGGAAGGAAAACACAGGCAGTTTGTTAGAGAGCAGGAGTCGAGTGGTAGAGGAGCGAGTGTGAGGAGAAAAGTGACAGCAACAGAGCCTGAAGTTGGTCCGGGTGTGTGCCCCGGACCGAGACAGCAAGGTTAGCAGACGGCGGTGACCGTCTGCAGGAGTGGCCTATCGGAGTTACCGTAAGGACCGCGGACGGGTGGTGGCCCGGCGGTACCGGACCGGTACACAAGGAGAAGGGGCCTTTCGGATCCCGGCAAGGCTAGGAGTCGCCGTGAATTTGCCAAATCCGTCAGTGAAGGGGTCTCCAAACAACTAAGTCCCGATTGAAGGCAACCGTCCAACCGTATGAGAGAGACACCGCCACCACCAAGGCACCAGTTTCTCAGGGCCAGTGCCTGCGGGCAAAGAGGGGCTCCTCCGGCCCATATCCAAGTCGGGGAGCGGGTTACTGGTGGGAATCCATCGCTACCAACATTGAACATAGGTGCAGGAAAAGAGACAGTCACCGTTACCTACCGGGGAAAAGCAACAGCAGCCGTCCGTGGGAACCGTCTTTCCAGCCGTGTGTTTTACCGAGAACAGTGTCATCGTCTCAGGCCGAGTGAGTACCACCGTGCCGTGCGGCACAGCGCTGCCCCCGCGACCCTGCACCTCACCAGGCCCCGCACCTGGCCTGCCATCCCTCATCCTCCACCCCATCACTGGGCCCCGGGACAACCAACCCCTACCCACGGAGGGGAGAACTAACAACTCTGCTGCTCCCTGTCACCGCTCCCGGGATCCCCATACAGAGCAGCGGTGGTGTTACCAAAAATCACCACAACCGTGGGTGGCGTCACGGACAATAAATCCCCAAAACCAAACCCCTTTTCACTCACGGGCGAGGAGCGCCGCTCGAGTCCCCGGGATCCGGCCCATCGCTCGAGCCACCGAGCAGCAGCGGCCGCAGCAGCGGCAGCAGGACCCGAGCAGTGGGAGAGCGCAGCGTCCGCTTCTCCGCCCGCGACATATGCAGGCCCCCTCCCATCAGCAACTGGAAGTAGGGCTCCAGTCGCCCCCTGGCGGAAACAAGACAGCCAATGCTGGGTTTGCAGCAGAAACCAGGGGTATTTGGTTAAAGGGTGCCGAACTAACCCCCAAGGTTGGCGAGAGGAGCCATTAAACTACCAACCCCCTCAGTAGTTCAGCACGCTGCAAGGGAGATAAGATCCTGTTAGTCTCGGAGCCCACCAAGGAAGATGTACCTGTAATAATGGGGATGAACATTCTGCACAAACTGTACCAGACCATGCTTATTAAGCAGGGGTCCGGCTACAGGAAATGGGCCATTCCACATAGGCCTATCCAAGAGGCTTTTCAACAACTAATCCGTGTCTGTGAGACACAGAAGAGAGTCTCGGCTCACCAGTCAGTGGGGGTCATCAGAGTTCCTAGGAAAGATCCTATGGTTTTGCCCCCCTGGGCAAGAAAGCATGTTATATCTGCCAGTCCAGGACCTGCTACAACCTTGAAGCAATAGAAGTGCTTTTGGTGACAGGGGGTCCTGAGAAGAGAGGGCCAGGAGGTTATGATAGCTTGCACTCTAGCTGTGGTCCAACAAGGACGACTCCCTATTAAAGCTGTTAATGGGGGCCACAGAGAAGTCAACGTGCGCTGAGGACAGAGCTGGCCTGTATATATGTGCCGCCCCTGTACCAGCAGCCGCCGCTGCTCGGATCCCGACCTCTGTGGGTGGCTCGAGGGTCTCCGGACCCGGGGGTCTCGCAGACACGCCGAATAAAAGGGGGGACGTAGATGTACTGCCTTGGCCGTATTAAGTTCGTGACGCCACCCACGGTGTGTGGTGAGGTGGGACACCACCGCTGCTGTTGTGGGGCACCCGAGGGAGATGTAGTGGCAGCTGGATGTTAACCCCTCCGTGGGTAGGGATGGACTGGGAAGGACCCAGTGTCTTTGTGCATTGTATAGCGATGGCAAGGACCGGCGCGCCCGGACGTGCGAGGGGATGTTTGGTTACTCACAGTAAATGAATCACACGAGTCTTTTAGTAAACCAAGATGCTGGTGGCCGGCCGCCGCGGCCGGTTGCATTCAGGTCCCTCACCCAGGCTGGTGGTCGCTGTCTTTTCCCTCTGCACTTGCTTCGTGTATGGTGGACTGCCTGGTCTGGAACTCAGGAGTCCGCTCCCGGCTGGATGTGGCCTAAGGAGCTGTGCCCGCAGACGCTGGCCCGTGGGATCTATGGACCCTGGTGGTAGCCTTATCGGTGGGCTGTTGTCTTCTTTTAGGGACTTTGGGTGGGACAGGTTTCGGTCCTGGCTTCAGGGTCTGAATACCCACTCTGTGCTACGGTTTCCGGTTTCCACTGGTGTGCCTATCTTTCCCTAAGTGGGAGGGGGGGTGACTAGGGTTTCAGGTCGGCTGTGTGTTACCTAAGTGAGGGATGGTGTTATGCGGGGGCCTATCTGTGACTACCTGGTTTTGCCAGGGCGTTACATATACTTACATAGAGGTGACGTGGTGATTCAGAAGGAAGTTACCCTGTCTCCAGTGGAAGATGTGGTATGGACATTGGTGGTCACTGTGAGAGCTGAAGAGAAAACGACTCCAGAGTGGAGTGGATGAACCATCCTGGAACAATGGAGGTGGATGTAAAGTCTTTGGCCCTGAGTGTGTGCAGCTCATAGAAGCTATGCTGTGGGAAAGCAGGCCATGTTCACTCACCCCGCTAAAGACTTCGGTTGTACTGAGGCCATCACCCACAAGATACTGACGGGGACATTTGCCCGATCCGAAAACAATTTTGGCAGATCCCTCTCAAGCTGTATCAAGACGTGAAAACATTATTGGGACAAATGCTGGGAGTCGGGAGTGGTGCAGAGTAGTCAAAACCCATTGGCAGCTTTGATGGTACTCGTCATGAAGAAGGATGAGACCATCCGATTCTGCTTTGAACATAAGAAAACTTAAACCATGCACTATTCGAGACTCATACCTGGAGAGTGGGTACTGGTAGGTACTGGTGGTGGCAAATGACAAAGCAAAGACCTCATTCTACCTCCCTATGGGATTGTTCGAGTTTAACCGGATGCTGTTCAGCCAGTCCAACACTTCACGTACGTTCCAACAGCTGATGGAGAAGTGTCTGGGGGACCTGAACTTTGACGCAACCCTCATTTACCTGGATGACATCAAATACAAATACTCCGTCTTGTTCCAAGAATACCTCAACCAGTAGCCGAGGCCAGTATCGTTATTAGTGCAGTGTAGTTGTGGATACATTTTGCTTGCTGAGTCTTGCTGAGTTAAGAGTTGTATATGTGTGTCGCCCTGGGCAAGCCAGGGGACACAGGTCACACACCACCACACCCTACATCCCAGTTAGGAACACCAAAGCTAACCAAAAATCCTTGTTGCCTTCCTCCAGAGGCTGATGATTCACACCAGGGGGTGGGCCAGGCGGTTGGCTCCGCCCACCAAGGAGTTCACAGCTCTGGAGGCGGGAAGTACCAGGCAGATTAGCCCAGGCAGGGCTTGAGTGAAGAGCAGATAAGCTAGGGGAGTGAAGTAGTAAACAGCTAAGATGAGTTAAGGAAGTGAAAGTAGAAGGAAGTAAAGTGGTAAAGGAGGAAAGCAAGAGTGGTGACAGAGAGAAAGCCTGAAGTAGTCCAGCTGTGTGCAGGACAGGTCAGCAAGGTCAGCAACGGCGGTGACTGTCTGGAGGGGGACCGTTTGGAAGTTCCTGGAAGGACCGCGGACGGGTAGTGGCCCGGCGGTCTGGAGCAGTGTTCCGAAGGACAGTCAGCACCAGGGCAGGGGCCTCTCGGACCCCGGCAAGGCTTGGAGTCGCCAGAATTTGCCAAATCCATCAGTGAAGGGGACGCAGATCCCCCAACAACCAAGTCCCGATTGAAGGCAACCGCCCAGCCAGTGTAGGAGAGACACCGCCACCGCCAAGGCACCAGTTTCTCAGGGCCAGCGCCTGCGGGCAAAGAGTAGAGCTCCTCCGGTCCAGCTTGAAGCTGGGGAGCGGGTTACCAGTGGGGACCCATCGCAACCAACAAGTAAACAAAGGTGCAAGGAAGAGGGACATCACCGTCACCTACTGGGAGAGCAAGTGCAGCCGTCCGTGGGACCGTCTTACCAGCCGTTTGGTTTACCGTAAAAACTGTGTCAACGTCTCAGGCTGAGTGAGTACCACAGTGCCGCAAGGCACAGCGCTGCCCCCGCGTCACTGCGCCCACCAGGCCCTGCACCTCCCAAGCCATCACCGGGCCCCGGGATCTCCAACCCCTACCCACGGAGGGGCAACACAACACCTGGCTGCTCCGCATCACCATCCCCGGGATCCCTGTATTGAGCAGCGGTGGTGAAATCACCACAACCGTGGGTGGCGTCACGGACAATAAACTATCCCCACACCCAACAACCCCCTTTCACTCACGGGCGAGGAGTGCCGCTCGAGAAACCCCCGGGATCCGGCCCACGGCTCGAGACACCACTGAGCAGCAGCCGCCGGACCCGAGCAGAAGGGGTGAGCGTAGTGTGCTGACACCCTCCTCCCCGCCCGCGACATATGCACTTGTAATAGCTGAAATGACGTGTTGTTGAGTAGCTGAACTACAAGCTCCACTGTTTGTTAAAATTTACCTTGGCCACAATATATTCTCCCGTTGACTTGCACATACACTGTGTGCAGAATTATTAGGCAAGTTGTATTTTAGAGATTTTTTTTTATTATTAATCAACATCTATGTTCTCAATCAACTCAAAAGAATCATAAATATCAAAGCTTAATATTTTTGGCAGTTGGAGGGGTTTTTAGATTTGGCTTCTTAGGAGGATCTGTGTGCAGAATTATTAGGCAACTTAATAAAAACCAAATCTATTCCCTTCTCACTTGTTTATTGTCACCAGGTAATCCAATATAACTGCACAAAATTTAGAAATAAACATTTCTGACATGCAAAAACAAAACCCAAAAAACTTAGTGACCAATATCGCCCCCTTTCTTTCTGATGACACTCAGCAGCGACCATCCATAGATTCTGTCATTGCTTGATCTGTTTACGCTCCACATTGCGTGCAGCAGCCTCCACAGCCTCCAGACACTGCTCCCAGAGGTGGACTGTTTTCCCTCCCTGTAGATCTCACATTTTATGAGGGACCACAGGTTCTCTATGGGGTTCAGATCAGGGGAACAAGGGGGCCATATCATTATTCATCTTTTAGACCAGGGGTGGGCAATTAATTTTCCCATGGGGCCGCATGAGAAATTGGGATTGGTTTAGAGGGCCGGACTAATATAATTAACTCAGTTCTACCCAATATACTACATCACTACACCCCCTCCATATACTACACCTGTAATAAACTACACCACTACACCCCTATATACTATACCTGTATTATACTACACCCCCCATATACCTGTAATATACTACACCCCCATATACATTTGTATTATACTACACCACTATATAATACACCTCCGATATACTACATCATTACACCCCTATATACTACACCTGTAATATACTACATCACTACACCCCATATACTACACCTGTAATATACTACAACTCCATATAGCACACCTGTAATATACTACAACTCCATATAGTACACCTGTAATATACTACATCACTACACCCCTATATACACCTGTAATATACTACATCACTACACCCCTATATACACCTGTAATATACTACATCACTACACCCCTATATACACCTGTAATATACTACATCACTACACCCCTATATACACCTGTAATATACTACAACTCCATATAGTACACCTGTAATATACTACATCACTACACCCCTATATACACCTGTAATATACTACATCACTACACCCCTATATACACCTGTAATATACTACATCACTACACCCCTATATACACCTGTAATATACTACATCACTACACCCCTATATACACCTGTAATATACTACAACTCCATATAGTACACCTGTAATATACTACATCACTACACCCCTATATACACCTGTAATATACTACAACTCCATATAGTACACCTGTAATATACTACATCACTACACCCCTATATACACCTGTAATATACTACATCACTACACCCCTATATACACCTGTAATATACTACATCACTACACCCCTATATACACCTGTAATATACTACATCACTACACCCCTATATACACCTGTAATATACTACAACTCCATATAGTACACCTGTAATATACTACATCACTACACCCCTATATATACCTGTAATATACTACATCACTACACCCCTATATACACCTGTAATATACTACATCACTACACCCCTATATACACCTGTAATATACTACATCACTACACCCCTATATACACCTGTAATATACTACATCACTACACCCCTATATACACCTGTAATATACTACAACTCCATATAGTACACCTGTAATATACTACATCACTACACCCCTATATATACCTGTAATATACTACATCACTACACCCCTATATACACCTGTAATATACTACATCACTACACCCCTATATACACCTGTAATATACTACATCACTACACCCCTATATACACCTGTAATATACTACAACTCCATATAGTACACCTGTAATATACTACATCACTACACCCCTATATACACCTGTAATATACTACATCACTACACCCCTATATACACCTGTAATATACTACATCACTACACCCCTATATACACCTGTAATATACTACATCACTACACCCCTATATACACCTGTAATATACTACATCACTACACCCCTATATACACCTGTAATATACTACAACTCCATATAGCACACCTGTAATATACTACAACTCCATATAGTACACCTGTAATATACTACATCACTACACCCCTATATACACCTGTAATATACTACACCTCCATATAGCACACCTGTAATATACTACATCACTACACCCCTATATACACCTGTAATATACTACATCACTACACCCCTATATACACCTGTAATATACTACATCACTACACCCCTATATACACCTGTAATATACTACACCTCCATATAGCACACCTGTAATATACACCTCCATATAGCACACCTGTAATATACTACATCACTACACCCCATATACTACACCACTATATACACCTCCATATAGCACACCTGTAATATACTACACCTCCATATAGCACACCTGTAATATACTACATCACTACACCCCATATACTACACCACTATATACACCTCCATATAGCACACCTGTAATATACTACACCTCCATATAGCACACCTGTAATATACTACATCACTACACCCCTATATACACCTGTAATATACTACATCACTACACCCCATATACACCTGTAATATACTACATCACTACACCCCATATACTACACCACTATATACACCTCCATATAGCACACCTGTAATATACTACACCTCCATATAGCACACCTGTAATATACTACATCACTACACCCCATATACTACACCACTATATACACCTCCATATAGCACACCTGTAATATACTACACCTCCATATAGCACACCTGTAATATACTACATCACTACACCCCTATATACACCTGTAATATACTACATCACTACACCCCATATACACCTGTAATATACTACATCACTACACCCCTATATACACCTGTAATATACTACAACTCCATATAGCACACCTGTAATATACTACATCACTACACCCCTATATACACCTGTAATATACTACATCACTACACCCCTATATACACCTGTAATATACTACATCACTACACCCCTATATACACCTGTAATATACTACATCACTACACCCCTATATACACCTGTAATATACTACATCACTACACCCCTATATACACCTGTAATATACTACATCACTACACCCCTATATACACCTGTAATATACTACATCACTACACCCCTATATACACCTGTAATATACTACATCACTACACCCCATATACTACACCTCCATATAGCACACCTGTAATATACTACACCTCCATATAGCACACCTGTAATATACTACACCTCCATATAGCACACCTGTAATATACACCTCCATATAGCACACCTGTAATATACTACATCACTACACCCCATATACTACACCACTATATACACCTCCATATAGCACACCTGTAATATACTACACCTCCATATAGCACACCTGTAATATACTACACCTCCATATAGCACACCTGTAATATACACCTCCATATAGCACACCTGTAATATACTACACCTCCATAGAGCACACCTGTAATATACACCTCCATATAGCACACCTGTAATATACTACACCTCCATATAGCACACCTGTAATATACACCTCCATATAGCACACCTGTAATATACTACACCCCCATATGTCACACACCCTGCTTCCCATACAGCCTGCACCCCCATATCACACACACTACACCCCCATATGTCACACACCCTGCCCACATATCTCACCCTGCCTGTACCCCAACTTACCCCTCTCAAACACTCTGCACCCCTTCACATCCTTCTGTCAGTCTGCAGCCCTCATATGCACTCACCCTGCAGCCCCCTCCCCCTCATGTCCCCTCTTTTCTTATTACCAGTCATCATGTGTCCACATCTCCTTCAGGATTCAGTATCTTGCTTTCTCCCCGGCATCCTGTGTCTCCTCCCACACAGTCACATGGGCGTGACATCATCGCAGGTCCTACAGTGCAGGATGAATTATTCTGTCTGCTGTGCTGCTTCTTCTCCTGCACTGACTGTGCGGACCTGCACAGGATCTCTTCCTGCTCGGCACGCTGCAGCCCGGCTCCACTGCACCGGCTGAAGACGGGCGGGCCGGTCACAGAGAGCAGGCGGGCCGGATGTGGCCCGCGGGCCGCCCCTTGCCCAGGTCTGTTTTAGACCTTTACTGGCCGGCCACGCTGTGGAGTAGTTGGATGCATGTGATGGAGCATTGTCCTGCATGAATATCATGTTTTTCTTGAACGATAGCGACTTCTTCCTGTACCACTGCTTGAAGAAGTTGTCTTCCAGAAACTGGCAGTAGGTCTGGGAGTTGAGCTTCCTCCATCCTCAACCCGAAAAGGTCCCACAAGTTGATCTTTGATGATCCCAGCCCATACCAGTGCCCACCTCCACCTTGCTGGCGTCTGAGTCGGAGTGGAGCTCTCTGCCCTTTACTGATCCAGCCTCGGGCCCATCCATCTGCCCATCAAGAGTCACTCATTTCATCAGTCCATAAAACCTGTGAAGAATCAGTCTTCAGATATTTCTTGGCCCAGTCTTGAGGTTTTATCTTCTGTGTCTTGGTCAGAGGTGGTGGTTTTCAGCCTTCCTTACATTGGCCTGTCCCTGAGTATGGCGCACCTTGTGCTTTTTGATACTCCAGTCACGTTGCAGCTCTGAAATATGCCCAAACTGGTGGCAAATGGCATCTTGGCAGCTTCTCGCTTGATTTTCCTCAATTCATGGGCAGTTATTTTGCGCCTTTTTTGCCCAGCACGCTTCTTGCAACCCTGTTGGCTATTTGCCATGAAACGCTTGATTGTTCGGTGATCACGCTTCAAGAGTTTGGCAATTTCAAGACTGCTGCATACCTCTGCAAGACATCGCACAATATGGACTTTTCAGAGCCCGTCACATCTCTCTTCTGACCCATTTTGCCAAAGGAAAGGAAGTTGCCTAATAATTAAGCACCCCTTATATAGGGTGTTGATGTCATTACACCACACCCCTCCTCATTACAGAGAGGCACATCACCTGAGTTACTTCATTGGTAGTTGGCTCTCAGCCTATACAGCTTGGAGTAGGACGACATGTATAAAAAGCATCATGGGATCACAATAGTCATTTGCCTAATAATTCTGCACACAGTGCACATATACTGTATTTCCTGCCTGTCAATAACTGTTCCTTTGTTTCTGCAACCTCGTCTGGTGTACCATAATTGAACTCTGCGTCGCGGTGGTCCCTCGACCATCGCTTCACTCACACTTCTCTTACATAACTATCTTACTTTATATTTCTTATCTATGTGAAACTACTGATAAGTCTTTGGCTTTGTGATCTTTTTTTGTTTCTAGGTAACGAATGTTACATCACATGAAAGCCTAGTGTGTCTAATATATGTTTTCAAAAATTTGTTTGTTGCTTATGGCAACAGTGTTCTATGCACGTGGGAAAACAAAATGGCGGAGTCTAATGTGATATTCACAGCAACTGAGAGCAGAGGAGGGAGAAAATTCTTGTTTCTGCAAGGAAAGTCCATATTCCTGGTGATATGTCGCAGACATTGGGGGATCAATGCCCTTCTTATTCCGCAGTTAAGATCTCGGTTGCCAAACTTAAAACGGGTGACTATAACCCCAATGATGAGGAACGTCCTGGACGCCCAAGAGTGGTTGTTATTCCGGAGATCGCCGATGCTGTGCACAACCTCATACCGGAGAATCCACCAATTTCAGCTACAGCAATAGCAGACATCATGGGGATTTCCCAGGAACGTGTTTGTGTCATTATCCATGAACATTTTGAGATGAGGAAGCTTCTGCAAAATGGGTCCCCAAATGTCTGACAACAGATCAGAGAAGCTGCGAGTGAAAACTTCCCGGTCCATTTGTCAGCGTTTCCGGACTGATAAGAACTTCCTGGGGCGACCGGTCACTATGGATGAGACCTGGATTTATTTTTATGACCCTGAAAACAAGGAGCAGTCAAAAGAGTGGAGGCAGTGGTTCTCCTCATCCAAAGAAGTTCAGGGTGCAAAAATCAGCCACTAAGGTGATGGCGTCTGTGTTCTGGGATTAAGAGGGCGTGCTGCTAGTGGACTACCTTCAAAAGGGTTCCACCATCAATGCAAGGTATTACATTGAACTTTTGGACCAATTGACAGCAACTCTGAAGGCCTAAAGGTGCGGCAAGCTGTCCAAAGGAATCTTGTTCCTGCAAGACAACGCCTCCGCTCACACTGCACAAGCGACCACAGCAAAACTGGCAGAGCTGGGCTTCCAGCTGGTGACCACCCACCTTATTCACCAGATCCAGCTCCCTCCAACTATCATCTGTTTCCAAACCTGAAGAAACACCTCAAGGTACCAAATTTCACACCATTTCAGATACGATGGCTGCTACAGATGCCTGGTTTGAGGCACAACCGAAATCCTTCTTTTTGCTAGGCTTACAGAACTTGGAATACCGATGTAAGAAGTGTGTTGTCATCAGTGGAGAGAATGTGGAAGAAATGGAAAGTTTCATCCTCCTATCTAGTCTCTTTCTGGGTAAAGCCAAAGATTTATCAGCAGCCCCTCGTATTTGTTTCTTTTTCATACTGTATGTTTTCTTGCTATCTTTCCTCATATTTATCTATCTATCATCCATCCAGCCCGCTATCCCCTGTAATGTACAGATCTGTAGTAATGGCGGCTCCCTGTGTAATAGGACACATTCATCAGATGACTGAATCTTTCGGAATGTTTTATTATGAAGACTATATTCTCCGTCCGGCTCACCAGGTCAGAGCTCGGAGCATTTATTAGCGGATACATTATGGCTAATGGCTGGTATACAGGGTACAGTCACAGCGCTCGGATTCTGGACAATATTCAGTGAGTCACACCATTACAGGAGCCGCAGATGACCGCCAACCTCAGATAACTTATCCACAGGTCTGGGTGGATGGTGGAGGCCGAAGCACACGAGGAAGGAGAAGAACACTTTATATTATATTTGCTGCCATTTCTAACACACAACATGATATAAATGCACATCATCAGATTTGTCCGGTTACCTCCTAAAACCCTCTGTGCTGCTGTGGACCCTGCTCGTGTGCACCTTCACCGCCTCCACACAATGTCCTGGCTCCATGCCATCCTGTCTGCAGACACAGTCATATGTTTCCACAAGAGCACCAAGTACACCTCTCCTGAAATACTCTGCCCTGCTGGGGAACCTCTGCCAAGAACAACTAACACTTATCTCCTGAAACACTCTGTGCTGCTAAGAGATCCAGCTTTTTCCACTATTTAGCTGATGATGACGCTCTGCGCTGCTTTTGGACTATATTGTTAGAGGTGGTCTTCTTTTTCAGGGGGGCATGGCCTATGGGGGGTCTGGTGTGACTATTTAGACCATGGTTGTAATACAGAGGTAGAGGGGGCTATAGAGATGTGGACAGGGGGCTTTCCGCTTTCTTGCTGCGTAAGACATAAAATATTAAACATTGCCCCATCTGTACAGCCTGGAAATGGTCAGACTGTATCTGACAAAGTGCTGCTCCCTGCAGTCAGAGAACAGTGCCGCTATATGACAGAATGCCGGACCAGACTGAAAAGCAAAACCTGGGGCCATTGAGCTCCGGAGACCCAAGGAGGTCAGGTAACACATGCCGTACTATAGGGACACAAGGGCTGGTTATGCCAGTGAGGCCATGAAGCAGGACCGCAGGGAGATCAGAGACCGAGGCAGCACCAGACAAAGATGCACAGCTGTATCCTGAAAACTGACCTGGAAAGCTCTGTGTCCCACCTCTGATATATGTAATATGCAACTGTAAAGCTCTGTGTCCCACCTCTGACATGTCGAATATGCAACCGTGAAGTTCTGTGCCTCACCCCTGATATATGTAATATGCAACTGTAAAGCTCTGTGCTTCACCTCTGATGTGCAATTGTTGAGCTCTGTGCCTTTCCTCTTATATGCAACTGTAAAGCTCTGTGCCCCACCTCTGATGTGCAACTGAGTTCTGTGCCCCACCTCTGATGTGCAACTGAGTTCTGTGCCCCACCTCTGATGTGCAACTGAGTTCTGTGCCCCACCTCTGATGTGCAACTGTAAAGCTCTGTGCCCCACCTCTGATGTGCAACTGAGTTCTGTGCCCCACCTCTGATGTGCAACTGAGTTCTGTGCCCCACCTCTGATGTGCAACTGAGTTCTGTGCCCCACCTCTGATGTGCAACTGAGTTCTGTGCCTCACCTCTGATGTGCAACTGAGTTCTGTGCCCCACCTCTGATGTGCAACTGAGTTCTCTGCCCCACCTCTGATGTGCAACTGAGTTCTGTGCCCCACCTCTGATGTGCAACTGAGTTCTGTGCCCCACCTCTGATGTGCAACTGAGTTCTGTGCCCCACCTCTGATGTGCAACTGAGTTCTGTGCCTCACCTCTGATGTGCAACTGTTCTGTGCCTCACCTCTGATGTGCAACTGTTGAGCTCTGTGCCCCACCTCTGATGTGCAACTTTTGAGCTCTGTGCCCCACCTCTGATGTACAACTTTTGAGCTCTGTGCCCCACCTCTAATGTGCAACTGTTGAGCTCTGTGCCTCATCTCTGATGTGCAACTGTTGAGCTCTGTGCCTCACCTCTGATGTGCAACTGTTGAGCTCTGTGCCTCACCTCTGATTTGCAACTGTTGAGCTCTGTGCCTCACCTCTGATGTGGAACTGTTGAGCTCTGTGCCTCACCTCTGATGTGCAACTGTTGAGTTCTGTGCCTCACCTCTGATGTGCAACTGTTGAGCTCTGTGCCTCACCTCTGATGTGCAACTGTTGAGCTCTGTGCCTCACCTCTGATGTGGAACTGTTGAGTTCTGTGCCTCACCTCTGATGTGCAACTGTTGAGTTCTGTGCCTCACCTCTGATGTGCAACTGTTGAGTTCTGTGCCTCACCTCTGATGTGGAACTGTTGAGCTCTGTGCCTCACCTCTGATGTGCAACTGTTGAGTTCTGTGCCTCACCTCTGATGTGCAACTGTTGAGCTCTGTGCCTCACCTCTGATATGGAACTGTTGAGCTCTGTGCCTCACCTCTGATGTGGAACTGTTGAGTTCTGTGCCTCACCTCTGATGTGCAACTGTTGAGTTCTGTGCCTCACCTCTGATGTGCAACTGTTGAGTTCTGTGCCTCACCTCTGATGTGCAACTGTTGAGTTCTGTGCCTCACCTCTGATGTGCAACTGTAAAGCTCTTTGCCTCTCCTCTGATGTGTCTAATATGCAACCGTGAAGCTCTGTGCCTCACCTCTAACATGTCTAATATGCAACTGTAAAGCTCTCTGTGCCAAACCTCTATGTCTGATGTGCAACTGCAAAGCTCTGTGTCTTACTTCTGAAGCTATGTGTAGAGATGAGCCACCCCCCTAGCATTCGAGTTCGGTTCGGTTCATCGAACGGATGCTCCGTTCGGCGAACGTTCGACAAACACCTTCGAACCCCATTGAAAACAATGGCAGGCAAACACAAACACATAAAAACACATTATACATGTACACATACAGTTAATAAACATTGCCATTACACTTACAGGTCCCCGCGATGCGTTCTGCACTCTGTCTCCCGCCGCTTTCCCTTCCGATCATCGCTGTGCCCTCCCGGTAACCAGCACTGATGATAGGACCTATTGTGACGTCAAAATAGCATGTGACCAGTCACGTGTGTATTATCTCATTGCCTACAGACTGGTCACATGGCTAGAGGTCATGCTAGGTCCTGTCAGTGCATCTCTCCGGTACGCGGTGCTCGTTCCAGCATCTCCATGTACCGGCAAGATGCTTGGGCACATGGTCGGCTTCCCTGTTCCTGCATGTCGGCGCTCTTTACAGAGTCAGCCCACATGCAAGGACTGGCTGCCACAGCCGGTGAATTGCGCCACCGGGAATCAGGTGATTGGAGCACCATTGCTATATAAACCCGCCTGTCAGATTACTTTAGCAACGGTGGCAGCGGTGACGTCACCGCTTAGAGCCTGCAGCCCCTGCTCACTCTCACTGAGTGATTAGACTGCACGGGAGCAGCAGTGTCTTCCTCCCATGCAGTGCTGTCTGATGTAGCAGAGCTGCATGGGTTGAAGGAGAAAGAAGACAGAAGACCAGGATCGTGGAGGGTTGAGAGTGAGTAATAAACATGGAGTCTCTAAGTGTGTCTGTGTATTTATTTCTATTAAAGTATTTTTTCTCTGTGTGGTGTTTTTTTAACCCTTTATTGGAGTGTTGTGAATGTCAGTTATGCTTTTGCTGCTGTGAGGCTCCCTCTTGTGGCCAGGAATAGTTTGGACAGAGACCGGGTGTGCTGGAGCATTGGGCGTTTCCATTGCTAACTCTTTGCCTATTAAAACCTTGGTCTGCTTGCAGGCTGAGCCAGTTGTCATTTGTTCTTTAGTTACTAGCCTTCTCATCTTGCTCCAGACCACATCTACCCCAAGATAAGTGCTTGATTCTTTCTTATGTTGTTTTATTATTTTTGTTCTTATCTTGGTTTGTCATTTACTGTGGTTATTGCCAGTTCATTTGCATGCAGGAATCTTCCCTCTCAGTTGCTTAGCTGGGAAACTCCCTGCAGCTATGTTGTGAGTATTGCTTCTATAAGTCCATGTGTTTGTTGCTTCTTCAATTTGTAATGACTCCTGTTTTCTGTTCATTGGTTTGACAAGAGCGCCTGATATAGGACAGAGTTCAGATCGTGCGATCTGAGGGCTTTTTGTACTATCAGGTATTTGGATTTTTGTGGGGTTTTCTCTGGCCACCACCAGTCCCTTTCCTATCATTTCAATTTAGTCAATGGGTCCTCACCTTTGCTATCCTATCATCCATCTGTGTATTGTGTTTTCCTATATCACCGCAGTCTTTGAATGTGGGGGGCTTGCTATACCTTTGCGGTCTATTTCTGAGGCAGAGAGCTATTCATCCTTCCTCCCTTTAGGATAGTTAGTTCTCCGGCTGTTTTCGTGGTGCACAGGATGTTAAATCACCCCTCAGCTACTTCTAGTGTTGATGGTTAGTAAGGGGATGGGGGCCAGATTAGTTGCCAATGCTCTTGTCACCTTTTTTGCCAATGATCTAATGTGATCTTCCATGGTTCCGGATCACAACAGTAGAACCAGCCTAAAATTTAAAGGGTACTCTTAAGAAGGAAAAAAAAAAGTCTGCTGAAATTTTTTTGGGGGGATTTTTTCCTTTTTCTCTGGCTTCCGTGAAAGATTTTTTTCAAGCATGGATGAATTGGGTGAGCGTGTTGCTCATCTTGATGCTAAGGTTCGTCGTATAGAGTCTTATCTTGCACACACTCCCCTTGCAGAGCCTAAGATTCCCGTTCCTGAATTTTTTTCGGGAGATAGGTCGAGATTTTTGAGCTTCAAAAATAATTGTAAATTATTTTTTGACCTGCGCCCTAAGTCCTCCGGGAATCCCGTACAGCAGGTCAAGATTGTCATCTCCTTACTGCGTGGTGACCCTCAGGACTAGGCCTTCTCTTTAGCGTCTGATGATCCGATTCTCAATGATGTGGACTCTTTTTTTCAGGCCTTGGGATTATATGACGAACCCAATATTGTGGACCAAGCAGAAAAGGTCTTGTTGTCCTTAACTCAGGGTTTGGATTCTGCAGAAACGTTTTGTCAGAAATTTCGTAAGTGGGCGGTCCTTACCAAATGGAATGATGATGCGCTTGCGGCTCTTTTTCGGAAGGGTGTTGCTGATACTGTGAAGGATGTAATGGTAGGATTTCCCGTCCCTTCTGGTCTTGATGCCTCTATGACCTTGGCCATTCAGATTGATAGGCGTTTACGTGAGCGCAGGAAGATACCTGCTGGTTTTGTGCCTGTGGAACAGCCTTTGGAGCCTATGGAGTGTGATAGGGTCCTTTCTAATGCTAGTCGGCAGGGGTTCAGACGGAAGAATAGACTGTGCTTCTATTGTGGAGACGCTTCTCATAACATCTCTGTCTGCCCTAAACGTGAAAGGAGATTGGCTACTTCTGTTACTGTGGGTTCTTTGCAACCAAAGTTTCTTTTGTCTGTCACATTGATTTGCTCATTGTCTTCCTTTTCTGCATTTGCCTTTGTGGACTCAGGGGCAGCGCTCAATTTGATAGATTTTGGGTTTGCTAGGGATTGGGGTTTCCCCATGGTTCCTTTGCAAACTCCTGTTCCTTTAAGGGGCATTGATGCTACCCCTTTGGCAGAACATAAACCCCAATTGTGGACCCAGGTGCCTATGAGAGTTGCACCAGCGCATCAGGAGACTTGTACATTTTTGGTATTGCATAATCTACAGGATACCTTGGTACTGGGATTTCCGTGGTTGCAGACCCATAATCCGGTTCTTGACTGGAGATCCTTGTCGGTAGCTAGTTGGGGTTGTCAAGGTTTGCATCAGGACCTTTCCGTGTCACCCACGTCTGCTCAGGCAGTTGATGTTCCGGCTTTCTTGTCTGATTTCCGTGATGTATTTAATGACCAGGAATCTGATTCTCTGCCCCCACACCGGGACTGTGACTGTGCCATTGAGTTGGTGCCCGGTTGTAAATTTCCCAAGGGGCGGATTTTCAACTTGTCTGTGCCCGAACATGATGCCATGCGGTCATACATCAGGGAATCATTGGAGAAGGGGCACATTCGGCCCTCTTCTTCTCCGTTGGGTGCTGGCTTTTTCTTTGTTGCTAAGAAGGATGGGTCGTTGAGACCTTGTATTGATTACCGTCTTCTTAATAAAATTACGGTCAAATATCAGTACCCTTTGCCTCTGATGTCTGATCTGTTCTCTAGAGTGAAGAGTGCTAAATGGTTTACGAAACTGGATCTTAAGGGTGCGTATAATCTCATCCGTATTAAGGAGGGTGATGAATGGAAGACGGCTTTTAATACTCCTGAGGGGCATTTTGAGTACCTAGTGATGCCTTTTGGGCTCACTAATGCCCCCTCTGTCTTCAACGCCTTCATGAATGACATTTTCCGGGACCTTATTGGTAAATTTTTGATTGTCTATTTGGATGACATCTTGATTTTTTCTGATGATTGGGACACTCATGTTGGGCAAATACGGGCTGTTTTTCAGATACTCAAGGATAATGCACTGTACGTTAAGGGGTCAAAGTGCCTCTTTGGGGTGCAAAGGATTTCCTTTTTGGGGTTCATTTTGTCTCCCTCCGCTATCGAAATGGACCCGGTTAAGGTTCAGGCTATTTACGACTGGGTGCAACCGACTTCTCTAAAATCCTGCAGCATTTTTTGGGGTTTGCAAATTTTTACCGTAAATTTATAGCCAATTTTTTTGCCATTGTCAAACCTCTGACAGATATGACCAAGAAGGGAGCTGATGCTGAGAATTGGATCCCAAAGGCAATTGTTGCCTTCCAGGAGCTTAAAAGGCGGTTCACTTCTGCCCCAGTCCTGCAGCAACCTGATGTGTTTCGCCCATTTCAAGTTGAGATCGATGCTTCAGAGATCGGAGCAGGAGCTGTTCTGTCTCAACGAGACTCTATTTCGGGTAAACTTAAGCCCTGTGCCTTTTTTCTCTCGGAAGTTTGCTCCTTCTGAACGGAATTATGATGTGGGCAACCGGGAACTATTGGTTATGAAGTGGGCATTTGAAGAGTGGAGACATTGATTGGAGGGGGCTAGGCATCAAGTGGTGGTGCTTACGGACCACAAGAATCTCATGTATCTGGAATCGGCCAAGAAGTTGAATCCTCGGCAGGCCAGGTGGGATTTGTTTTTTACTCGGTTTAATTTTGTGGTCTCTTTTTTGCCAGACACCAAGAATGTTAAGGCCGATGCCCTTCCAGGAGTTTCTGTGCTGACTCTTTGGAGGTTGCCGAGCCGTCTACTATCTTGGATCATGGTGTAGTTCTCTCGGCCATTTCGCCTGATCTGCGGTTGGCACTGGCGGAATTTCAGGGGGATAAACCTGAGAGATGTCCTGCGGGGAAACGGTTTGTCCTGGACCAATGGAGAACCCGAGATGTCTCTGAGGTTCATCGCTCTGTTTTGGCGGGTCATCCTGGCATTTTTGGTACTCGGGATCTTGTGAGCCGCTCTTTTTAGTGGCCTTCCCTGTCCCGGGATGTCCGTAGTTTTGTGAAGTCGTGTGGAGTTTGTTCTAGGTCCAAGCCCTGCCTGTTGTTCACGTTCTAGTGGGCTATTATTGCCTTTGCCTGTACCTAAGAAACCTTGGACGCACATCTCTATGGATTTTATTTCAGAGCTTCCCGTCTCTCAGAAAATGACTGTGATTTGGGTGATCTGTGACAGATTCTCCAAGATGGTCCACTTAGTTCCCCTATCTAAGTTGCCGTCTTCATGAGAGTTGGTGCCTTTGTTTTTCCAACATGTTGTTCGTTTGCATGGTATTCCCGAACACATTGTTTCTGACAGAGGAGTGCAGTTCATATCCAGATTTTGGAGGATTTTTTGTTCCAAATTGGGTGTTCAGCTGTCTTTCTCCTCGGTGTTTCATCCTCAGACCAACGGTCAGACTGAAAGGGCTAACCAGACCCTGGAGACATATTTACGGTGTTTTGTTTCTGCGGATCAGGATGATTGGGTTTCGTTTTTGCCTTTGGCTGAATTTGCCCTTAACAATAGGGCTAGCTCTACCACATTGGTGTCCCCATTTTTCTGCAATTTTGGGTATCACCCCAGGTTCTTCTCGGGGCAGATTGAGGCGTCTGACTGTCCAGGGGTGGATTCTGTGGTAAACAGAATGCAGCAGATTTGGGAGCAGGTAGTGGATAAATTGTTTTAATCCCAAGAAACTGCCCAAAAGTTTGCTAACCGGCGTCGAACTGTTGGTCCCCGATTTAATATGGGGGACATGGTGTGGTTGTCTTCTAGGAATATTCCTATGAGGCTTTCGTCTCCTAAATTTAAACCCAGATTTATTGGACCTTATAAGATTTCGGAGATTATGAACCTGTATCTTTCCGTTTGACTCTGCCTGCGTCATTTAAGATTCACAATGTCTTCCATAAGTCCTTGTTGAAGAGACATGTGGAGCCAACAGTTCCTGCAGCAGCGCCTCCTGACCCTGTTTTGGTACAAGGGGATCTGGAGTATGAGGTTGAAAAAATTCTGGATTCCCGTCGCTGTAGACGGAAGCTTCAGTACCTTGTGAAATGGAAGGGTTACGGACAGGAGGATAGCTCTTGAGTTGTGGCTTCTAACATTCATGCGGACAGGATGGTTCGATCCTTCCATCATGCTCATCCTGAGCGACCCGGTGGCATTGGTGAGGGTTCGTTGACCCCTCCTCAAGGGGGGGGTACTGTTGTGAATGTCAGTTATGCTTTTTCTGCTGTGAGGCTCCCTCTTCTGGCCAGGAATGGTTTGGACAGAGACCAGGTGTGCTGGAGCAATGGGCGTTTCCATTGCTAACTCTCTGCCTATTTAAACCTTGGTCTGCTGGCAGTCTGAGCCGGTTCTCATTTGTTCTTTAGTTTACCAGCCTTCTCATCTTGCTCCAGACCACATCTACCCCAGATAAGTGCTTGGTTCTTTTTTATGTTATTTTGTTCTTTTTGTTCTTATCTGGGTTTGTCATTTTCTGTGGTTATTGTCAGTTTATTTGCATGCAGGAATCTTCCCTCTCTGTTGCTTAGCTGGGAAGCTCCCTGCAGCTATGTTTGGAGTATTGCTTCTATAAGTCCATGTGTTTGTTGCTTCTTGAATTTGTAATTTTTCCTGTTTTCTGTTCATTGGTTTGACAAGAGCACCTGATATAGGATGGCATTCAGATCGTGCGATCTGAGGACTTTTTGTACTATCAGGTATTTGGATTTTTGTAGGGTTTTTCTCTGGCCACCATCAGCCCCTTTCCTATCCTTTCCTATTTAGTCAATGGGGCCTCACCTTTGCTAATCCTATCATCCATCTGTGTATTGTGTTTTCCTATATCACCGTAGTCTTTGAATGTGGGGGGCTTGCTATACCTTTGTGGTCTATTTTTGAGGCAGAGAGTTATTCATCCTTCCTTCCTTTAGGATAGCTAGTTCTCCGGCTGGGTTCACGGTGCATAGGATGTTAGTTCACCCCTCAGCTACTTCTAGTGTTGATGGTTAGTAAGGGGATGGCAGCCAGATTAGTTGCCAATGCTCTTGTCACCTTTTTTCTTCCATGGTTCCGGATCACAACATTGGAGATTCTTAATGGCCGGGTCAAACTTCCCTGACATTAAGAATCTCTGGCTTAATACTAGCTAGTAAAACAACGCAAGTATTAACCCATTATTCCCCAGCAAGCCACCCTTCTGCAGGGCTGCTGGAAGAGTTGGATACAGCGCCAGATGATGGCGCTTCTATGAAAGCACCATTTTCTGGGGCGGCTGCGGACTGCAATTCGCAGCAGAGGGTCCCAGAAAGCTCGGGCCAACCTATGCTGCGGATTCCAATCCCCAGCTGCCTAGTTGTACCTGGCTGAACACAAAAATGGGGCGAAGCCCATGTCGATTTTTTTTGTTTAATTCATGAAATTCATGAAATAATTAAAAAAGGGCTTTCCTATTTTTTAGTTCCCAGCCGGGTACAAATAGGCAGCTGGGGGTTGGGGACAGCCATACCTGCCTGCTGTACCTGTCTAGCATACAAAAATATGGCGAAGCCCACGTCATTTTTTGGGGGGTCAAAAAACTCCTGCATACAGTCCTGGATGGAGTATGCTGAGCCTTGTAGTTCTGCAGCTGCTGTCTGCTCTCCTGCATACACAAGTGAATGGAGCATGCTGAGCCTTGTAGTTTTGCAACTGCTGTCTGCTCTCCTCCATACAGACAGACAGAAGACAGCAGCTGCAGAACTACAAGGCTCAGCATACTCCATCTAGGCTGTATGCAGGAGTTTTTTGCCGCCCAAAAAAATTACGTGTGCTTCGCCATGTTTTTGTATGCTAGCCAGGTACAGCAGGCAGCTACGGGCTGCCCTCAACTCCCAGCTGCCTATTTGTACCCAGCTGGGAACTAAAAATATAGGGAAGCCTTTTTTGTTTAATTATTTCATGAAATAATTAAAAAAAAAAAATAACGTGGGCTTCGCCCAATTTTTGTGTCCAGCCAAGTATAACTAGGCAGCTGGGGATTGGAATCCGCAGCGCAGGGTGCCCAAGCTTTCTGGGCACCCCTGCTGCGAATTGCAGTTCGCAGCCGCCCCAGAAAATGGCGCTTTCATAGAAGCGCCATCTTCTGGCGCTGTATCCAACTCTTCCAGCTGCGCTGGTGATGGGTGGCTCGCTGGGTAATAATGGGGTTAGGGCTAGCTGTATATTATCAACTGGCCCTAAGCCCGAAATTCATGGTGTCACGCCAATATTAGATATAGCCACCATGAATTTCTAGTACAGATAAAAAAAAACACAACACACAGAAAAATATTTTTATTAGAAATAAAACACAACACAATTAGTGACTCTATCTTTATTGAAATAAAGAACCCCCCTCCGCAGTGATCCTGGGTCAAGGGTCCAGCGCCATCCAATTCGGATCAAATATCATCTGATCGGTTTGCTGGAAGGCAAAGCGATCAGATGATGCGTCAGGTTCAAGGGCCTGAATCACACGACACAGCAGCTGATTGTATAAATGGCTTTTATACAATCAGCTGATGCATTAGTGCAAAAAAAAAACTACACACTTCTGTGCAGACTCCTGTCCGACAGCAGCAGCTGATAGTTTAGCTGGCCGGGCGATAAAAAGCCGGCCTGACCTCGACTTATAGTGTCAGCTGATTCCCTCAGGTGACCGCATCAGCTGATCATCGCCAGGTCTGAGAGAGAGAAAAGAGAAGTGAGAGAGGGAGAAGAGAGAGAGAGAAGAGGGAAAGAGAAGAGAGGAAAGAGAAGAGGGAGAGAGAGTAGAGGAGAGAGTAGAGGAGAGGGTAGAGGAGAGAGGAGAGAGAGAGGAGAGAGAGAAGAGAGAGAGAGGGGAGAGAGAAGAGAGAGAGGAGAGAGAGAGAAGAGAGAGAGGAGAGAGAAATGCAGCCTCATTCCGTGAACTGCTCTGATTTTAGAGGTGTGGCCCGTGGCTCACAGCTGATGTCCGGTGGATTACTTCGGACCTGGATTGTTGTTTGGGGATTAATAAAGAGGTAAATGAGGTGTTTTTTTGTCTTTTATTCCAAATAAAGGATTTTTCGCTGTGTGTGTTTCTTTACTTTCACTTACAGGTTAATCATGGAAGGTGTCTCGGGGAGACGCTTGTCATGATTAACCCCGGTATTACCTCGATTGCCACCGCACCAGGGCAATTCGGGATGAGCTGGGTCCTGGGACTGCTGCATTTAATGAACGCGGCAATTCCGGGTGGCTTCCTGCTAATATTGTTTGGGTGGTGAACTCCCATAACGTGGCGCTCCCCATCCTGACAATACCAGCCTCCAGCTGTGTGGCTTTTTCCTGGCTGGTATCAAAATTGGGGGAACCGCATTTTTTTTTTATTATTTATTTATTTATTTTACTGCACGATATAGACTCCCCCCACCAGCGGCTGTGATTGGTTGCAGTGAGACAGCTGTCACTCATCGTGGGGGGCGTGTCTGACTGCAACCAATCATGGGCGCCGGTGGGCGGGGAAGGCAGGGAATACCTGATTGAATAATGAAGCGGCAGCCATTTTCAAAAGAGGAAAAGCCACCAGAGCTTTGTGACAGCCGTGCAGCGAGGCGCCTGTGAACGGTGAGTAGGAAAGAGAGAGGGATTGTGCTGGGGACAAAGGACGCATGCAGATACGCAACGTGCGCACATACTTACTGTAAAAAGCCAAATTTTTTGTGATCGAACCGTTCTCGAACGGTAACTCGAACTGTCGAACCTGAAGCAAATCGTTCGAGTTCATCGAACGACTCGAACACCGCCCAAAATCACTCGAACTTGAAATTGGCGAACCGTTCGACTCGAACATCATTCAACTCTAGCTATGTGCCTCACCTCTGATGTGCAATTACAAAGTTCTATGTCTTACCTTTTATATGCAACTGCAAAGCTCTGTGCTTTACCCCTGATGAACAACTACAAAGCTCTGTGTCTTGCCTCTTACATGTGTCGCGGGCGGAGGAGGGGACGCCGCGCTCTCCCTCTGCTCGGGTCCGGCTGCCGCTGCTGCTGCGGCCTCTGCTGCTCGGTGGCTCGAGCGATATGCCGGATTCCGGGGACTCGAGCGGCGCTCCTCGCCCGTGAGTGAAAAGGGGATGGGGGTTTTGATTTGTGGGGATTTAGTTATTGTCTGTGAAGCCACCCACGGTTGTGGTGATTGTGTGGACACCACCGCTGCTCTGTATGGGGATCCCGGGAGTGGTGGTATGGAGCAGCTAGATGTTGGCCCTCCCCTCCGTGGGTAGGGGGTTGGTGGTCCCGGGTCCCGATGATGGGGAGTTAGGATGGTTGACAGGCGGGTTATGGGGCCTGTTGAGGTGCAGGGACGCAGGGGCAGCACTGTGCTGCACGGCACGGAGGTACTCACTCAGCCCAAGGATGATGACACAGTTCACGGTAAACAAGCGGCTGGTTGGACGGGTCCCTCGGCTGCGGTGTTGATGTTTCCTGCAAGTTAGCGGTGACTGTCTCTTCCCTCCACCTAAATACGGTTGTTGGTAGCGATGGATTCCCACCGGTAACCCGCTCCCCAGCTTGGATATGAGCCGGAGGAGCCCCTCTCTTGCCCGCAGGCGCTGGCCCTGAGAAACTGGTGCCTTGGCGGTGGCAGTGTCTCTCCAATATGGTTGGACGGTTGCCTTCAATTGGGACTTTGGCTGTTGGGAGACCCGGAGGTCCCCTTCACTGATGGATTTGGCAAATTGTACGGCGACTCCAAGCCTTGCCGGGATCCAAAAGGCCCCTGCCAATGGTGCTGGCTTCTCTTTGTGTACCGGTCGGTACCGCCGGGCCACCACCCGTCCACGGTCCTTACGGTAGGCTCCAATAGGCCACTCCTGCAGACGGTCACCGCCGTCTGCCAACCTTGCTGTCTCAGTCCGGGGCACACACCGGACCAACTTCAGGCTCTGTTGCTGTCACTTTCTCCTTCACTTCAACTCCTTTCACTTGCTCCTCTACCACTTCCCTCTCACTTCAAACTCCAAACCTAATCTGCCTGGTTTTCCCGCCTCCAGGACTGTGAACTCCTCGGTGGGCGGAGCCAACCACCTGGCCCACCCCCTGGTGTGGACATCAGCCCCTGGAGGAAGGCAATGAGGATTTTGTGTTATGACCTTGGTGTTCCTGCAGGGAATGTGGGGTGTGTGGTGGTGTCATGACCTGTGACCCCTGGCTTGCCCAGGGTGTCACATTCCCCCTTAGCAAAACGCAGACCGTCCTCGGGCTGCCCGTCCAACACCGGTTTTATTTTCCCTTTTTTTTTTTCTGAAAAGATAAAAAAAAACAAGACATACAAGTATAGTAACATCATCCCACAATGAGAGGCACTTCTCTTAAACGTTACGGTAACGGTTGCGGCTGCCGCTCTCTCCCACCCAAGTAACCTGGCCCTGATGCTGCCCCTAAGAAACAGGCAGCACCCCTTGACCCCAGTCCTGAACCAAGTTACCCGAGCGGGATCTGTCCTTCCCCTCCAGAGGGTAGCCACCGGTTCCGGTGGTGGCTGGGCCCCAGCCTGCTCCACTGCGGGCCCTCCCTCCAATCTGCCTCTCCGGAGGCGGTACGGTGGCAGCTGCAACAAATATTTTATTTACAAGCCACAAGTTTGTGGTTGCCCTGCAAGTTCACGGGCTTGTCCGTAAGGAGTCCCTTACGCAACTTCAAATGGTCCCCTCGGGGACAACGGTGCCGGCAACGGCTGGTTCAATCACGGTTGCTGACAATCAGATGAGACTTCGGTGATCATTTTCATTTTCTCATAACTTTTAACTTAAAACTTTCAACACACACTGGTTGTCCCAACGGGGACTGCGACAACGGTGCTCCGCTGCCCTACTCAGAGTCCTCGGCATCACTTTGGGGAAGGGGTGCAGCGCTCACACGGGCCTCCTGGCTGCCCCTCATCTTGGCATCCAGCGCAAACCACCCCCTCTCCCCACAGTGCCGGGTGTACTGAACCAAGTCGCCTGGCATCAGGTTACGACCTGGGTGCTCCTCCGGGAGATGGGCATTCACATCCCGCCGGACTATGAACACTTCGGCCTCCAGGCCCGGTTCGTAAATGAATCCATAGCCCCGGCGGACATCAAACCGCCTCACCTGCCCTTCATACAACGGGCCCTGGACACGGAAAGTTGCCTGACGGAGATTCTCTTTTTCCCGGATTGCACGGGCCACCATCTCTGCCTTCTTTCTTTCCCTCTCCTCGATCTCCAGGCCCAACGGTACCGGCTCCCTGTCCCAGTACGGCGCTGCTGCGAGCTCTGGCGCATGGGTCGGGCCCCGCGAGACATTTTGAACACTGCCCACGGTTAGTGATCTGGGCGGCAGGTCCCGCGGTGTCTTGGCCTTGGACGCCGCCTTGCAGCGGCAACCTGGCGCAACCTCAGCCGAGGTGTGGGGGATGGGCACAGGGGCTTTCCTCTGCTGGGCCTTCAGCACGGAGCGGGCTATCGGCTCCGGCTCGGGGAACTTCTCGGGGGACGCCTCCGGTTCGGGCTTCGGGACTTTCCACGGCAGCACCTTCGGTCGGCTTCCGGCTCCGGCTGCAGGTCGGCACGCCGGGGCGGGCGTGCTGGGTATCGCTACCGGTTGCGGTGGCAGCGGGCCTAGTGGCGGGACACGGCTTCCGGGACGGGTGGCGAGGGAGGCAGCAGGGTGAGAGGGTTTAGACCGGGTCCCGCAGCCGTGATGACCGGCCCTTCAAGGGCATCGGGGCGTGGGTCACTTACCCTCCCTTCCGCAGCTTCCTCCTCGCGTCTCCGCACGGTCGCTATGACATCCGCCATGTCGGTCTCCCACTCCTCCATGAGGAGCTGCATCTTGACCTGCAGCCTCTGGTAGAGCTGTGCGGTCCGGATCTCCACCCACGCCGCGGTTCCCGGCGCGGGGGCTACGGTGCTTCGGGACGGCATCCACATGTTGCTGGCGGCCTCTCCCAGGAACAAGATGGCTGCAGAGTCCTGGCGTCCCTGCTTTTATAGCTGCAGCTACATGCGTCCAATCGCCATTTCGTCCCCCTTAGCCTTTTTCCGGCTCCTCCTCTATCGGGGCGGCGTTTTGGCCTTCGCGCCTCCACTACTCGAGAAGACGCTCGAGCGGGAACTTTTCGCGCCAAAGATGGCGACTTCTGAAATTTTCTGGCCGGACACCTCCGGCGGTAACAAGGCGCACCTCTACCAGACGGCAGAGCGGTAAGATCCTGTTCGTGACGCCAAGTTGTCGCGGGCGGAGGAGGGGACGCCGCGCTCTCCCTCTGCTCGGGTCCGGCTGCCACTGCTGCTGCGGCCTCTGCTGCTCGGTGGCTCGAGCAATATGCCGGATCCCGGGGACTCGAGTGGCGCTCCTCGCCCATGAGTGAAAAGGGGATGGGGGTTTTGATTTGTGGGGATTTAGTTATTGTCCGTGACGCCACCCACGGTTGTGGTGATTGTGTGGACACCACCGCTGCTCTGTATGGGGATCCCGGGAGTGGTGGTATGGAGCAGCTAGATGTTGGCCCTCCCCTCCGTGGGTAGGGGGTTGGCGGTCCCGGGGCCCGATGATGGGGAGTTTGGATGGTTGACAGGCGGGTTATGGGGCCTGTTGAGGTGCAGGGACGCAGGGGCAGCACTGTGCCGCACGGCACGGAGGTACTCACTCAGCCCAAGGATGATGACACAGTTCACGGTAAACAAGCGGCTGGTTGGACGGGTCCCTCGGACGGCTGCGGTGTTGATGTTCCCTGAAAGTTAGCGGTGACTGTCTCTTCCCTGCACCTAAATACGGTTGTTGGTAGCGATGGATTCCCACCGGTAACCCGCTCCCCAGCTTGGATATGAGCCGGAGGAGCCCCTCTTTTGCCCGCAGGCGCTGGCCCTGATGAACTGGTGCCTTGGCGGTGGCGGTGTCTCTCCAATATGGTTGGACGGTTGCCTTCAATCGGGACTTTGGCTGTTGGGAGACCCGGAGGTCCCCTTCACTGACGGATTTGGCAAATTGTACGGCGACTCCAAGCCTTGCCGGTATCCGAAAGGCCCCTGCCAATGGTGCTGGCTTCCCTTTTTGTACCGGTCCGGTACCGCCGGGCCACCACCCGTCCACGGTCCTTACGGTAGACTCCAATAGGCCACTCCTGCAGACGGTCACCGCCGTCTGCCAACCTTGCTGTCTCAGTCCGGGGCACACACCCGGACCAACTTCAGGCTCTGTTGCTGTCACCTTCTCCTTCACTTCAACTCCTTTCACTTGCTCCTCTACCACTTCCCTCTCACTTCAAACTCCAAACCTAATCTGCCTGGTTTTCCCGCCTCCAGGACTGTGAACTCCTCGGTGGGCGGAGCCAACCGCCTGGCCCACCCCCTGGTGTGGACATCAGCCCCTGGAGGAAGGCAATGAAGATTTTGTGTTCTGACCTTGGTGTTCCTGCAGGGAATGTGGGGTGTGTGGTGGTGTTGTCGCGGGCGGAGGAGGGGACGCTGCGCTCTCCCTCTGCTCGGGTCCGGCTGCCGCTGCGGCCTCTGCTGCTCGGTGGCTCGAGCGATGGGCCGGATCCCGGGGACTCGAGCGGCGCTCCTCGCCCCGTGAGTGAAAAGGGGGGTTTGGTTTGGGGATTTATTGTCCGTGACGCCACCCACAGTTGTGGTGATTGTGTGGACACCACCGCTGCTCTGTATGGGGATCCCGGGAGTGATGGTGTGGAGCAGCTAGATGTTGGCCCTCCCCTCCGTGGGTAGGGGGGTTGGTGGTCCCGGGGCCCGATGATGGGGAGTTAGGATGGTTGGCAGGCGGGTTATGGGGCCTGTTGAGGTGCATGGACGCAGGGGCAGCGCTGTGCCGAACGGCACGGAGGTACTCACTCAGCCCAAGGATGATGACACAGTTCACGGTAAACAAGCGGCTGGTTGGACGGCTCCCTCGGACGGCTGCGGTGTTGATGTTCCCTGCAAGTTAGCGGTGACTGTCTCCTTCCTGCACCTAGATACGGTGGTTGGTAGCGATGGATTCCCACCGGTAACCCGCTCCCCAGCTTGGATATGAGCCGGAGGAGCCCCTCTCTTGCACGCAGGCGCTGGCCCTGAGAAACTGGTGCCTTGGCGGTGGCGGTGTCTCTCCAATATGGTTGGACGGTTGCCTTCAATCGGGACTTAGTTGTTTGGAGACCCAGGAGGTCCCCTTCACTGACGGATTTTGCAAATTCACGGCGACTCCTAGCCTTGCCGGGATCCGAAAGGCCCCTGCCAATGGTGCTGGCTTCTCTTCGTATACCGCTCCGGTACCGCCGGGCCACCACCCGTCTATGGTCCTTTCAGCAACCTCCGATCAGCCTCTCCTGCAAACGGTCACCGTCGTCTGCCAACCTTGCTGTCTCAGTCCGGGGCACACACCCGGACCAACTTCAGGCTCTGTTGCTGTCACCTTCTCCTTCACTTCAACTCCTTTCACTTGCTCCTCTACCACTTCCCTCTCACTTCAAACTCCAAACCTAATCTGCCTGGTTTTCCCGCCTCCAGGACTGTGAACTGCTCGGTGGGCGGAGCCAACCGCCTGGCCCACCCCCTGGTGTGGACATCAGCCCCTGGAGGAAGGCAATGAAGATTTTGTGTTCTGACCTTGGTGTTCCTGCAGGGAATGTGGGGTGTGTGGTGGTGTTGTCGCGGGCGGAGGAGGGGACGCTGCGCTCTCCCTCTGCTCGGGTCTGGCTGCCGCTGCGGCCTCTGCTGCTCGGTGGCTCGAGCGATGGGCCGGATCCCGGGGACTCGAGCGGCGCTCCTCGCCCGTGAGTTAAAAGGGGGGTTTGGTTGGGGGATTTATTGTCCGTGACGCCACCCACGGTTGTGGTGATTGTGTGGACACCACCGCTGCTCTGTATGGGGATCCCGGGAGTGATGGTGTGGAGCAGCTAGATGTTGGCCCTCCCCTCCGTGGGTAGGGGGGTTGGTGGTCCCGGGGCCCGATGATGGGGAGTTAGGATGGTTGGCAGGCGGGTTATGGGGCCTGTTGAGGTGCAGGGACGCAGGGGCAGCGCTGTGCCGAACGGCACGGAGGTACTCACTCAGCCCAAGGATGATGACACAGTTCACGGTAAACAAGCGGCTGGTTGGACGGCTCCCTCGGACGGCTGCAGTGTTGATGTTCCCTGCAAGTTAGCGGTGACCGTCTCCTTCCTGCACCTAGATACGGTGGTTGGTAGCGATGGATTCCCACCGGTAACCCGCTCCCCAGCTTGGATATGAGCCGGAGGAGCCCTTCTCTTGCCCGCAGGCGCTGGCCCTGAGAAACTGGTGCCTTGGCGGTGGCGGTGTCTCTCCAATATGGTTGGACGGTTGCCTTCAATCGGGACTTAGTTGTTTGGAGACCCAGGAGGTCCCCTTCACTGACGGATTTTGCAAATTCACGGCGACTCCTAGCCTTGCCGGGATCCGAAAGGCCCCTGCCAATGGTGCTGGCTTCTCTTCGTATACCGCTCCGGTACCGCCGGGCCACCACCCGTCTATGGTCCTTTCGGCAACCTCCGATCAGCCTCTCCTGCAAACGGTCACCGCCGTCTGCCAACCTTGCTGTCTCAGTCCGGGGCACACACCCGGACCAACTTCAGGTTCTTAACTGTCACTTTCTCTTCCACATTAACTTCTCTCTCTTGCTCCTCTACCACTTCACTTCTACTCTCCACTAAACTCTCAACTGAACTCTTGGTTTTCCCGCCTCCAGGGCTGTGAACTCCTCGGTGGGTGGAGCCAACCGTCTGGCCCACCCCCTGGTGTGGACATCAGCCCCTGGAGGAAGGCAACAAGGATTTGTGTTCTGACCTTGGTGTTCCTGCAGGGAATGTGGGGTGTGTGGTGGTGTCATGACCTGTGACCCCTGGCTTGCCCAGGGCGTCACATATGCAACTGTAAAGCGGGCTTTACACGCTACAACATCGCTCAAGTGATCTCGTTGGGGTCACGGAATTTGTGACGCACATCCGGTCGCTTTAGCGATGCCGTTTCGTGTGGCACCTATGAGCGATTTTGCATCGTCACAAAAACGTGCAAAATCGCGCATCGCTGACATGGGGGTCCATTCTAAAATATCGTTACTGCAGCAGTAACGAAGTTGTTCCTCGTTCCTGCGGCAGCACACATCGCTTCGTGTGACACCGCAGGAACGAGGAAGCTCTCCTTACCTGCCGCCGGCCACAATGCGGAAGGAAGGAGGTGCTTCTATTGGGCGGCGGTTCAGTGACGCTGCTGTGACGTCGCTGTGACGCTGAACGAACTGCCCCCTTAGAAAGGAGGCGGTTCGCCGGTCACAGCGACGTCGCTAGGCAGGTAAGTATGTGTGACGGGTCCGGGCAATGTTGTGCGACACGGGCAGAGATTTGCCCGTGTCGCACAACCGATGGGGGCGGGTACGCACGCTGGCGATATCGGTACCGATATCGCAGTATGTTAAGCGGCCTTTAAGCTCTGTGTTTCCCTTCAGATGTATAAGTGCAAATCTCTGTGCCTCATATTTGATGTTCAACTGCAGAGCTGTGTGCCTCAACTTCTGATGTGTAAGTGTGATCCCTGGCAAAACCAGGTAGTCACAGATGACTTCACCCCCCACCAAGAGTACAGGAATCACCTCCTCCTTGGGAATTAACACCACATTCCACACACAGGAACACCAGACACAAAGCCTAGTCGCCCCCCATGACAGCCAGGACACACCAGTGGGCGGGACAAGGTGCATGGGAACGCCCACCTAGGGGTCTTGAGGTGACACGGGGTGGGAACCAGTCAGTTTGCTTTTGAGTTCAGTTAGAGTTGGAGTTGAGAGGAGAACGTCAGACTGAGTCAAACAATGAGGAGTCTGACAGAGGAGCTGAAGTGCAGTGTGGTCAGGGTTGGAGCCCTTGGACCATGGGAGAACCGATTAGGTGGCAAATGGCAGTGTAGGGCCACAGGCGACGGAGATCCGGTCGCGGGAGACCTGAAGTGGACCGGGGCAGAGTTGTAGCCCGCCGGTACCGACAATGGGAATCCGGTCCGGAGGCCGTACACAGGTGGGGTAACTGGACCCTAGGACGAGGCAAGCTTCAGGCCCCTTGTTAATTGACCAGCGGGACAAGGTGCCAGGCCTTGTTTCCAAAGAGAGAAGCCCAGAGAGAGCAAACCAGCAGCCCAACGCGGGGGATAGGGTGTCCGCCAAGAACCCATTAAAATCCCACGGGTCAGAGTTTGCGGGCAACGGCTCCCTTTGCGTACAAAGCTGCAGGGGAGCGGATTTCTCCCGTTCCAAGCGGGTTCAACACACAGCAATACACAAGTGCAGGAGGAAGGGTCCCTACCTTGCTAATCCGTGTGCGGGACCAGCACACCTCTCCAACGGCATCCGGCCTTGGTTTACAGTACAGACTCTGTGTGGATTATTCCTAGTCGTGAGTACACCGGTGTCACCAGGTCCAACCTGCCGACGGCGTCCCAGCACTGCTCCCTACCTACACCTGGGCCCCGGGACTACACCTCCCCTACCCGTGGAGGGGATACCACCTTGCTGCCCAACACCATCGGTCCCGGACACATGCCCCCAAGAGGCAGCGGCGGTGCCACCATCCCATCACCGCAACCCACGGGTGGCGTCACAGGCAAAAGACTAACTCCCCTGTAAATAATCCCCTTTTTCACTGTTGCGAGGACGGGCGGTTGCACGAGCCCCGCGTCCGGTCACCACTCGAGCCCCAGACACGATTCCGGATCTGAGCGCCCTCGAGCAGCCCCCTTTGCCACAGCGGAGCCGGCACCCGTCCGCGACATAACCACCAACCTTTGTGCATTAATCCTCTGCGCCTCATTCTCCCCATGGCCATGCCTTTTTTTTTATGCCACCCTCCTCTATGTTTCTTCCACACCTCCTCAGTGGAAATCTTTTCTGCTGAAAGTGCTGCTTTCTTGACGTTTCAGGAAGATTAGTCTCACAGCTTCGGGAGTTCTGGATGTCCCCACCTCTTACAGGAGCCTGCACCTCACCAGACTGACCTCATATCCTCTCGCTCCCCCTGCGCCTCACAGGACTGACCTCTTATCCTCTCGCTCTCCCTGCGCCTCACAGGACTGACCTCTTATCCTCTCGCTTCCCCTGCGCCTCACAGGACTCACCTCTTATCCTCTCGCTCCCCCTGCGCCTCACAGGACTGACCTCTTATCCTCTCGCTCCCCCTGCGCCTCACAGGACTGACCTCTTATCCTCTCACTCCCCCTGCGCCTCACAGGACTGACTTCTTATCCTCTCGCTTCCCCTGCGCCTCACAGGACTGACCTCTTATCCTCTCGCTTCCCCTGCGCCTCACAGGACTGACCTCTTATCCTCTCGCTTCCCCTGCGCCTCACAGGACTGACCTCTTATCCTCTCCATCGCCCTGCACCTGACAGGACTCACCTCTTATCCTCTCGCTTCCCCTGCGTCTCACAGGACTCACCTCTTATCCTCTCGCTCCCCCTGCACCTCACAGGACTGACCTCTTATCCTCTCCATCGCCCTGCGCCTCACAGGACTGACCTCTTATCCTCTCGCTCCCCCTGAGTCTCACAGGACTGACTTCTTATCCTCTCGATCCCCTTGCGCCTCACAGGACTGACCTCTTAACCTCTCGCTGCCCCTGCGCCTCACAGGACTCACCTCTTATCCTCTCGCTCCCCCTGTGTCTCACAGGACTGACCTCTTATCCTCTCGCTCCCCCTGCGTCTCACAGGACTGACCTCTTATCCTCTCGCTCTCCCTGCGCCTCACAGGACTGACCTCTTATCCTCTCGCTCCCCCTGCGTCTCACAGGACTGACCTCTTATCCTCTCGCTCTCCCTGCGCCTCACAGGACTGACCTCTTATCCTCTCGCTCCCCCTGCGTCTCACAGGACTCACCTCTTATCCTCTCGCTCTCCCTGCGCCTCACAGGACTGACCTCTTATCCTCTCGCTCCCCCTGCGTCTCACAGGACTGACCTCTTATCCTCTCGCTCTCCCTGCGCCTCACAGGACTGACCTCTTATCCTCTCGCTCCCCCTGCGTCTCACAGGACTCACCTCTTATCCTCTCGCTCTCCCTGCGCCTCACAGGACTGACCTCTTATCCTCTCGCTCCCCCTGCGTCTCACAGGACTCACCTCTTATCCTCTCGCTCCCCCTGCGTCTCACAGGACTGACCTCTTATCCTCTCGCTCCCCCTGCGTCTCACAGGACTGACCTCTTATCCTCTCGCTCCCCCTGCGTCTCACAGGACTGACCTCTTATCCTCTCGCTCCCCCTGCACTTGGGGTCACTGCAGTCATATATTCAGGGGAATCATCCCGCACCCTCTTTCTCTGATTTAGGGCTTAAGGGGGGATGTAACACAACAGCACAATAACCCCGTCATTTCTCCTTCTTCTGAGCAGCGACATCCTCTGTTTGCTGATTGCAAATAAAATCTAATTATCTGGAGGAAGATGAAGGGAACATTTAAGGAGAGTGATGGGAAGTTTCCAAGGGAGGATCTTACAAGTTCATTACTCTGGGATCCTGCGACTGGAGGAGAAATGGCGTCTCCTCTCTGCAGTCACATCCGCGGATCTGCCTGATGTCTCTTCACAGCTCCGGGCAGTGAAATAGCATGAACTGTCAGACGGTGTTATATAGAGGGAGGATAGAGAAGGACGGCGCATGGGACCATAAGCACCATGAACAGGAATCGCAATTCTAAATGCACTTCAGCTTTGTGGTAGTATTAGGGCGGCTTTGCACGTTGCGACATCGATGGGGTCAAATCGAAAGTGACGCACATCCGGCGTCGCAGTCGATATCGCAACGTGTAAAACCTTTTTGATACGATGAACGAGCGCAAAAGTGTCGTTATCGTATCATCGCTGCAGCCTCCGACATTTCCATAATGCCGGTGCAGCGACAGGTGCGATGTTGTTCCTCGCTCCTGCGGCAGCGCACATCGCTGTGTATGAAGCCGCAGGAGCGAGGATCATCACCTTACCTGCCGCCGGCTGCAATGAGAAGGACGGAGGTGGGCGGGATGTTTACATCCTGCTCATCTCCGCCCCTCCACTTCAATTGGCCGCCTGCCGTGTGACGTCGCTGTGACGCCGCACGACCCGCTCCCTTAGGAAGGAGGCGGATCGCCGGCCAGAGGGACATCGCACGGCAGGTATGTGCGTGTGAAACTGCCGTAGCGATAATAATCGCTACGGCAGCTTTCACTAGATATTGCACGTGCGACGGGGGCGGGACTATCGCGGCAGCATCGGAAACACATTGTTACCGATGTCGCAGCGTGCAAAGCCCGCCTTAGACTAAATATCGGTAACACCCCATCCAGTCCACACAACAGAGAAATCCCACCATAGAGGTCCATAAATTAAGTTACACGTTACTGAAATATATTTAATACTTTATACAAAACTCTTTGTTGGTGATGAAGCTTCCAGACGCCTCCTGTATGGAGACACTAGTCGCCTGCATTGCTCAGGTGGATTTTGGCCCATTCTTCCGCACACACTCCTCATATCCTGTATGGAGACACTAGTCCCCTGCATTGCTCAGGTGGATTTTGGCCATTCTTCCACACACACTCCTCACATCCTGTATGGAGACACTAGTCCCTGCATTGCTCAGGTGGGTTTTGGCCCATTCTTCCACACACACTCCTCACATCCTGTATGGAGACACTAGTCGCCTGCATTGCTCAGGTGGATTTTGGCCCATTCTTCCGCACACACTCCTCACATCCTGTATGGAGACACTAGTCACCTGCATTGCTCAGGTGGATTTTGGTCCATTCTTCCGCACACACTCCTCACATCCTGTATGGAGACACTAGTCCCTGCATTGCTCAGGTGGATTTTGGCCCATTCTTCCGCACACACTCCTCACATCCTGTATGGAGACACTAGTCCCTGCATTGCTCAGGTGGATTTTGGCCCATTCTTCCGCACACACTCCTCACATCCTGTATGGAGACACTAGTCCCTGCATTGCTCAGGTGGATTTTGGCCCATTCTTCCGCACACACTCCTCACATCCTGTATGGAGACACTAGTCCCTGCATTGCTCAGGTGGATTTTGGCCCATTCTTCCGCACACACTCCTCACATCCTGTGTGGAGACACTAGTCCCTGCATTGCTCAGGTGGATTTTGGCCCATTGTTCCGCACACACTCCTCACATCCTGTATGGAGACACTAGTCCCCTGCATTGCTCAGGTGGATTTTGGCCCATTCTTCCGCACACACTCCTCACATCCTGTATGGAGACACTAGTCGCCTGCATTGCTCAGGTGGATTTTGTCCCATTCTTCCGCACACACTCCTCACATCCTGTGTGGAGACACTAGTCCCTGCATTGCTCAGGTGGATTTTGGCCCATTGTTCTGCACACACTCCTCACATCCTGTATGGAGACACTAGTCCCCTGCATTGCTCAGGTGGATTTTGGCCCATTCTTCCGCACACACTCCTCACATCCTGTATGGAGACACTAGTCGCCTGCATTGCTCAGGTGGATTTTGTCCCATTCTTCCGCACACACTCCTCACATCCTGTATGGAGACACTAGTCACCTGCATTGCTCAGGTGGATTTTGGCCCATTCTTCCGCACACACTCCTCACATCCTGTATGGAGACACTAGTCACCTGCATTGCTCAGGTGGATTTTGGCCCATTCTTCCGCACACACTCCTCACATCCTGTATGGAGACACTAGTCGCCTGCATTGCTCAGGTGGAGTTTGGTCCATTCTTCCGCACACACTCCTCACATCCTGTATGGAGACACTAGTCGCCTGCATTGCTCAGGTGGATTTTGTCCCATTCTTCCGCACACACTCCTCACATCCTGTATGGAGACACTAGTCACCTGCATTGCTCAGGTGGATTTTGGCCCATTCTTCCGCACACACTCCTCACATCCTGTATGGAGACACTAGTCACCTGCATTGCTCAGGTGGATTTTGGCCCATTCTTCCGCACACACTCCTCATATCCTGTATGGAGACACTAGTCCCCTGCATTGCTCAGGTGGATTTTGGCCCATTCTTCCGCACACACTCCTCACATCCTGTATGGAGACACTAGTCACCTGCATTGCTCAGGTGGATTTTGGCCCATTCTTCCGCACACACACTCCTCACATCCTGTATGGAGACACTAGTCACCTGCATTGCTCAGGTGGATTTTGGCCCATTCTTCCACACACACACCTCACATCCTGTATGGAGACACTAGTCGCCTGCATTGCTCAGGTGGGTTTTGGCCCATTCTTCCACACACACTCCTCACATCCTGTATGGAGACACTAGTCGTCTGCATTGCTCAGGTGGATTTTGGCCCATTCTTCCTCCGCACACACTCCTCACATCCTGTATGGAGACACTAGTCGTCTGCATTGCTCAGGTGGATTTTGGCCCATTCTTCCACACACACTCCTCACATCCTGTATGGAGACACTAGTCCCTGCATTGCTCAGGTGGGTTTTGGACCATTCTTCCACACACACTCCTCACATCCTGTATGGAGACACTAGTCGTCTGCATTGCTCAGGTGGATTTTGGCCCATTCTTCTGCACACACTCCTCACATCCTGTATGGAGACACTAGTCGCCTGCATTTCTCAGGTGGATTTTGGCCCATTCTTCTGCACACACTCCTCACATCCTGTATGGAGACACTAGTCGCCTGCATTTCTCAGGTGGATTTTGGCCCATTCTTCTGCACACACTCCTCACATCCTGTATGGAGACACTAGTCGTTTGCATTGCTCAGGTGGAATTTGGCCCATTCTTCCGCACGCACACTCCTCACATCCTGTTTGGAGACACTAGTCGCCTGCATTGCTCAGGTGGGATTTTGACCCATTCTTCTGCACACACTCCTCACATCCTTCAGGTCCCGGCTCCTTCTATGAACTCTGAGCTGTAGTCCCGTCCAGATATTTTCTATTGGATTCAGCTCCGGTGATTGGCTCGGCCATTCTAGCAGATTTATTTTCTTTCCTTGGCCGTGTGTTTGGGGTCATTGTGTTGCTGAAATGTCCTCCCTCGTTTCATCTTCATCATCCTGGTAGATGGCAGCAGATTGTTATCCGGAATGTCTCTGTACATTTGTCCATTCATCCTTTCTTCAAAAATATGAAGTTTTCCACTGCCGTTTGCTGAAAATCAGCCCCACACCATGATGTTCCCACCTCCACATTGCATTGTTGTTGGTATTTTGGGGGTGATTTGCCTTTTGGCCTCCAAACATGGTGTGTATTATGCCCTCCAAAGAGTTCAGTTTTGGTCCCAACTAAACAGACAATATTCTCCCAGTATTTCTCTAAATATTGTTTAGTAAACATTAAACACTTTTGAACCTGCTTTTTATTCAGATGTGAGTCCTGCGTGGTGAGCATGCATACAGGAGCGTGCATACAGGAGCGTGCATACAGGAGCATGCATACAGGAGCGTGCATACAGGAACGTGCATACAGGAGCGTGCATACAGGAGCGTGCATACAGGCCATGGAGGAGGAGTGCATTACTTACTATTTTCTTTGAAAAATTGTACCTGCTGATTCCAGGTCTTTCTGTAGCTCTCCACAGGTATCCTTGGCTCTTGATCAACTTTTCTGAGAATTATTTTCACTCCTCTGTGTGAAATCTTGTGGGGAGCACCTGGTCGTGGTCGGTTTATGGTGACATTATGTTCTTTCCACTTCTGGATTATTACCCCAACAGTGCTTACTGAAGCCTTCAGTACTTTAGATTGTTCTGTAACCAATGCCATCAGTATGTTTTGCAACAATAGAGATGTGACGGTTTTGAGACAGCTCACTGGTTTTAGCCATCATGAGATGTTTCTTGTGTGGCACCTTGGTAATGAGACATCTTTTTAAAGTCCATCAGCTGAACCAGCTGATATTATTTTTCACTAAGTGGCAGAATTGCTTTCTAATTACTGATAGCTTTCAGCGGGTTTTTAGCGGACTTTCCATGACTTTTTGCACCTCTCTTTCTTCGTGTATTTAACACTTTTTTACCTCTGTCATTTCTGATCATTAGACATAATTTATGGACATCAGTGATGATTTCTTTCCCTGTGTGGATTGGATGGGCTCTTATTGACATCTGGGGAGAAATTCATGCTAATAGCACCTTTAGTAATTTATTTACTTAGAAAATTGGTGACGTGTTCAATACTTTTATTTCGACCAATGTAACAGCAATCAAGAGATCACAAGATGAAGAACGTGTGTGAGACTAACAATGACTGTAATAAAAAATTATAAAGAAGATATAAAACGTGAATAAAAAGAGAAATAACAAGGATAAAATGATGCATTTTCACATTGTAAAGTTAGTTATCAATAAATAATTTTTTTTAAAAAATCTACATATAATTGGCATTAAACCAAGGCAGAAGAGTCTTTAAATTTGCCCAGTAAACAAGACACCTATACACTTCACAGTTATAAATGTATAAAACATTTTATTTATAATAGTATAGGATATATCAAAAAATAGCAAAACATATACATAAGAAGGACCAAGGAGGATGAGTGCTAAGGGGAGATACCCCACGTGTCCTGGAATAAAGTAATGGAGAACATGTCTCCAAATCTGATAAACTTTCCCAAGTTGGCCAGTCACTAAGCGGATGACAAGACCCCAAGAAAACAGGTATAGCCTAACAAAACAACTTGGTTTCAATTGTGGCCTAAGGGGAAAAGAAACCACTTACCAGGGAAAGCAATCAGAGAGCCGGGATAGCACGTGGGGACCGGCGTCCCAACACGTGTTTCGCTGGATGTGCTTCGTCGGGGGACAAATTGGCATTATCAAAATAGTAAAGACTTGTAATTTAAAACAAATGCATTACTGTATTTATTCTGCAATGTGAGCAGTGTAAAAAAAACCAAAAAAATAGAAAAAAATAACAGAATTGCTATTCTCTTAAATTTTTGGGCCTTTCAAAAAAAAAAAAAAAACCAATAAAAAATCCTAAATAATTACAGCTCAGCCATCTTTAAAAAAAAATGTAAAATATATTATTAAGCTCCACTTTTTACATAGTAAACACAATTTTTAATAAAATATATATATATATTTATAATATCTGTATATATATGTATATAGTACAAACTAAAGGTTTGGACACACCTTCTCATTCCAAGAGTTTTCTTTATTTTCTTGACTCTGAAAATTGTAGATTCACATCGAAGGCATCAAAACTATGAATTATCACATGTGGAATGAAATACTTAACAAAAAAGTGTGAAACAACTGAAAATATGTCTTATATTCTAGGTTCTTCAAGGTAGCCACCTTTTGCTTTGATTACTGCTTTGCACGCTTTTGGCATTCTCTTCAGGAGCTTCAAGAGGTAGTCACCGGAAATGGTTTTCACGTCACAGGTGTGCCCTGTCAGGTTTAATAAGTGGGATTTCTTGCCTTATAAATGGGGTTGGCACCATCAGTTGTGTTGTGCAGAAGTCTGGTGGATACACATCTGATAGTCCTACTGAATAGACTGTTAGCTGCTTTTTTCTTGCCATAATACAAATTCTAAGTAAAGAAAAATGAGTGGCCATTATTACTTTAAGAAATGAAGGTCAGTCAGTCCGAAAAATTGGGAAAACTTTGAAAGTATCCCCATGTGCAGTGGCAAAAACCATCAAACACTACAAAGAAACTGGCTCCCATGAGGACCGCCTCAGGAAAGGAGGACCAAGAGTCACCTCTGCTGTGGAGGATAAGTATATCCGAGTCACTAGCCTCAGAAATCGCAGGTTAACAGCAGCTCAGATTAGAGACCACTGCTAAGGACAGGCAACAAGCAGAAGAGACTTGTTTGGGCTAAAGAACACAAGGAATGGACATTAGACCAGTGGCAATCTGTGCTTTGGTCTGATGAGTCCAAATTTGAGATCTTTGGATTCAACCACCGTGTCTTTGTGCGACACAGAAAAGGTGAACGGATGGACTCTACATGGCTGGTTCCCACCATGAAGCATGGAGGAGGAGGTGTGATGGTGCTGGGGTGCTTTTCTGGTGACACTGTTGGGGATTTATTCAAAATTGAAGGCATACTGAACCAGCATGGCTACCACAGCATCTTGCTGTGGCGTGCTATTCCATATGGTTTGCGTTTAGTTGGACCATCATTTATTTTTCAACAGGACAATGACTCCAAACACACCTCCAGACTGTGTAAGGGCTATTTGACTAAGAAGGAGAGTGATGGGGTGCTACGCCAGATGACCTGGCCTCCACAGTCACCAGACCTGAACCCAATCGAGATGGTTTGAGGTGAGCTGGACCGCAGAGTGAAGGCAAAAGGCCCAACAAGTGCTAAGCATCTCTGGGAACTCCTTCAAGACTGTTGGAAGACCATTTCCGGTGACTGCCTCTTGAAGCTCATCAACAGAATGCCAAGAGTGTGCAAAGCAGTAATCAAAGCAAAAGGTGGCTACTTTGAAGAACCTAGAATATAAGACATATTTTCAGTTGTTTCACACTTTTTTGTTAAGTATTTCATTCCACATGTGGTAATTCAAAGTTTTGATGCCTTCAATGTGAATCTACAATTCATGAAAATAAAGAAAACTCTTTGAATAAGAAGGTGTGTCCAAATTTTTGGTTGGTACTGTATATTATGATATACTGCATATGTAAAGTACAAAAAATAGAGTTAAATAATATTTCATTCAAAATTGTGCCATTAAAAAAAATCTAATATTTAATTCAAAATGGTGCAGACACTTATCAGAATTGTTTTATACTTTGGAATAAATTCTCCGCTCTTTTTAACCCTTTTTGATCGCCCTACATTCCTCCATCCTCCTGAACACGCCGCCGCTGCGCCGCTCCGCTCCGGTGAGATCTTCTGAATGGCTCCTGGTCTTTTCTGGTTCGATACTATATAAATAGTAATAAATGGAGCCGTCAGCCGAGCGCATTATATCGATTCCCCCGTCACATTTATTCTCACTGACAAAAATAAAGAAAAAACATGCAAAGTGATGTGAGCCCTGTGGGAGGTGAGAGAGCGACGGCGAAAGTTACCGCTCAATTGAGTGCCAATAAGTGAGAGCGTTCATCATAAGAAAAGATGGAAGTGTCCTCTACATCTCAGCTACTTACTGCTCCGAGGGTTCTGCTGCTGAATGCACAAACTGCCGCTATTACCGTCCCGAAACTGCCCTCATACAGCCGTACAGGAGATACTGTATATATATAATTATATACAGGAGATGCCCAGGTTATACCGGCTGTACATATATAATTATATACAGGAGATACCCAGGTTATACCGGCTGTACATATATAATTATATACAGGAGATGCCCAGGTTATACCGGCTGTACATATATAATTATATACAGGAGATGCCCAGGTTATACCGGCTGTACATATATAATTATATACAGGAGATGCCCAGGTTATACCGGCTGTACATATATAATTATATACAGGAGATGCCCAGGTTATAGCGGCTGTACATATATAATTATATACAGGAGATGCCCAGGTTATACCGGCTGTACATATATAATTATATACAGGAGATGCCCAGGTTATACCGGCTGTACATATATAATTATATACAGGAGATGCCCAGGTTATACCGGCTGTACATATATAATTATATACAGGAGATGCCCAGGTTATAGCGGCTGTACATATATAATTATATACAGGAGATGCCCAGGTTATACCAGCTGTACATATATAATTATATACAGGAGATGCCCAGGTTATACCAGCTGTACATATATAATTATATACAGGAGATGCCCAGGTTATACCAGCTGTACATATATAATTATATACAGGAGATGCCCAGGTTATACCGGCTGTACATATATAATTATATACAGGAGATGCCCAGGTTATACCGGCTGTACATATATAATTATATACAGGAGATGCCCAGGTTATAGCGGCTGTACATATATAATTATATACAGGAGATGCCCAGGTTATACCAGCTGTACATATATAATTATATACAGGAGATGCCCAGGTTATACCAGCTGTACATATATAATTATATACAGGAGATGCCCAGGTTATACCAGCTGTACATATATAATTATATACAGGAGATGCCCAGGTTATACCAGCTGTACATATATAATTATATACAGGAGATGCCCAGGTTATAGCGGCTGTACATATATAATTATATACAGGAGATGCCCAGGTTATAGCGGCTGTACATATATAATTATATACAGGAGATGCCCAGGTTATACAGGCTGTACATATATAATTATATACAGGAGATGCCCGGGTTATACCAGCTGTACATATATAATTATATACAGGAGATGCCCAGGCTATACCAGCTGTACATATATAATTATATACAGGAGATACCCAGGTTATACCGGCTGTACATATATAATTATATACAGGAGATGCCCAGGTTATACCGGCTGTACATATATAATTATATACAGGAGATGCCCAGGTTATACCGGCTGTACATATATAATTATATACAGGAGATGCCCAGGTTATACCGGCTGTACATATATAATTATATACAGGAGATGCCCAGGTTATAGCGGCTGTACATATATAATTATATACAGGAGATGCCCAGGTTATACCAGCTGTACATATATAATTATATACAGGAGATGCCCAGGTTATACCAGCTGTACATATATAATTATATACAGGAGATGCCCAGGTTATACCAGCTGTACATATATAATTATATACAGGAGATGCCCAGGTTATACCAGCTGTACATATATAATTATATACAGGAGATGCCCAGGTTATAGCGGCTGTACATATATAATTATATACAGGAGATGCCCAGGTTATAGCGGCTGTACATATATAATTATATACAGGAGATGCCCAGGTTATACAGGCTGTACATATATAATTATATACAGGAGATGCCCGGGTTATACCAGCTGTACATATATAATTATATACAGGAGATGCCCAGGCTATACCAGCTGTACATATATAATTATATACAGGAGATGCCCAGGCTATACCAGCTGTACATATATAATTATATACAGGAGATGCCCAGGTTATACCGGCTGTACATATATAATTATATACAGGAGATGCCCAGGTTATACCAGCTGTACATATATAACTATATACAGGAGATGCCCAGGCTATACCAGCTGTACATATATAATTATATACAGGAGATGCCCAGGTTATACCAGCTGTACATATATAACTATATACAGGAGATGCCCAGGTTATACCAGCTGTACATATATAATTATATAGAGGATATGCCCGGGTTATACCAGCTGTACATATATAATTATATACAGGAGATGCCCAGGTTATACCAGCTGTACATATATAATTATATACAGTAGATACCCAGGTTATAGCGGCTGTACATATATAATTATATACAGGAGATGCCCAGGTTACAGCGGCTGTACATATATAATTATATACAGGAGATGTCCAGGTTACACCAGCTGTACATATATAATTATATACAGTAGATACCCAGGTTATACCGGCTGTACATATATAATTATACACAGGAGATGCCCAGGTTATACCAGCTGTACATATATAATTATATACAGGAGATGCCCAGGTTATACCAGCTGTACATATATAATTATATACAGGAGATGCCCAGGTTACACCAGCTGTACATATATAATTATATACAGAAGATACCCAGGTTATACCAGCTGTACATATATAATTATATACAGGAGATGTCCAGGTTATACCGGCTGTACATATATAATTATATACAGGAGATGCCCAGGTTATACCGGCTGTACATATATAATTATATACAGGAGATGTCCAGGTTATACCGGCTGTACATATATAATTATATACAGGAGATGCCTGGGTTATACCGGCTGTACATATATAATTATATACAGGAGATGCCCAGGTTATACCAGCTGTACATATATAATTATATACAGGAGATGCCCAGGTTATACCAGCTGTACATATATAATTATATACAGGAGATGCCCAGGTTATACCGGCTGTACATATATAATTATATACAGGAGATGCCCAGGGTATACCAGCTGTACATATATAATTATATACAGAAGATACCCAGGTTATACCAGCTGTACATATATAATTATATACAGTAGATACCCAGGTTATAGCGGCTGTACATATATAATAATATACAGGAGATGCCCAGCATATACCGGCTGTACATATATAATTATATACAGGAGATGCCTGGGTTATACCAGCTGTACATATATAATTATATACAGGAGATGCCCAGGTTATACCAGATGTACATATATAATTATACACAGTAGATTCCCAGGTTATAGCGGCTGTACATATATAATTATATACAGGAGATGCCCAGGTTACAGCGGCTGTACATATATAATTATATACAGGAGATGTCCAGGTTACACCAGCTGTACATATATAATTATATACAGTAGATACCCAGGTTATACCGGCTGTACATATATAATTATATACAGGAGATGCCTGGGTTATACCAGCTGTACATATATAATTATATACAGGAGATGCCCAGGTTATACCAGATGTACATATATAATTATACACAGTAGATTCCCAGGTTATAGCGGCTGTACATATATAATTATATACAGGAGATGCCCAGGTTACACCAGCTGTACATATATAATTATATACAGTAGATACCCAGGTTATACCGGCTGTACATATATAATTATACACAGGAGATGCCCAGGTTATACCAGCTGTACATATATAATTATATACAGGAGATGCCCAGGTTATACCAGCTGTACATATATAATTATATACAGGAGATGCCCAGGTTACACCAGCTGTACATATATAATTATATACAGAAGATACCCAGGTTATACCAGCTGTACATATATAATTATATACAGGAGATGTCCAGGTTATACCGGCTGTACATATATAATTATATACAGGAGATGCCCAGGTTATACCGGCTGTACATATATAATTATATACAGGAGATGTCCAGGTTATACCGGCTGTACATATATAATTATATACAGGAGATGCCTGGGTTATACCGGCTGTACATATATAATTATATACAGGAGATGCCCAGGTTATACCAGCTGTACATATATAATTATATACAGGAGATGCCCAGGTTATACCAGCTGTACATATATAATTATATACAGGAGATGCCCAGGTTATACCGGCTGTACATATATAATTATATACAGGAGATGCCCAGGTTATACCAGCTGTACATATATAACTATATACAGGAGATGCCCAGGTTATACCAGCTGTACATATATAATTATATACAGGATATGCCCAGGATATACCAGCTGTACATATATAATTATATACAGGAGATACCCAGGTTATACCAGCTGTACATATATAATTATATACAGGAGATGCCCAGGTTATACCAGCTGTACATATATAATTATATACAGGAGATGCCCAGGTTATACCAGCTGTACATATATAATTATATACAGGAGATACCCAGGTTATACCAGCTGTACATATATAATTATATACAGGAGATGCCCAGGGTATACCAGCTGTACATATATAATTATATACAGAAGATACCAAGGTTATACCAGCTGTACATATATAATTATATACAGTAGATACCCAGGTTATAGCGGCTGTACATATATAATAATATACAGGAGATGCCCAGCATATACCGGCTGTACATATATAATTATATACAGGAGATGCCTGGGTTATACCAGCTGTACATATATAATTATATACAGGAGATGCCCAGGTTATACCAGATGTACATATATAATTATACACAGTAGATTCCCAGGTTATAGCGGCTGTACATATATAATTATATACAGGAGATGCCCAGGTTACAGCGGCTGTACATATATAATTATATACAGGAGATGTCCAGGTTACACCAGCTGTACATATATAATTATATACAGTAGATACCCAGGTTATACCGGCTGTACATATATAATCATATACAGTAGATGCCCAGGTTATAGCGGCTGTACATATATAATTATATACAGTAGATGTACAGGTTATAGCAGCTGTACATATATAATTATATACAGGAAATGCCCAGGTTATACCAGCTGTACATATATAATTATATACAGTAGATGCCCAGGTTATAGCGGCTGTACATATATAATTATATACAGAAGATGCCCAGGTTATAGCGGCTGTACATATATAATTATATACAGGAGATGCCCAGGTTATAGCGGCTGTACATATATAATTATATACAGTAGATGCCCAGGTTATAGCGGCTGTACATATATAATTATATACAGGAAATGCCCAGGTTATAGCGGCTGTACATATATAATTATATACAGGAGATGCCCAGGTTATAGCGGCTGTACATATATATTTATATACAGGAGATGCCCAGGTTATACCAGCTGTACATATATAATTATATACAGGAGATGCCCAGGTTATACCAGCTGTACATATATAATTATATACAGGAGATGTCCAGGTTATACCAGCTGTACATATATAATTATATACAGGAGATGCCCAGGTTATACCAGCTGTACATATAAAATTATATACAGAAGATGCCCAGGATATACCAGCTGTACATATATAATTATATACAGGAGATGCCCAGGTTATACCAGCTGTACATATATAATTATATACAGGATATGCCCAGGATATACCAGCTGTACATATATAATTATATACAGGAGATACCCAGGTTATACCAGCTGTACATATATAATTATATACAGGAGATGCCCAGGTTATACCAGCTGTACATATATAATTATATACAGGAGATGCCCAGGTTATACCAGCTGTACATATATAATTATATACAGGAGATACCCAGGTTATACCAGCTGTACATATATAATTATATACAGGAGATGCCCAGGTTATACCAGCTGCACATGTAAAATTATATACAGAAGATGCCCAGGATATACCAGCTGTACATATATAATTATATACAGGAGATGCCCAGGTTATACCAGCTGTACATATATAATTATATACAGGATATGCCCAGGATATACCAGCTGTACATATATAATTATATACAGGAGATACCCAGGTTATACCTGCTGTACATATATAATTATATACAGGAGATGCCCAGGTTATACCAGCTGTACATATATAATTATATACAGGAGATACCCAGGTTATACCAGCTGTACATATATAATTATATACAGGAGATGCCCAGGGTATACCAGCTGTACATATATAATTATATACAGAAGATACCAAGGTTATACCAGCTGTACATATATAATTATATACAGTAGATACCCAGGTTATAGCGGCTGTACATATATAATAATATACAGGAGATGCCCAGCATATACCGGCTGTACATATATAATTATATACAGGAGATGCCTGGGTTATACCAGCTGTACATATATAATTATATACAGGAGATGCCCAGGTTATACCAGATGTACATATATAATTATACACAGTAGATTCCCAGGTTATAGCGGCTGTACATATATAATTATATACAGGAGATGCCCAGGTTACAGCGGCTGTACATATATAATTATATACAGGAGATGTCCAGGTTACACCAGCTGTACATATATAATTATATACAGTAGATACCCAGGTTATACCGGCTGTACATATATAATCATATACAGTAGATGCCCAGGTTATAGCGGCTGTACATATATAATTATATACAGTAGATGTACAGGTTATAGCAGCTGTACATATATAATTATATACAGGAAATGCCCAGGTTATACCAGCTGTACATATATAATTATATACAGTAGATGCCCAGGTTATAGCGGCTGTACATATATAATTATATACAGAAGATGCCCAGGTTATAGCGGCTGTACATATATAATTATATACAGGAGATGCCCAGGTTATAGCGGCTGTACATATATAATTATATACAGTAGATGCCCAGGTTATAGCGGCTGTACATATATAATTATATACAGGAAATGCCCAGGTTATAGCGGCTGTACATATATAATTATATACAGGAGATGCCCAGGTTATAGCGACTGTACATATATATTTATATACAGGAGATGCCCAGGTTATACCAGCTGTACATATATAATTATATACAGGAGATGCCCAGGTTATACCAGCTGTACATATATAATTATATACAGGAGATGTCCAGGTTATACCAGCTGTACATATATAATTATATACAGGAGATGCCCAGGTTATACCAGCTGTACATATAAAATTATATACAGAAGATGCCCAGGATATACCAGCTGTACATATATAATTATATACAGGAGATGCCCAGGTTATACCAGCTGTACATATATAATTATATACAGGATATGCCCAGGATATACCAGCTGTACATATATAATTATATACAGGAGATACCCAGGTTATACCAGCTGTACATATATAATTATATACAGGAGATGCCCAGGTTATACCAGCTGTACATATATAATTATATACAGGAGATGCCCAGGTTATACCAGCTGTACATATATAATTATATACAGGAGATACCCAGGTTATACCAGCTGTACATATATAATTATATACAGGAGATGCCCAGGTTATACCAGCTGCACATGTAAAATTATATACAGAAGATGCCCAGGATATACCAGCTGTACATATATAATTATATACAGGAGATGCCCAGGTTATACCAGCTGTACATATATAATTATATACAGGATATGCCCAGGATATACCAGCTGTACATATATAATTATATACAGGAGATACCCAGGTTATACCTGCTGTACATATATAATTATATACAGGAGATGCCCAGGTTATACCAGCTGTACATATATAATTATATACAGGAGATGCCCAGGTTATACCAGCTGTACATATATAATTATATACAGGAGATACCCAGGTTATACCGGCTGTACATATATAATTATATACAGGAGATGCCCAGATTATACCAGCTGTACATATATAATTATATACAGGAGATGCCCAGGTTATACCAGCTGTACATATATAATTATATACAGGAGATGCCCAGGTTATACCGGCTGTACATATATAATTATATACAGGAGATGCCCAGGGTATACCAGCTGTACATATATAATTATATACAGAAGATACCCAAGTTATACCAGCTGTACATATATAATTATATACAGTAGATACCCAGGTTATAGCGGCTGTACATATATAATAATATACAGGAGATGCCCAGGATATACCGGCTGTACATATATAATTATATACAGGAGATGCCCGGGTTATACCAGCTGTACATATATAATTATATACAGGAGATGCCCAGGTTATACCAGCTGTACATATATAATTATATACAGTAGATACCCAGGTTATAGCGGCTGTACATATATAATTATATACAGGAGATGTTCAGGTTACAGCGGCTGTACATATATAATTATATACAGGAGATGTCCAGGTTACACCAGCTGTACATATATAATTATATACAGTAGATACCCAGGTTATACCGGCTGTACATATATAATTATATACAGGAGATGCCCAGGTTATACCAGCTGTACATATATAATTATATACAGGAGATGCCCAGGTTATTCCAGTTGTACATATATAATTATATACAGGAGATGCCCAGGTTACACCAGCTGTACATATATAATTATATACAGAAGATACCCAGGTTATACCAGCTGTACATATATAATTGTATACAGGAGATGTCCAGGTTATACCGGCTGTACATATATAATTATATACAGGAGATGCCCAGGTTATACCGGCTGTACATATATAATTATATACAGGAGATGTCCAGGTTATACCGGCTGTACATATATAATTATATACAGGAGATGCCCAGGTTATACCAGCTGTACATATATAACTATATACAGGAGATGCCCAGGTTATACCAGCTGTACATATATAATTATATACAGGATATGCCCAGGATATACCAGCTGTACATATATAATTATATACAGGAGATACCCAGGTTATACCAGCTGTACATATATAATTATATACAGGAGATGCCCAGGTTATACCAGCTGTACATATATAATTATATACAGGAGATGCCCAGGTTATACCAGCTGTACATATATAATTATATACAGGAGATATCCAGGTTATACCAGCTGTACATATATAATTATATACAGGAGATGCCCAGGTTATACCAGCTGTACATATATAATTATATACAGGAGATGCCCAGGGTATACCAGCTGTACATATATAATTATATACAGAAGATACCCAGGTTATACCGGCTGTACATATATAATTATATACAGGAGATACCCAGGTTATACCGGCTGTACTTATATAATTATATACAGTAGATGCGCAGGTTATAGCGGCTGTACATATATAATTATATACAGTAGATATACAGGTTATAGCAGCTGTACATATATAATTATATACAGGAAATGCCCAGGTTATACCAGCTGTACATATATAATTATATACAGGAGATGCCCAGGTTATACCAGCTGTACATATATAATTATATACAGGAGATGCCCAGGTTATACCAGCTGTACATATATAATTATATACAGGAGATGCCAGGTTATACCAGCTGTACATATATAATTATACACAGGAGATGCCCAGGTTATACCGGCTGTACATATATAATTATATACAGGAGATGCCCAGGTTATACCGGCTATACATATATAATTATATACAGGAGATGCCCAGGTTATAGCGGCTGTACATATATAATTATATACAGGAGATGCCCAGGTTATACCAGCTGTACATATATAATTATATACAGGAGATGCCCAGGCTATACCGGCTGTACATATATAATTATATACAGGAGATGCCCAGGTTATAGCGGCTGTACATATATAATTATATACAGGATATACCCAGGTTATACCAGCTGTACATATATAATTATATACAGGAGATGTCCAGGTTATACCGGCTGTACATATATAATTATATACAGGAGATGCCCAGGTTATACCAGCTGTACATATATAATTATATAGAGGAGATGTCCAGGTTATACCAGCTGTACATATATAATTATATACAGGAGATACCCAGGTTATACCAGCTGTACATATATAATTATATACAGGAGATGTCCAGGTTATACCGGCTGTACATATATAATTATATACAGGAGATACCCAGGTTATACCAGCTGTACATATATAATTATATACAGGAGATGCCCAGGTTATACCAGCTGTACATATATAATTATATACAGGAGATGCCCAGGTTATACCAGCTGTACATATATAATTATGTACATATATAATTATATAGAGGAGATGTCCAGGTTATACCAGCTGTACATATATAATTATATACAGGAGATACCCAGGTTATACCAGCTGTACATATATAATTATATACAGGAGATGTCCAGGCTATACCGGCTGTACATATATAATTATATACAGGAGATGCCCAGGTTATACCAGCTGTACATATATAATTATATTCAGGAGATGCCCAGGTTATACCAGCTGTACATATATAATTATATACAGGAGATACCCAGGTTATGCCAGCTGTACATATATAATTATATACAGGAGATGTCCAGGCTATACCGGCTGTACATATATAATTATATAGAGGAGATGTCCAGGTTATACCAGCTGTACATATATAATTATATACAGGAGATACCCAGGTTATACCAGCTGTACATATATAATTATATACAGGAGATGTCCAGGCTATACCGGCTGTACATATATAATTATATACAGGAGATGCCCAGGTTATACCAGCTGTACATATATAATTATATACAGGAGATGCCCAGGTTATACCAGCTGTACATATATAAATATATACAGGAGATACCCAGGTTATACCAGCTGTACATATATAATTATATACAGGAGATGCCCAGGTTATACCAGCTGTACATATATAATTATATACAGGAGATGCCCAGGTTATACCGGCTGTACATATATAATTATATACAGGAGATGCACAGGTTATACCAGCTGTACATATATAATTATATACAGGAGATGCCCAGGTTATACCAGCTGTACATATATAATTATATACAGGAGATACCCAGGTTATACCAGCTGTACATATATAATTATATACAGGAGATGCCCAGGTTATACCGGCTGTACATATATAATTATATACAGGAGATGCACAGGTTATACCAGCTGTACATATATAATTATATACAGGAGATGCCCAGGTTATACCAGCTGTACATATATAATTATATACAGGAGATGTCCAGGTTATACCAGCTGTACATATATAATTATATACAGGAGATGCCCAGGTTATACCGGCTGTACATATATAATTATATACAGGAGATGTCCAGGTTATACCAGCTGTACATATATTATTATATACAGGAGATGCCCAGGTTATACCAGCTGTACATATATAATTATATACAGGAGATGTCCAGGTTATACCGGCTGTACATATATAATTATATACAGGAGATGCCCAGGTTATACCAGCTGTACATATATTATTATATACAGGAGATGCCCAGGTTATACCAGCTGTACATATATAATTATATACAGGAGATGCCCAGGTTATAGCGGCTGTACATATATAATTATATACAGGAGATGCCCAGGTTATAGCGGCTGTACATATATAATTATATACAGGAGATGCCCAGGTTATAGCGGCATGCTCCATACAGGATTCTTGTATACTTCTGTATATTCCCTGCAGTGTCACCTGTAGATATGGAGTTACACTTTCTGTAGGACTTTTCTCGCTGTCAGGGCGCAGTTTACAGACACTTTCCTATTTGCCGGTGATTATGTTTTTAATGTAACAGACTAATAAAGGCTTATAAAGATAAATGAGCCATTTATAAGCCAGGAGCCGAGCTAATTAAAAAGTGTAATGTGGCCGCTGTGCGCATTCACGCTCCGGCTGAGGTCATGTCTGTATAAATGAAGGCGAGCCGGCAGTGTACACCAGGTGCAGTACAGGCAGGTACACACTTAGCTGACTTTTCTATCACTTGTCCTGCAGTGGCTCCATGGTGCCTGTCTGCTTACTTTTCTCCACTATTCTATGGTGCCTGTCTGCATACTCGGCTCTGCTATTCTATGGTGCCTGTCTGCATACTCGGCTCTGCTATTCTATGGTGCCTGTCTGCATACTCGGCTCTGCTATTCTATGGTGCCTGTCTGCATACTCGGCTCTGCTATTCTATGGTGCCTGTCTGCATACTCGGCTCTGCTATTCTATGGTGCCTGTCTGCTTACTTTTCTCCACTATTCTATGGTGCCTGTCTGCTTACTCTTCTCTACTATTCTATGGTGCCTGTCTGCATACTCGGCTCTGCTATTCTATGGTGCCTGTCTGCATACTCGGCTCTGCTATTCTATGGTGCCTGTCTGCATACTCGGCTCTGCTATTCTATGGTGCCTGTCTACATACTCTTCTCTACTATTTTATGGTGCCTGTCTGCTTACTCTTCTCTACTATTCTATGGTGCCTGTCTGCTTACTCTTCTCTACTATTCTATGGTGCCTGTCTGCTTACTCTTCTCTACTATTCTAAGGTGCCTGTCTGCTTACTCTTCTCTACTATTCTATGGTGCCTGTCTGCTTACTCTTCTCTACTATTCTAAGGTGCCTGTCTGCTTACTCTTCTCTACTATTCTATGGTGCCTGTCTGCTTACTTGGCTCTGCTATTCTAAGGTGCCTGTCTGCATACTCCTCTCTGCTATTCTATGGTGTCTGTCTGCATACTCTTCTCTACTATTCTAAGGTACCTATTGTGACGGGGTGTACATCAGAGCAAAGAGAGACAACAGGCCGAGGATGATCCAACAGGTTTACTAGCAGGAATACAGGAACAGCACACGACAAGTCCAAATAAAACAGATTCGGGGGCACCTCCCGATAATCCAAAGTGCCAGATCACAACGTAATAGTCCTTTTCAGAGTCCCAGAAATCCCACACAATCCACTGGACGGCGAGGTCTGTCCGCAGATTCAGATCTCGCTCCCTTCCTCTTCAAAAACTCAACTCCCAACTGCATTTAGAAACAGGAGTGTATTGTCTGAGCTCGTGGGCCCGCCCCTCAAGGGTAGGGGTCTATGCAATGGTTGGGCCCACTAGAAGATTCTAGAAGGTTGGCTCCGAGATGTCTACAGGTTTGTGTAGTTGGCGTTATCCACTGCTTACGAAACAATGAGAAGTTCCCCTGGCTGTGTGGACAAGAGATAATTGCATTATGGGCCCAGAGACACAGGAGATGGGGGGAAGGTATGGTTACTTACATCCCAAGACATTTCAAAGTGTTCAGTAAGTACAACCAAAGGAAAGTGACATCACATCCTGACATAGTATTACAGCAAATACAGTGAGAAGGTAAAATACATCATGACAATTCCTTCCCCTCCCAACTTGTGTACGTACTAGGGACCTCTACAGGTCGCTGGTTAAGTACACGCAGGCATGGCTGACAGGACTCAAGGCTCCTCTTGCCTGGACAGTCCATCTGCATTTTGGTGTTGGCTGCCCCTTCTATATTGTATGGTAAAGTTATAGGGCTGCAGAGCCAGGCTCCATCGCAGTAAGCGTCCATTGTCCCCAGAGACTCTGTTCAGCCAGGTGAGGGGATTGTGATCAGTAACCACAGTGAATTCCCGTCCATACAGATACGGCCGTAGTTTCTTAAGGGCCCACACTACAGCCAGACATTCCTTCTCAACAGTTGCATAGGCCACTTCTCGGTCCAGCAGTTTCCGGCTGAGATAGGCGATGGGGTGCTCGTCCCCAGCTGCATTCACCTGGCTGAGGACAGCTCCCAGTCCATAAGCAGAGGCATCCGTTTGCACAATGAATCTCCTCTTGTAGTCTGGAGCAGCCAGGACAGGATCGCAGATCAAAGCATCCTTCAGCCGGTTAAAAGCCTCATCACAGGCTGGAGTCCAGATCACCAGCCGGGGCATTGTTTTCTTGGTCAGGTCAGTAAGAGGCTTGGCCACAGTACTGAAATGAGAAACAAATTTTCGGTAATAACTGGCAGTGCCCAAAAAAGCCATAACTTGTTTCTTAGTTTGGGGTACAGGCCAGTCTCTAATAGCCTGGATTTTGGCAGGCTCAGGTCGGAGCTTCCCTCCTCCCACTCTATGTCCTAGGTACTGGACTTCCCCCATCCCCAATTGGCATTTATCGGGTCGAATAGTTAGGCCGGCTGCAAGAATCAGGTCCAAAATAATGGCTACTTGATTCAGATGTTCCTCCCATGTGTGGCTGAAGACGGCGATATCATCCAAGTAGGCACAAGCAAAGTCATCACATCCCCGGAGGATCTGATCCACCATTCTCTGGAAGGTGGCCGGGGCATTTTCATTCCAAAAGGCATGCTTAGAAATTCATACAGACCAAAGGGGGTTATAAAAGCGGACCGTTCTCTCTCTTCGTCCGTTAGAGGGATCTGCCAGTATCCCTTACTGAGATCCAAGGTAGTGACATATCGGGACCCAGCCAGTCGGTCTAGAAGTTCGTCAATACGAGGCATTGGGTAAGGATCGCTGACGGTATGGTCGTTTAGTCGCCGATAGTCCACACAAAATCGAGTACTCCCATCCTTCTTGGGTACTAACACCACAGGGGAGGCCCAAGGGCTATGGGAGGCCTGGATTACCCCAAGCTGTAACATCTCCTCCAGTTCGTGCTGCATGGTGTTTCGAACTGATTCAGGTACCCGGTAAGGAGCCAGTTGTATGGGACGGATGCCCTGAGTGTCCACATGATGTTGGGTGACGGTGGTTCGACCTGGTTGGGATGAGAAAGCAGCCCGTCTCTGTTGAAGCACTTCCAGCATCTGGATTTTCTGTAAGGAGTCCAGGTAATCTCCCAGGGGAACCTGTTCCACAGTGGATGGGGCTCTCGCTGCTTCCACGAGATCAGGTAGAGAGTCCTCATCCTCTTGACCATCTTCTGAAGCCAACCGACAGCTTGCTATCATTGGAATGTTCCGGTCATGGTACTCCTTAATCATATTCACATGGACAGTCTTTTGCCTTAGCCCCTGATCATCTAAAGCAAGAAGGTAATTGGTATCATTCAGTTTTCTGAGAACCCGGAAGGGACCCTCCCATGTGGTCTGCAGTTTATTCTGCCGATGGGGAACAATCATTAAGACTTGTTGTCCTTCTACAAACTCCCGATAGCGTGCGTTACGGTCATACCATGTCTTCTGTCTGGTTTGAGCCATACGCAAATGACTCTGTGCAAAACTAGCAAGTTGGGCCAAGGTTTCTCGCAGCTTTAGGACATAAGGGACAACAGGGGTTCCTGTATCTTCAACTTGCCCCTCCCAGTATTCCTTGAGCAGGGTTAAGGGTCCTCGGACCTTTCTTCCATAGAGTAGTTCAAAGGGGGAGAACCCAGTGGACTCCTGGGGAACTTCCTGATAGGCAAACAAGAGATGGGGTAGGTACTTCTCCCAGTCTGAATCTCGGTCCGTGAAGGCCCTCAGCATATTCTTCAGAGTGCCGTTGAATCGTTCACAAAGTCCATTTGTTTGGGGATGATACGGGGTCGTTCGGATCGCTCGTACTCCACAGGTGCGCCACAGACACTGGACCAACTCTGACATAAACTGGGAGCCTTGGTCCGACAAGATCTCACTGGGGAATCCTACTCTGGTAAAAATAATAACCAAGGCCTCGGCCACCTTGGCTGCAGAGATACTTGACAAGGCCACGGCTTCTGGATATCGGGTGGCGTAGTCCACAACAGTGAGAATGTACTGCTTTCCAGATTTACTTGGTTTAGCCAGAGGTCCAATGATATCAACAGCTACTCTTTGAAAGGGTTCTTCTATTATAGGGAGCGGTTGCAGGGGTGCCTTTGGGTGATCTCCGGGTCGCCCTCTACGCTGACATATGTCACAAGTTCGGCAGAAATGCGCCACTGCTTGGGAAATCCCCGGCCAATAAAAAGTTTGAGTCAATCGTCTCTCGGTGCGGGTTTTGCCTTGATGGCCAGCCGTAGGAATGTCATGAGCCAGGTGTAATAGGGGAATTCTGTACTTCTGAGGAACAATCAGCTGTTTGCTATAAGTCCAGGGCTTATCTAGGGAGTCGGCATTGGCAACCCGATACAGAAGTCCATTTTCTCTGATAATTCTTTCTCCGTTTTCCCCTAGCTGCCCTATTTCAGCCCGAGTTCTAAAACTAGCAAGGGTGGGGTCAGTCTCTACTTCTTGTCTAAACTGAACTTTATCCCAAGTAACATTCATATTATCCCCACAAGAAGAATCACTCACCGGCTGTAATGGCAGTTCTGGTGGCCTCAGTTCCATGGATGGGTTGTACACGTCCACATGGGCTGCTCTCTTGGCTTGACTTCTGGTTACCGCACCGACAAAGTGGCAATGAAGATTCCCCGCATCATTTCCTAGAAGAACGTCTGCAGGGAGGCCGCTCATCACACCGACCACACATTGTTTTGCCCCAAAGCCATAATCCAGGGTCACACTCGCTCTTGGAATATATCTCTGGGTACCTCCTGCCAGTTCAATGGCAATTCCTGGTCCCTTTTGAATTGCTTGTGGTTGAATTACTCGGGGATCGGCTATGGTGAGGAAAGCCCCAGTGTCACGGAAGCCAACAACTTTTTGGCCATCCAGCACGACCTCCTGTAGATGTTTGTCCTGAAGATCAGAAGAACAGGTGGCTGGAGCTCGCACCCCATAGACTCCGGGTAGGGGAGCCAGGATATCTGAGTCACTTGGCAAGTCATCAGGCACAGAATCCAGCTCTTCTCCTGGTGAAGGTGTCTGTAGGTAATGAACAGGCAAAGGCGGTCTGTAGCTGTTCTGTCTACGAACACCTGGACATTGGAATTGCATGTGCCCAGGCTGCCCACATCCATAACATCTGCGCTCTGGGATTCTTCCTCCGCGTCGTATTCCCAAAGGTGGAGCATGAGTAATGCGAGGCACAGTCACACGAAGGTCCCCATGAGTTGACGGTCTAGGGTGATGGTGAACATTGGGGCCAGAAGGACCAGGGGCCACCAGCGTTGGGGGGTTGGTGTTTTTTTTCTCACTGGGTAGTAGTTTTTTCCACTGAGGCTTGATGGTGAGAGCCTCATCAGCTAGAGCTGCAGCTTCCTCCACAGTGGCTGGTCTCCTTTCACGCACCCATTCCCGGATCTCAGCGGGGCACTTGAAGTAAAACTGCTCTTTTAGGAGGACCTGGAGGACGGTCTCCAAGGTTAAGGCCTCCTCTGCCTCCAACCAACGATGCCACAGATGTTTGAGTTTGTGGGCATACATCTTGAAGGACACTTCCTCATCACATGCTAGAGTACGGAACTGAGTCCTGTAAGTGTCTGGCGTTACAGCATAATGTTCTAGAATAGTCTGTTTAATATCCGCATACTCACAGTTCCACCGAGGGTCCATAGCTCTATAGGCTGCAGCAGCTCCACCCTCTAAGAGCCCAACCAGATGCCGGACGCGCTCCCTTTCTGGGACTTCCATTAATCGACACTGATGCTCAAAGTCCTGGAAGAAGCCCTCAATGTCACCAGCAGCCTCATTAAACTGCTTGAAGTCTTTGCGGGACACTCTGGGAAGTTCCCTCATGATGGGTGCTGGGGTTACAGTCTGTCTGGAACCTCTCGCGGCTTCCACAGCGAGCTGCTTATCCAGCAATGCCATCTCCTCCATCCTGCGCTCCTTCTCTTCAGCTCCACGCATGGCCTCCCTCTTATCTTCTATGGTGGCCTCATCTCCAAGCAGTGCCATCTTTTCCTTGTACCACACAACCCATTGACTTTTTTGGGTATTCACCTCCGGCTCCCGTCTTTGCTCCCCTTGCTGTGGAAATTGTTCCTCGGTGCCATCTTGCAGGCAAGCATGTTCCAATGCCTCAATTAGTTGCTCCTTAGAGAGTCCTTTGTAGCCGACACCTAATTCACGGGCCTTTGTTTGTAGACTCGCCACAGTCCAGTTCCTGTATCCTGAGGTTCTGGTTTCAGACGTCGATTGGCTGTTGTCCTCCATTTCTTCTGCTCTGATCCCGCTGCTGCCACCAGTTTGTGACGGGGTGTACATCAGAGCAAAGAGAGACAACAGGCCGAGGATGATCCAACAGGTTTACTAACAGGAATACAGGAACAGCACACGACAAGTCCAAATAAAACAGATTCGGGGGCACCTCCCGATAATCCAAAGTGCCAGATCACAACGTAATAGTCCTTTTCAGAGTCCCAGAAATCCCACACAATCCACTGGACGGCGAGGTCTGTCCGCAGATTCAGATCTCGCTCCCTTCCTCTTCAAAAACTCAACTCCCAACTGCATTTAGAAACAGGAGTGTATTGTCTGAGCTCGTGGGCCCGCCCCTCAAGGGTAGGGGTCTATGCAATGGTTGGGCCCACTAGAAGATTCTAGAAGGTTGGCTCCGAGATGTCTACAGGTTTGTGTAGTTGGCGTTATCCACTGCTTACGAAACAATGAGAAGTTCCCCTGGCTGTGTGGACAAGAGATAATTGCATTATGGGCCCAGAGACACAGGAGATGGGGGGAAGGTATGGTTACTTACATCACAAGACATTTCAAAGTGTTCAGTAAGTACAACCAAAGGAAAGTGACATCACATCCTGACATAGTATTACAGCAAATACAGTGAGAAGGTAAAATACAATACATCATGACACCTATCTGCATACTCGGCTCTGTTATTCTAAGGTGCCTGTCTGCATATTCGTCTCTGCTATTTTAAGGTACCTGTCTGCATACTCGTTTCTGCTATTCTATCTATTCTATGGTGCCTGTCTGCATACTCATTTCTGCTATTCTATGGTGCCTTTCTGCATATTTGTCTCTGCTATTCTAAGGTGTCTATCTGCATACTCGTCTCCACTATTCTAAGGTGTCTGCATCCTTAGCTCTGCTATTCTAAGGTGTCTGCATACTTGGCTCTGCTATTCTAATGTGCCTGCCTGCATACTCGTCTCTGATATTCTATGGTGCCTGTCTGCATACTCATTTCTGCTATTCTATGGTGCCTGTCTGCATACTCATTTCTGCTATTCGATGGTGCCTGTCTGCATACTTGGCTCTGCTATTCTAAGGTGCCTGTCTGCATACTCGTCTCTACTATTCTAAGGTGTCTGCATACTTAGCTCTGCTATTCTAAGGTACCTGTCTGCATACCTGTCTCTGCTATTCTATGGTGCCTGTCTGCTTATTCGTATCTGCTATTCTAAGGTGCCTGTCTGCATACTCGTTTCTGCTATTCTATGGTGCCTGTCTGCATACTAGGCTCTGCTATTTTATGGTGCCTGTCTGCATACTCATCTCTACTATTCTAAGGTGCCTGTCTGCATTCTCATCTTTACTATTCTATGGTGCCTGTCTGCATACTCATTTCTGCTATTCTATGGTGCCTGTCTGCATACTTGGCTCTGCTATTCTAAGGTGCCTGCATGCATACTCGTCTCTGCTATTCTATGGTGCCTGTCTACATACTCTTCTTAACTATTCTAAGGTGCCTGTCTGCATACTCTTCTCTGCTATTCTTTGGTGCCTGTCTACATACTCTTCTCTACTATTCTATGGTGCCTGTCTGCTTACTCTTCTCTACTATTCTATGGTGCCTGTCTACTTACTCTTCTCTACTATTCTATGGTGCCTGTCTGCATACTCTTCTCTACTATTCTAAGGTGCCTGTCTGCTTACTCTTCTCTACTATTCTATGGTGCCTGTCTGCATACTTGGCTCTGCTATTCTAAGGTGTCTGTCTGCATACTCCTCTCTGCTATTCTATGGTGTCTGTCTGCATACTCTTCTCTACTATTCTAAGGTACCTGTCTGCATACTCATTTCTGCTATTCTATGGTGCCTGTCTGCATACTCATTTCTGCTATTCTATGGTGCCTTTCTGCATATTTGTCTCTGCTATTCTAAGGTGTCTATCTGCATACTCGTCTCCACTATTCTAAGGTGTCTGCATCCTTAGCTCTGCTATTCCAAGGTGTCTGCATACTTAGCTCTGCTATTCTAAGGTGTCTGCATACTTGGCTCTGCTATTCTAAGGTGCCTGCCTGCATACTCGTCTCTGATATTCTATGGTGCCTGTCTGCATACTCATTTCTGCTATTCTATGGTGCCTGTCTGCATACTCATTTCTGCTATTCGATGGTGCCTGTCTGCATACTTGGCTCTGCTATTCTAAGGTGCCTGTCTGCATACTCGTCTCTACTATTCTAAGGTGTCTGCATACTTAGCTCTGCTATTCTAAGGTACCTGTCTGCATACTTGTCTCTGCTATTCTATGGTGCCTGTCTGCATACTCGTTTCTGCTATTCTATGGTGCCTGTCTGCATACTAGGCTCTGTTATTTTATGGTGCCTGTCTGCATACTCATCTCTACTATTCTAAGGTGCCTGTCTGCATTCTCATCTTTACTATTCTATGGTGCCTGTCTGCATACTCATTTCTGCTATTCTATGGTGCCTGTCTGCATACTTGGCTCTGCTATTCTAAGGTGCCTGCCTGCATACTCGTCTCTGCTATTCTATGGTGCCTGTCTGCATACTCATTTCTGCTATTCTATGGTGCCTGTCTGCATACTTGGCTCTGCTATTCTATGGTGCCTGTCTGCATACTCATTTCTGCTATTCGATGGTGCCTGTCTGCATACTCATTTCTGCTATTCGATGGTGCCTGTCTGCATACTTGGCTCTGCTATTCTAAGGTGTCTGCATACTTAGCTCTGCTATTCTAAGGTACCTGTCTGCATACTTGTCTCTGCTATTCTATGGTGCCTGTCTACTTATTCGTCTCTGCTATTCTAAGGTGCCTGTACGCATACTCGTTTCTGCTATTCTTTGGTGCCTGTCTGCATTCTCATCTTTACTATTCTATGGTGCCTGTCTGCATTCTCATCTTTACTATTCTATGGTGCCTGTCTGCATACTCGGCTCTGCTATTCTATGGTGCCTGTCTGCATACTCAGCTCTACTATTGTAAGGTGCCTGTCTGCATTCTCATCTTTACTATTCTATGGTGCCTGTCTGCATACTCAGCTCTGCTATTGTAAGGGGCCTGTCTGCATACTCGGCTCTGCTATTCTATGGTGCCTGTCTGCTTACTCAGCTCTACTATTGTAAGGTGCCTGTCTGCATTCTCATCTTTACTATTCTATGGTGCCTGTCTGCATACTCAGCTCTGCTATTGTAAGGGGCCTGTCTGCATACTTTGCTCCACTGTTCCAAGATACCAGCCTGCCATCTCAGCTCTGCTGTTCTAAAGCGCAGGTCTGCAGACTCCAATACCATTCACCATTTGTCTACTTTACACCAGCAGCAGTTTATTTTCTTAGCTTGTTAGAAATGTTAAAAATTTTGCAACAATTTTTCAAATTTTTTTTTTTCAAGGAATTTACAAACACTGCTTTTCTAGGGACATATTCAGATTTGAAAGTGACACCCTTTTAAAAGCTGCACCTTTCAATTTATTCAAAACTGCTTTTACAAAAAAAAGTTAACCCTTCAGGTGCTTCACAGGAATTATTACAATATGGAATGGAAAAATGAAAAATTATCATTTTTCCTATAAGATGTTGATTGAGCTCCAAATATTTCTCTTTTACAAATGATAATAAGAGAAGGTGGACCCCAAAATTTGTTACCCATTTTCTTTTGAGCACGGTGATACCTCGCATGTCATCAGATACTACAATTTGGACAAATAAGCAGCTCAGAAGGGAATAATAATAACAAGTTTGATTTTAATTTTACCAAATTTTTATATTCTCCTTTTTATTTTATTTGTATCTTTTTCTTTCTAGATTCTTTTGTTTGATTTTTTTTTTTCCCTTTTTTCTACTCTAATAAAAAAGTTTACACCAAACACACACACCTGAATACAAGGCTATGTGTCCACGGGACAATGTAGCTGCGGATTTTTCTGCGTCAAAATCCGCAGCTTTCCCGCAAAATCTGCACCTTTTCAAATTTGGAAATTCGGAATTGCCATTTGATGCGGATTTTGGTGCGAATTTTTTTTCCCAATTTTAAAGCCAAAATCCGGATGAAAATCCGCAACAATAATTGACATGTTGCAGATTTTTCCGGATCAAAATCCGCACGAAATCCGCTGCGGAAAAATCCGCAGCGTGGGCACAGCATTTCCAAAATACCATAGAAATGGCTGGGAAGTGCCTGAGCTGCAGATTTTCGGGAAATCCGCGGCTTTTCCACGAGAAATCCGCGGCAAAATCCGTGCATTTTCCGCAGCGTGGGCACATAGCCTTAGGGTATTTGACACGCACAACATACAGGAAAAATAAAATGTCCCGCTCCTCCAAAGGACTGTATTCAGCCAAGGAGGCATGCGCTGTCCTCGCCTCCGACACTGATAAGGAGGGAGAGGATCCCACCTTGCTTTATTCCTACCATTCGTCTTCGTCCTCCAGTGACCCCCTGCGTAGATGCCCCAAGAGAGCGTATGAGCTGGCGCACCCCATTAGTGACCTCCAACTCACCACTTGTGACCCCCGATTGTGACGCCCGAAAATTATGAGCTTCAGATTTCTGATTTTGTGGCCTGATCAGGAATCTAATTTGACACTCACGGCCTCACAGAAATCGACTTTTTCTCTGGGAATTTTGTAAGTTTCATGATAGCCCAGACATATTTAACCGCCCAACAATGTTTGGTCCCAAACGCCACTTCATAATATTTAACTGGACTCCCATTAATGCAATGGAAATAATTATTATTGGGGTCTCGGTCTTCACATGGGGTTAGTGAAGAAGACAGAACTTCGGCAATATTGGAGTCTTGATGTTTTGTATAACATTCCAGTATTCCGGATGGTTATGGCCATTAAACATTTTGAGGCCATCCACAAATTTTTGCATTACAATGAGATTGCATCATTATGAAACACTTTTCAAAATTCGGCCAGTCATCAATCACTTCAGCAACACATTTGCTGAAGTGTACATTCTCCAAAGCGCCAACTGTGTGGATGTGTAATGCTGCCACCAGGGGGAGCCAGAGCTCTGCAGCAGACGACACTACACAGAGCAATGAGAACCAGGAAGGAAATGCACAGCGTTCTCATGCACTGCCTAATCAGCACAGCTGAGAGGCAGAACTGCAGGGTATGTGAGGAATAGTCAGACAGGCTAGGTCAAACACCGTACGGGCAGAAGCAGGACAGGAGGAGCAAGCAGAAGCGAAGTCAAAGTCAGGCTAAGGTCATTACCGGAGGAAGCAACAGAGTGGGGAATAGGAGGGGGGACACAGGACAGGAGGGACGACCAGGGGACAGAACGCAGAGAAGAGCACGGGGACACAGGAACAGACAGATCAGGGTATCACTCACAGGACCAGTAATCACAGGCAAAGCAGAGCTAAGCTTATAGCCGGCGCTGGTTCATTGGAAGTGTCAGCTTTTAAGGCATCCAGGGGCCGGAAGTGAGGCCCGAGAGAAGGCTCCGCCCTCTACCCATGTGGATAGGGAGGCGAATCATGACAGGATGAGTCCCAAATTCACATACAAGGAAAACCCTACATCAATTCCTAATATAGAGTCACCAGTAGGCATTTTTACTTTTTAGGCAAATCAAGGGCTCTCCCCAAACAAAACATGACACCCACAAATCATTCCATCAAAATCTGTGTTCCAAACGTAACTTCTTCCTTTCAGAGCTCGACAGTGTCTCCAAACAGTAGATTCCCGCCACATATGATGTATACGCATACTCAGGAGAAATTACACAAAACATGTTGGGGTCCATTTTATACTACTATCGTTGTAAAAATTAAAAATTTGGGGCTATAACAACATTTTTGTGATAAGAAACAAATTTTTTAATTTTCAAGATTCAGTGTTATAAAATTCTGTGGAGCATCCGTGGGTTCAAGGTGCTCATCAAATATCTAGATAAATTCCTTGAGGGGCCTAGTTTCCAAAATAGGGTCATTTGTGGGGGAACTTCACTGTTTAGGCACCTCAGGGGGTCTCCAAATGCAACATGACGTTCGCTAAAGATTACAGCCAATTTTGAGTTAAAAAAGTCAAATGGCGCTCCTTCCCTTCCGAGTCTTGCCTTGCGCCCAAACAGTAGATTTCCACCACATTTGAGGTATCAGCGTACTCAGGAGAAATTGCATAATAAATTGTTTGGTGCCTTTTCTCTTGTTACCCTTGTGTGTGAAAATGCAAAATTTGGGGCTAAAGTAACATTTTTTGGGAAAAAGTAAAATGTTAAAAGTTTTGAGCAGTGTGAGAGGTGCAGTTTTTTTAGGATGATGTCACTTTTGGATATTTTCTGTCACCTACAGTAGGCCGCTCAAAGTCGCTTCAAATGTGAAGTGGTCCCTAACAGCTTAGTAAATTTTGTTGGAAAAATTAGAAATTGCTTTAAACCCTTCTAACTTCCTCACAAAAAAATGATGATGTAAAGTGGACATGTGGGAAATGTTACGCATGAACTATTTTATGTGATAGAACACTCAGATTTAAGGGGCAGAAAAATTGAATGTTTGAAAATTGACAAATTTTCACCAATAAACAAAAGATATTGTTCTAAATTTACCGCTAACATGATACTCAATATGCCACCGTTGACGTGTTCCACATGGACTTTTTCCCTTTTCTCTCTGTCAGGGCAGCACTTGGACGTAGTGATCTCTCTTCTCTTGGAGAACAACGGGAGAAAAGACAGACACAACCCAAGTTCTGTCCTCTTCGATACCTTGGAGACTTTCATCACTGTGATAGGATTTATCATAGTGATCAAAGTATCAGAAACCAATGAACTTGGCTCCTCGAGTTGCCAGGTGACTAGTCGGCAGATTTCGGCTAGCGCACAGTGCATTCGCCCATCATTTTGTTACAGGGAGAAGCAAAATGAAGAAGCAAAATGGGGGCCGGGCGATAGCAGGACCAGTATCGAGGTTCTATGGGGAACTGACCTAAGGCATTCTTACTAATATTTAAAAAAAAAAAAAATTAAAAATGTGTAAGTTCTACCTGTGGGGATGCCCTCAAAATACCCATAAATGACCCTTTTAGAGCAAATCACATCCATTAATGAAAATCGAGACTATTGGTGACTGTGCATGTGGATGCTCTAGAAAAGGATCTGCTCTTCAGGACTCTATCGTTTGAGTGAGAGCAGAGAGACACTGCCTCAAAGTTATCCGTGAATCACACACATAGTCCATTAATGATAGCAGGTTATTGGGAAGGTCTTTGGAGGGATTTTCCTATGTTTTGCACACATGGCATTGACATGGAATGCACCCTGGACAATCAACCACCTTCTTATTAAACTCAGTGGACTACGGGGCTGCTAGGAGTCGGTGTGGTGCCCCTGAGGCTTCAGTCACCACAGAGTATTGCACTTGATTTAAGGTGTAATGATGCACCTGGATCCAGAGGAGGTCGGTACCGGTTTCACCACTTAGACATTCAAGTACACTACCAGGTTGCCCTCCCCAATGGGGACCGGGCTAGGGTAGGGTCGTAAGGTTGCTTTCAAACATAGGGGGCACCACCCAATAGTGACAGGGACCCGGGGAGGGGCGGCCACTTAGGAGGAGTTAGGAGCCAACATAACAGTTTAGGAGAGAGTTCTCCGACAGGAGAATACGGGAGCAGACGTGTCTCACAGGTGCTCTGGTGGGACACAGGAGTTCACGCGGTTGCCTTGGGGAAAGCTTCATTGCTCCCTCGGAACCGGCGCCATGCATGGTGCATAACCCTAGGGAAGATCAGTCTTCAGGTTGGTTTTCCTGTTTCTGCCATGATAGGGAGTATTTTAAGCTTCCCTGGCCACAAAGAGCCCAAAAGCACAGTGCCAAGATAGGATCTGGGGCCTTGAACAGCACCAGGCCCCAGTGTGGAGCCACGGCACCTGCGCATAGGGACAAGAGAACTACTCGAGACAAACTGGGGTCCCCAAGTAGGTTTAGGCTAGAAGGATCCAACACACAGAGTGCTAGGAGGAAGGGTCATATGGGAAGAAAAAAGAGGTGAGAAGAACAGAGCCTATGAGTTGGCCAAAGCTTCAACCCCAAGTTGCACCAAGCAAGGTGAGACAAGCTGCAGGAGATCCAAGTTGAAGGTCATTCGGAACGTTCATAGGAACATAACACGTTCCTGTATAAATGGAGTTACTAAGACTCACGAACATTGTAAACCTGAAGTTGGGCCACCACCTTGGAAGAATTTGGCTTTATAAGTGTCCATGTTTCTCTTTATAAACCAGCAAGATCAGGATGGACAGTGCTGTAGGATGTCAAAAGACAGGGAAGACAGGACATCATAGACCGGATGTTGAAGAATGGAGGCTCGGTCATTTACATAGGTCTGCACCATGAACGTGGACATTTCACGAGGTGAATTGGAGCCATCTCACATCTCATGCTCCATAGACGCCATCACTACTGACGAGCTATTAAAGTTCTGACATCTGTTTTGCACTCTGCCAGAAGCGTTTCTGATTGAGAGATACAAAATTTCCTCGTTTGATCCGGGACATTAATTAAAAATGTTAGGACTTTATTTGAAGAGACGGTAAATGAGGTGCAACTATCGCCATCATGCTGGTAATTGAAACGACTGACACAGAAATGATGAAGCATCTACGGAGAGGAGTCCATTTCTCTACAGAACATTACGTTTTCTCACCAAAATGGGCTCTTTATAATGATCGACCTTTACACGGAGTCATGGACCGAAGAATCCTCATTAGTTGTCAGTCTACTCAACGGGGGAGGTCGAAATTAAAGCAAGATTTTATGATGGCTTTATACATCTCCGAGGGCACGGTTGACTTGTTGGTCATGCGTGATGACCCTTGGATTGAGCTTTATCATGTGGAAATCCCTATCTTTTCATATTGTCTTTAGCTTTCCCATAAAAGCTTATGTGATGAGCCTTGAGTCAACAAACCTTGAAGAACATTTCTACCAGTGTCAGAAGTCTTGTATCTGTGTGTTAGAAATTAACCATTGTATCCATTTCCAGAAAAGCTAATCCCACCACAATGGATGTCTCACAGCTACTAGAATAGTGTCACCTAAAAACGTGACTAGATATGTAGTGATATAGCCGCCTATACCAGTGCCGATGGATGATTAGGGCTGAAGGGCCATGCAAGGCTACAAGAGAAGACCACCACCAATATTGATGGGGCTATCTATTTGCCACCGTAGGAAGAAATTTAGAGCTAATAGAGGCTGTTCGATATCCTTATTGATGTGATCTGGTACTGTGTAATACTTCATTTCCCTTGTGGAGACGCTGCAGTGTCTGAACACATGCTGATACATTTTCCTCAATCTTGAGAGTCCTAGCAGGAGGTCATTTTGCTTTAATCTTATTGTCAAGGAATCCATTTAACAAGGATTGTACAAAGTGGAGAACGTACACTCCCTGACAGAAGTTCTGTCGCTTATCCATGTTATGTAAATAAGAGTTTATTGTCATGATCCATGACCGGAATTCTCTGCTCCAGAGTTTCCCAGACCCGGCCTGGTCATCTCAGGGGTTAAGTCCCATTAGCCTCGTTCTGGTTTCAGGAGACACTATATCTGGTCTCTCCAATTGCATGTTTCCTCCGCTTGTAACCTTTCCTTGTGGCTGCTGTGTCTCACTCGGCCCTTGGACAACTTAGCAGCTCCCAACCAGTTCAGGGTCCTGCCGGTTGTCTCTATACCCCGACGTCCCACTGATCTTAGGATGCTCTACAGCTCGTCCACAGGGTGAGGCCTTGACACATGGGAGGATGCCTCCCATTCCAGACAGATCCTAGCTCTTGGCCCTGTCCGCTCACTTGAATCTCCGCCGCTCCACTCACTAACTATCCCGCCTTCCGGATCCTTCTATGCTCACTCCTCCCCCTTAGCTTCCACCTTCCTGGTTAGAAACTGGCAATTTGCAACTGTTCCTGCTCTAACCTACCAAACCCACTACCTACCACTGACACCCCACTCCTGCACACTTTGTCCCTAGTTACGCTACAATAAAACATCCTATCTATAACCCTTTATCTACAGTATCATGACTCTACACTATATCTCCCTCCTGACAGCGCGAGGGGCCAGCATCCTACATTATTCAATATACTTTATTTACAGTGTTTTAACATATACATATTATCAAAGACGTTACTTGACATAAAACATGTGACACTTGCGGTCGCTAGAGGGATCGAACGCCGCGTCCGGCTCTTCTACATCTTACATTAAATACAATACACTCTTATCACATCATATTTGCAATATAAGATCACTCCTCCATAAGAGTGGACGTAGCTCGTCCACCTCCTACAAGGGGGCTGTGATGTCCTTTGTTGGATGGCCGGGTTATATTCCCAAGAAGCATCATTGGGGGTAAACACCCGAGTTATGACTCTAGGAGTAGTCATGTAGGAGACAAGAGAAGAAAGAGCCAAGTCAATGAGAAACGTTATTAGGTTTGCGGGCAAATCTGGACTGATAGCAGCAGATGGCTGACCAGTAACGGCTGTGCCTGCCTGAAAACACTTCAGGGGTCAATCTTATGATCTAGTCAGGGGTCTGTATTACTTTAGGGGGACTGGTCTGAGATCTGTATTAGTTTGGGGACATAGTCTTAAGGAGGGGGCTATTTGTTTATGGTCTAAAGTCTATATTTGTTTATGAGGGTTGGTCAGGGTGACATTAATTTTGGATAAGGTCTGGAGTCTGTATTTATGGTCTGAGATTTGGATTAATTGTGAGGTATGGTCTGGGCTTTTGTATTAGTTTAGGGGTCTGGTTTGGGCTCTGTATTAGTTTAGGGGGTCTGGTTTGGGCTGTGTATTAGTTTAGGGGCTCTGGTTTGGACTCATTAGTTTAGGGTGTCTAAATTGGGCTCTGTATTAGTTTAGGGGGTCTGGTTTGGGCTCTGTATTAGATTATGGGTCTGGTTTGGGCTCTGCATTAGTTTAGGAGCTCTGGTTTGGGCTCTGCATTAGTTTAGGACATGGGTCCCCAACTCCAGTCCTCGAGGGCCGCCAACAGTGCACGTTTTCAGGATTTCCTTAGTATTGCATGGGTGATAATTTAATCACCTGCACAGTTGATGATTCTAACACCCATGCAATGCTAAGGAAATCCTGAAAACATGCACTGTTGGCGGCCCTCGAGGACTGGAGTTGGGGACCCCTGGTTTAGGAGGTCTAGTTTGGGCTCTGTATTAGTTTAGGAGGTCTAGTTTGGGCTCTGTATTAGGATAGCTGGTCTGGTTTGGACTGTATTATGATAGTGGGTCTGGTTTGAGCTCTGTATTAGTTTAGGGGGTCTGGTTTGGATTCTGTATTAGTTTAGGGGGTCTGGTTTGGGCTCTGTATTAAGCCTGCATTACACCATACAATTAAGCATACGATATCGTATGCGATGTGACCCGCCCCCATCGTATGTGCGGCACGTTCAATTTGTTGACCATGTCGCACAAACGATTAATTGCCGTCACACGTACTTACCTACCATACGACCTCGCTGTGGGCGGCGAACATCCACTTCCTGGAGTGGGAGGGACGTTCGGCGTCAGAGCGACGTCACACAGCGGCCGGTCAATAGAAGCGGAGGGGCGGAGATGAGCGGGATGTAAACATCCCGCCCACCTCCTTCCTACCGCATTGCCCGCGGGAGCTGCGGGATGCAGGTAAGCTGCAGTTCATCGTTCCAGGGGTGTCACACACTGCGATGTGTGCTGCCTCGGGAACATTGAACAACCCGACGTGCAATTTTTAGGTTTTGAACGACGTGTATGCGATCAACGTTTATTCGTTCATCGCAATCGCACGTAGGTTTCACACACTACAATATCGCTAACGATGCCGGATGTGTGTCACTTACGACGTGACCCCGCCGACACCTCGTTAGATATATTGTAGCGTGTAAAGCCCGCTTTAGTTTAGGGGTCTGGTTTGGGCTCTGCATTAGTTTAGGAGGTCTAGTTTGGGCTCTGTATTAGGATAGCTAGTCTGGTTTGGACTGTATTAGGATAGCTAGTCTGGTTTGGACTGTATTAGGATAGCTAGTCTGGTTTGGACTGTATTATGATAGTGGGTCTGGTTTGGGCTCTGTATTAGTTTAGGGGCTCTGGTTTGGATTCTGTATTAGTTTAGGGGCTCTGGTTTGGGCTTTGCATTAGTTTAGGAGGTCTAGTTTGGGCTCTGCATTAGTTTAGGAGGTCTAGTTTGGGCTCTGTATTAGGATAGCTGGTCTGGTTTGGACTGTATTATGATAGTGGGTCTGGTTTGGGCTCTGTATTAGTTTAGGGGTTCTGGTTTGGATTCTGTATTAGTTTAGGGGCTCTGGTTTGGGCTCTATATTAGTTTAGGAGTCTGGTCTGGGGTCTGTATTAGTTTAGGATGTCTGGTTTGGGCTCTGTTTTAGTTTTGCAGCCTTTTGTGGGATTGTATTAGATTTGAGGTTTGGTGTGAGGTCTATATTAATGTTGGGGCCTGCATTCATTTTAAGGTCTGGACTGGCGTTCCAAATCACTTTCTGGGTGCACTTTTGATATGGGCCACCCTGGGGTGTTGATATGAAGAGTTCAGAGGTATCAGTTGTGTTCCCACCCTTGCAATGAAGTGGCTCCCAAGGATCCTCTGTGACATAAGAAGACCCCTGTATTATAACAGCACATGGTAGGCGTTTGCCATTACACATTTTGCATAGGATCCGGGGAGCTCCATGTTACGTCTCTCGGGGGCCGCCTGTAGAACGGTATGTTGTATTTTCTGCACTAGTGGTAGAAATGTCAGGTTTCCAGAGGTAGAAACTCTCATCCTGGGATATAATCGCCTCTTCTGGTGGAAGAACACAGCTGAGAAGAGCCAAGAGCTGTAGATCGAGTCAGAGGCGCGCGGCATCTCCAGCTTTATGTTCCTATATCTCATGTACTGGAACGTGGAAGTTTATTTTCGGCACTCCGCAGTGGAGCCCCCGTACAACGTTTTTTGGCACACGCCAGCTATCGATCTGCAAATCTTCAGTGCCGCCGCCGTCCTCCCTGCCAGGGAGACATTACAGCCTCGCAGAACGGTTTTCAGATGGAAAATTACGGTCAATTAAAGCAAGTTTAGCAGAAGAGAATTTCACCTGAATACAAATCTAGACTTTTTTTGGCTGAGAATTATTTAGGATAAAACTGAAAGAAGAGATTCATTTTCATAAGCCAAAGCTGTGAGCTCTGATAACGGGAGTGGGGGCTTCACGCTCTCGGGTAGGGGAGCGTTCACACAGCCACCGGATCTTGGGTATAAACAATGTGAGGTTTATTGAATGCCATTGTGCCGCCCCTGCAGCGGATCGAACAACTCGGGGGTGGTGATTGTTCGTGGCTCGAGGGTCTTCGGACCCAGGGGCTTAGGGGCCACACTCAAATGGAAAGGGAGTATTTACAGGGGATTTGGTATAGTTTGTGAAGCCACCTATGATGTGCGGTAATTGGGAGTACCGCCGCTGGTGTTGGGAGTACCCAGGGTGATGGAGTGGGGCAGCTAGGTGACATTACCCTCCACGGGTAGGGGAAGGCCCTGGGACTCTGGTGGGTGATGCGGGGACGCGGTGCAGGGGTCAGTCGGGTACTCACTCAGCAATGAAGCAGACGCTGACAACAGGGTAAACCAAGTCTCTGAACGCAGTTGCCTCTCGAGGGGAGCTCGTCCGGGTCCTGTACCCTACAGTACTGCTGGTGGGCTATAACCTGCCTCCTGGCACTAAGTTTTAGATTGCCCGTTGTGGTCCGGTAGCTTGGAGCTGTCCGGGCTACGCCCCCCACTGTGGCTAAGTGAAGGAGCCTGCTCTCAGGGCTCACGCTTGGGATTTCAGTGGGCCACTTGCTAGGAAAGCCCTATCCCCCTCGTTGTGCTAGTGTCCCGATCTCTGAGCTGGTGGGAACAGTCCATAAAGGCCCTGTCCTCCGCAGGTTAATTGCCGGGTTACCTGAAGCTTCTCCCCGACCTGGGGTCCGTGTACCCCATCGTGCCTTCGGTCCCGGACCGGTGATAGGACCAGGCTGCTGGCCATCCTCCTCGACGGGTTACAGGCACCTAGCCTCAATCCCCTGCGACCGGGGATCCGACTCCTCTAGGTCCAGACCACCGTCTGCGATCTAGTTTACTTTTCCTCCCGGAGCTCCAACTCCCAGCTTCCTCAGAGCTCCTCACAGCTCAAGGGCTACCACTCAACTTAACTGACACCTCCCACCTCCCTGTCTGACCCCTAGGTGGGCGGCCCTATTCCTGCTTAAGCAGCCCACTGGTGTGCCTGACAGGTGTGGTGCAAGATGTATCTAGGATTTGTGAATGCTGGTGGAGGCAGCACTGCAGAATGGAGACCCAGAACCATGGGGGGTTGAATACTGCATGGAGAGGGCAGTTTGTGCAGTACCCTGTGACGACCTGAATAGTCCAGGGGCGTCATACCATAATCTTGCTCGGTCCTTTGACGGAAATACAATTTTTTTCACACACACATAACAGGAAAAAGCACCGTCTGTTATCAACAAAGGCAAAGCAATAACAAGGTCTCACCCAGAGAGCAATGTGCGTCCTCTTTTAGGCTCAGCGCTCACATTGACAGGTTACTCAGACGGTGGGAGTGGGAGTCCGGTCACTCAAAACCACTATTGTCCATCATACTGGGAGTTTGGTGCTCACGAACTGTACAGTCGCCTCTCAGAGAGATTCTGGATTGACTCTTTCCAGGTCAACACACGCCACTCTGCTCAGCTCACTCAGGTGGCTGACCAGTAAACACAAGGCCTGATTCTAGTCATATCTACCCTGGTGCACCTAATCAGGACCTGTAGTGCTAGGATATTAACACTGGCTTTCCTACACAGATGCCCATATAATAGTGACATCCAATATTGATGCAATGAATATGGAGTAACATTCGAAATCCTTTCGTCTTAATAATTGTTAGAGTGTTTTCTATCATGTGATTTTGTCACCAGATGTTTTTCAGATTTGTTTTTGGAAATAAAACTTGATTTTTACGAAGACAAATTACAAGATTCCTAATTCACATACTTCTCTGTCTGGCATTGCAGTTTCTGCTGCTGCAAAATCTTAGAAAGGGAGGTGAGCTGATATTTTATCTTGTTTCCAAGGTTCTATTCATCGCTATCCTGGTGCACCTAATCAGGACCTGCAGTGCTAGGATTGAACCCTGGCTTTCCTACACAGGATATAAACAGAGGTTGTCCATGGTGCCCCTATAATAGTGATATCTACAGTACCCTTGTTCTGAGTGCCAGTTACACAGATCCAGAACAAAGCCCTCTATACAGTGCCTTGAGAAAGTATTACTCCCCCGTAGCTTTTTACCAATTTTGTTACATTACAACTTGTGCTTAAATATTTTTGCAATCCGATTTGCAAGTGATACATCAGCACTAAATAGTATAAGTTGGGTAAGTGAAGGGAGAAAAATATAGGCAAAAATTACATTTATGGGATAAAATAAATAAAAATTGCCATGTATATACAGTATGTATTCACCTGTTTTGCTGTGAAGCCCCTAAAATGTTTTGATGCAAACAATTAACTTCACAAGTCACATACTTAGATTGCATACATGTGGACATCCTCTTACTAAGTGTTCCCAGGGTCGGTCAGAATATACACACCTTTTCTGAATGGCCACTTAGGCTGCAACACCATTGAGCAAGAAGCACCATTAACCAAACAACACCAATAAGACCAAGGAGATCTCCAAACAGCACCATGAAGACCAAGGAGATCTCCAAACAGCACCATGAAGACCAAGGAGATCTCCAAACAGCACCATGAAGACCAAGGAGATCTCCAAACAGCACCATGAAGACCAAGGAGATCTCCAAACAGCACCATGAAGACCAAGGAGATCTCCAAACAGCACCATGAAGACCAAGGAGATCTCCAAACAGCACCATGAAGACCAAGGAGATGTCCAAACAGCACCATGAAGTCTAAGTATTCTCCAAACAAGACCCTGAAGACCAAAGCCTCCACACAACACCATGAAGACCAAGGAAATCAACAAACAACATCACCAAGACCAAGGAGATCTGCAAACAACCCCATGAAGACCAAGGAGATTCCCAAATAACACCATGAAGACCAAGGAGATCCCCAAACAAGTCAGAGACAAAGTTGTTGAGAAGTGCAAGTTAAGGTTGGGTTCTAAAAAAAATATCCCAATCTCTGATGATCCTCCAGAGCACCATCAAATCCATTACAATCAGATGTAAAGAACATGGTACCACAACAAACCTGCCAAGAGAGGGACGCCCACTAAAACTCTCAGGCCAGGCAAGGAGGACATTAATCAGAGAGGCAGCACAGAGACTAAAGGTGACTCTGAAGGAGCTGCAGAGTTCCCAAGCAGAGACTGGAGGATCTGTCAATAAGACCACGATAAGCTGTACAGTCCATTGAGCTGGCCTTTATGGAAGAGAGACCAGAAAAAAGCCTTAAGTTAGAGCCAAAAATTAGAAGGCTCATTTTGAGTTTTGCCAAAAGACATGTTAGAGACTCCCCAAATGTATGGAGGAAGGTGCTGTGGTCAGATGGGACCAAAATTGAACTTTTTGGCTACCAAGGTAAACGCTGTCTGGCAGCAACCAACACAGCTCATCACCTCAAGAAAACCATCCCCACAGTGAGACATGGTGGTGGCAGCATCATGCTCTGGGGAAGTTTTTTTGTCAGCAGGGACAGGGGAAATCATACGATTCAAGGGGAAGATGGATGGTGCGACATACAGGGATATTCTTTAGCAAAACCTGTTTCAGTCTGTCAGTGATGTGAGACTGGGACAGAGGTTTCACCTTCCAACAAGACAATGACTCAAAGCTCCTGCTAAAGCAACACTAGAGTGGTGTAAGGGGAAACGTGTAAATGTATTTGAGCGACCGAGTCACAGCCCAGACCTTAATCCAATGGAGAATCTGTGGTCAGATGTGAAGATGCTGGTCACCAGAGGAAACATCTAACTTGAAGGATCCGGAGCAGTTTTGCCTTGAGGAAAGGGCAAAACCCTCAGGGGCAAGATGTGGAAAAAGCATAGAGACTTATCCAAAGCTATAATTGGCACAAACATTACTGGCTTTAGGGGGGCTGAATAGTTATGCTCATTGACGTTTTCAGTTATTTTATCCTATTTGTTTGCTTCACAATATAAAGAAACCCACATTTTCAGAGTTGTAGACATGTTCTTTACATGAACTCATGCAAACCCTCAAAAAAACAGTGAAATTCCAGGTAGAAAAATACAAAAAATGCCAAGGGGTGTGAATAGTTTCACAAGGCACTGTAACTGTGTTATCAGTGGTGTCCTCCATGTAGTAAACTCCACCGTACACCCAGAACAGTGCCAACCACACAGGCCATGGAATGGTCACAGTGCCCTCTATAACTGCGTCATCCACACTCTTCATAAAATACAAAGTGCCCTAAAAAATAGAGCCCGCACCAAAGCAGGGCCAACTGCAGTGCTCCACGATAGTGCCCTCTGTACCTATATCAGCCATAGTGTCCTTAAACCAGTAAAAGCTTCAGTGCCCTCAAAACAAACCCCCAGAACAGTGCCCCATAACATTGCCCTCCACAAATGTGTCACGTGTCCTCCAGTTAGTTAGCGTTACAGTACCCCGAGACCAGTGCCAGCCACACAGAGTCCCTATAACATGGCCATGTAAAAGTGCTCTCTATAACTTTGTCATCCACAGGGTCTTCATGAAATCTACAGTGCCCTGAAAATAGCCAATAGAACAGGGCCAACTGCAATGCCCTCGGTACTTATATCTACAATAGTGTCCTAAAACCAGGAAAAACTACAATGCCCTCAGTACAACTCCTATAACAGTGCCCTATAATAGTGCTCAGTGTAACAGCTGCAGAGAGTAAAAAACTACCGTACCCAAAATATATGCACGCCCCAAAGCCCCTAGAACAGTGCCAACTGCAGTGCCCCACAGACAGCCGCAGTGTCCTTATTACATAATGAACGTTACAGTGCCCTCAAAACAATGCAACTAAGCCCCATAGAACAGGGTCATTTGCTGTGCCCTCTATAACTGTTACAGAGTCCTTACTATACTGAAAGCCACAGTGCCATCAAGTCAATCCTAGCCACAAAGCATGAGAATAGTGTCATGTGCAGAGCCCCATAACAACGCCATATGTAACTGCATCCAGCTCAGGGTCTTCATGAAAGCTACAGTGCTTCATGAAAGCCCACTACAAAGCCCAAAAACAGTGCCACCTACAAAGCCCCTCGACAGTGATAACTTCAAAGCCCCCAGAACAGTGGCAGCTACAAAGTCCCAGAACAATGCCAACTACAAAGCCCCAAAACAATGTCATGTACAATTCCCCCAGAAAAATGCTAACTACAAAGCCTCAGAACAGTGGCAACTAAAAAGCCCTAAGGACAGTGCTACCTGCAAAGCCCACAAACAGTGCCAACTACAGAGCCACAGAACAGTGCCAACTACAAAGCCCCAAAACATTGCCAACTACAAAACCCCAGAACAGTGCTAATTACAAAGCCTTAGAACAGTGCCAACGACAAAGCGCCATGACAGTGCTAACTTCAAAGCCCCCAGAACAGTTCCAGCTACAAAGCCCCAGAACAATGCCAACTACAAAGCCCCAGAACAATGCCATGTACAATGTCCCCAGAACAGTGCTATCTACAATGCCTCAGAACAGTGGCAACTAAAAAGCCCTAAGAACAGTGCCACCTGAAAAGCCCACAAACAGTGCCAACTACAAAGCTGAAGAACAGTGCCAACTACAATGCTCTCAGAATAGTGCCAGTGACAAATTAGAATACATGCACAGTGTCCAACCCTCCACGTTGGGTCAGCGAGTTGATCCTTTGTCTATTTTTCTCTTTCCTGCCTATGTAACTGTAGTGCCCCTGAATGCATCAGGGTGCTACAGGGAACTGCATCCTGTCAACCAGGGTGCAGGAGCTACCCCCCATGGTTCTAGGTTCCCAACAACGGTGTCACTAACATCCGCACTACAAATCCCAACCACACGTCACACCATGACCTGTACAGACACACCAGTGGGTTGGTCAAGTTGGAGCACGGCCGCCCACCTAGGGGTCAGGCAGACTGGTGAGAGGGGAGATCAGAGAGTTGAGAGTTGACCCTCAAAGAGTGAGGAACTGGGGAGTTGTAGCTCCCAGGGAGGTGACAGGTTGGGTCGCAGACAGTGGTCCGGGACCACAGGAGTCGGGGACCGGTGGCAGTGACATTGGAGAGGGTGCGACGGGCATAGTCTAGGAGGACTGTCGGTATCAAGACCTCAAAAGAACTGACCGGTTCCGAGCATGGCGGGGTACAGGACCCTAGATCAGGGAAGAGCTTCAGGCACCTTGATAATTAACCTGTGGAGGATAGTCTCTTTATGAACTTTCCCCAAGAGCTCAGAGATTGAAGGCATCAGCACAACGCGGGGATAGGGTTCTCCAAAGTACACAACCCACTAAAATCCCAAGTGCCATCCATCAAGAGCACAGCTACACTACACATAGTGAGCGGGGCCCCGAAAGCTTCAAGCCGAGGGGCCACAACAGTCAATCAATTTGTGCACGGAGGCAGGGCTCCGGACTTACCAAGTGACACCGGTGGGAGCTGGACCTGGACGGGCTTCCCCCGTAGAGACTGTGGTGCCTAGAGACTTTGGTTTACCATCTGTGTGTGTCTGATAATTCCACCTAATCCAGCACCAAGACTACCGCAGTGAGTATTCTGACCCCTGGACCCTGCTTCCCAAGGCCGAGCCACCCAATCTCCAAACCTCCTTACCCCCACCATCCGGGGCCTTCCCTACCTGCGGAGGGACTGACACCTTGCTGCCCCCACACCATCTGCCCCGGTACTCCCTTCGGCAGCCGCTGTACTCCCCTTTACCGCAACCCGCAGGTGGCGTCACGAGCATTTATCCCCTGTAAATACTCCCTTTACATTTGAGTGGCCGCAAGCCCTCGGGACCGGAGACCCTCGAGCCACAGTGACCCCGGATCCGAGCAGTTTGACTGCTGCAGGGGCGGCACATAATGACCTAAAACTTGAATCCAAGATGTGAAGTCAATATATGCTTCCGGTCGACACTTTCATCTATCGGTTGCTATTTCACATGGAGAACTCAATCTTTCAATATAGGCAATAGTATACACTACTGTAGCAAAGCACGTAACGTCTACAGGGTATCGACAGACAGCCAGGAGCCATTCTTCTTTGAAATAACTGAAGCAACAGCCTGAAAACATTTATCACTTCCCGCTGCCTTCTCATTAATGGCGCGGCGGCATGGCTGCCTCTGTGGGCCGCTCCTCTTCGTCCACGTTAACCTGATTAGACAATTACGAATGGACTAATTGGATGAGATCTGACGGAACATCCGACCCTAAAACCGTCTCCAATTTATTCCCCGGTGACTGTAACGTTGGCAGACATTAGCTGGTTTCGTGGGCTACATCCGAGCGCCGTACACGCCTGGTACTAAGGAATCATTTATCAGTTCTGACTAATGGCGCGTGCACTGGATGGGGCGCACAGATGCCGGGGTCCCCCACTGTTCCACCAGATGGACAGATCTGCTTTTGACTGATCAGTGCAGCTACAGCAATTAAAGGAAATATGTTCGGGGCCGGTCAGATATTCATTCATCTGCCGTCGCTTCTGTGCACATTGTGGAGTATAAGAGGTGAGGAATTCAGTGCGATATAGCCAGATTTATACCCCAGGAGCTACCGAAGAGGAGTCATCAATACAAATCTAACCAGGGCATCTACACAGAGGGACAGCAGCTCAGCTCCTATTAACGTGAATGTGATCTGAGCTGCAGTACCCAGAATGGCCACTACATAGTGTATGGCGCTGTGGTGTGCACCCATGGCCTCGGGTATCAGCTGGTTGGGGGTGTTGCTGGGTGTCAGACCCCCACTGAGCTCATATTAATAACCTGTTCAAAGAATAAAGGTCTCCAATGGTCTTGCTGAATATCATTTTTATTGAGTGGCCCATGCACATTTAGAGATTTTTACTGATGTTTCGGCTATACTATCTTTTTTCAAGGTGTGTCTTGAAACATACAATACATAAATGACAATGAATGACAGATTCTCACCTGCAAACAGATATTAATGGAACGTACAAACAAAATGTATCCAGGGGTGTAACGATCGCAGTTGCAGGGATCACAACTGCGACTGGGCCCGGTGGACCGGGGGGCCCTACCAGCCCCAGCCCCTCTTTCAGCTGGATGTGTGTCCGAGGCTGCACATCCAGCTTAAATGCATCGCGGTGCAGAGACCTGTCCGATCACTGTACTGCGATCATGGCCACCATCAGGGCATGACAACCATGACTAATGTATGGGGCCCGGTGAAGAGGGGCCCCACTCTTCACCAGGCCCCAATCACTGCAGCAGCAGAGGGACCCAGCGCATCATCCCACAGCCCAGCGTGCCGCAGTGTGATGAGGTCATCACTCAGTAACCTCATCACACTGCTACAGGCCATGCAGAGCCGCAGAGGTGGTGTGGATGTGGGCCAGCAGGGAAAGTTAGGCGCTCCGTGAGCTGAAGATCACAAATGGGGTGGGGGATCCGCTGACTCCAGTCACTGCCTTTCTTCAGCTGGATGTGTACCGCCCCGCGCTCGGCTGCAGCCGAGCCGCTCGGATCCGGGCTCGTTGGTGGGTGGCTCGAGCACCTACGGACCAGGGGTCACTTCGCTCTGAAAGGGGCTGGCACTTTGAAAGGGTTAGGTTTACGGCCGGGGCCGTGGTTTTTAGGTAAGTTCGTGACACCACCCACGGGTTGTGGTGAATGTGGACACCACTGCTGCTGTTTACTAGGCACCCGGGGGAGATGTTGCGCAGCAAAGATGTTAACCCCTCCGTGGGTAGGGGTGACGGCCCCGGGACCCGATTGGGATGGTATGTCGGTGCTTGGCGGTGCAGGGCGGTGCGCGGCCCGAGGGCCTAGTTGTACTCACTATGATTGATGCACAAGAGTCTCTGGTAAACCAAGATGATGGTGGTCCGTGCCTGCAGCCGGCTGCGTCTGGTCCCCCACTCGGGCTGGTGGTCTCCGCCTTTCTCCTGCACCTTGTACTGTAGCTCCGGGCTGCCTGTGCTTCAGCAACGGGAGCCCGCTCCCCGGCGTTGTGTATGTCGGGAGAGCCCGTTTGCCCGCAGGCGCTGGCCCATGGGATCTCTCTGCCTATGTGGTGGCTTTCTATCCCCCTCGGTGGGCTGTTGTCTTCAGTCGGGACTTGGGTGGGAAAGGACCTAAAGTCCAGACCTCAATCAGTTAATTAACATGGTCCACGGGTTTCTGGACCTCGCTTCAGGGTCTGAGTACCCCCGTTTGTGCTCCGGTTTCCAGTCGGTTTCCCGGTTCGGTACCGGCGGGCCACTACCCGGTCCCAGTCCCTTACGGTTCCACCGAGCTGTCTTCCTGGCTCCTGCAGGCTGAGGCCACCGTATGCCTCCTAGCCAGAGGTGACTGGGCTCCGACCCACACACCTGTTGTCAGTCTGCGGCAGACCTGGGCACAGGTCTGGCTCTGCACTTGAACCTCACTCCTGAACTCCACAACTTAACTGAACTGAAAACTGACTGTGTTTTCCTGCCTCAGGACTTGTGAACTCCTCGGTGGGCGTGTCCAACTGCCTGGGCACGCCCCCTGGTGTGAACATCAAACCCTGAGGGAGGTGACTAGGGTTTAAAGGGTGGCTGATGACACCTTTTTAGGGGACGGGTGTTATGCAAGGGCCTACCTGGCTAGTAAAATATTTTTGTTTTTTTTCCTTTTTGCAGCAGACAAATATACCAGGAGAGGCCCAGGAAGGGGATATATACACAAGAAGAGGGACATTTATACCAGGAAGGGGACAGAAACCAAGATGGGGACATATATACTAGAATGTGCCCAGAATGGGGATATATATACACCAGGAGGGGTACAGGATGGAACAAAAGTAAGGATGGGGGCATATATACCAGAATGTGCCCAGGAGGGGGATATACAGCTCTGGCAAAAAATAAGAGACCACTGCAAAGTTGTCAGTTTTTCTGATTTTTCTCTTTATAGGTATGGTTTTGAGTAAAATGTAAATCTTTTTTTATTCTATAAACTACTAACAACATCTCCAAATTTCCAAGGAATACATTTTGTATTTATTTTCTGAAAATGAGAAATGGTTAAAATAACAATGCATGGCTTTCAGCCCTCAAATAATGCAAAGAAAGCAAGTTCCTAATCATTTATAAATAACAATACTAATGTTTTATCTCAGGAAGATTCAGAAATCAATATTTTGTGGAATAACCATGATTTTTAATCACAGCTTTCATGAAATTGGGCAGATTAAACTTTGTGAAGGATGTATGAATCAAGCCGCATACAAGGTTATCCTGGAAAAACAGCTGCTTCCTTCTGCTCAGGCAATGTTCCCCAACTCTGAGGACTGTTTTTTCCAGCAGGACAATGCGCCATGCCACACAGCTAGGTAAATCAATGTGTGGGTGAAGGGCCACCACATCAAAACCCTGACATGGCCAGCCTAATCTCCAGACCTGAACCCCACTGAAAACCTCTGGAATGTAATCAAGAGGAAGATGGATAGTTACAAGCTATCGAACAAAGAACTGCTTACATTTTTGCACCAGGAGTGGCATAAGGTCACCCAAAAGCAGTGTGAAGACTGGTGGAAAGCAGCCAAGACGCAGGAAAGCTGGGATTAACAATCATGGTTATTCCACAAAATATTGATTTCTGAATCTTCCTGAGGTAAAACATTATTAGTATTGTTGTTTCTAAATGAGTATGAACTTGTTTTCTTTGCATTGTTTGAGGTGTGAAAGCAATGCATTGTTCTGTTATTTTGACCATTTCTAATTTTCAGAAACTAAATACAAAGTTTATTGCTTGGAAATTCGGAGACGTTGTCAGTAGTTTATAGAATATAGAAGATTTTACTCAAAAATATACCTATAAAGAGAAAAATCAGAAAAACTGAAAATTTTGCAGTGGTCTCTTAATTTTTGCCACAGCTGTATATACCCCATCAGGGGCCCAGGATGGCGACATATATATATATATATATATATATATATATAAATATGTACCAGGAGGAGGACATACATGCTAGGAACGGGGCAAATAAACCAGGATGAGGACATATATACCAGGATAAAGACATATAAACCAGGAAAAGGACAAAAACCAGGAAGAGGACAAAAAACAAGATGAGGACATATATACCAGAATGTGCCTAAGAGGGGGATATATATACATGAGGAGGGGCCAAGGATGGGGAAATATATACCAGGAGGAAGACATATATGCTAGGAAGGAGACAAATAAACCAGGATGGGGACATATATACCAGAATGTGGCCAGGAGGGGGGTTATATATATACCAGGATGTGGGCTAGAATGGGGAACATACAGTTAGGTCCAGAAATATTTGGACAGTGACACAATTTTGGCGAGTTGGGCTCTGCATGCCACCACATTGGATTTGAAATGAAACCTCTACAACAGAATTCAAGTGCAGATTGTAACGTTTAATTTGAAGGTTTGAACAAAAATATCTGATAGAAATTGTAGGAATTGTCACATTTCTTTACAAACACTCCACATTTTAGGAGGTCAAAAGTAATTGGACAAATAAACCAAACCCAAACAAAATATTTTTATTTTCAATATTTTGTTGCGAATCCTTTGGAGGCAATCACTGCCTTAAGTCTGGAACCCATGGACATCACCAAACGCTGGGTTTCCTCCTTCTTAATGCTTTGCCAGGCCTTTACAGCCGCAGCCTTCAGGTCTTGCTTGTTTGTGGGTCTTTCCGTCTAAATGCATGCTCAATTGGGTTAAGATCTGGTGATTGACTTGGCCATTGCAGAATGTTCCACTTTTTTGCACTCATGAACTCCTGGGTAGCTTTGGCTGTATGCTTGGGGTCATTGTCCATCTGTACTATGAGGCGCTGTCCGATCAACTTTGCGGCATTTGGCTGAATCTGGGCTGAAAGTATATCCCGGTACACTTCAGAATTCATCCGGCTACTCTTGTCTGCTGTTATGTCATCAATAAACACAAGTGACCCAGTGCCATTGAAAGCCATGCATGCCCATGCCATCACGTTGCCTCCACCATGTTTTACAGAGGATGTGGTGTGCCTTGGATCATGTGCCGTTCCCTTTCTTCTCCAAACTTTTTTCTTCCCATCATTCTGGTACAGGTTGATCTTTGTCTCATCTGTCCATAGAATACTTTTCCAGAACTGAGCTGGCTTCATGAGGTGTTTTTCAGCAAATTTAACTCTGGCCTGTCTATTTTTGGAATTGATGAATGGTTTGCATCTAGATGTGAACCCTTTGTATTTACTTTCATGGAGTCTTCTCTTTACTGTTGACTTAGAGACAGATACACCTACTTCACTGACAGTGTTCTGGACTTCAGTTGATGTTGTGAACGGGTTCTTCTTCACCAAAGAAAGTATGCGGCGATCATCCACCACTGTTGTCATCCATGGACGCCCAGGCCTTTTTGAGTTCCCAAGCTCACCAGTCAATTCCTTTTTTCTCAGAATGTCCCGACTGTTGATTTTGCTACTCCAAGCATGTCTGCTATCTCTCTGATGGATTTTTTCTTTTTTTTCAGCCTCAGGATGTTCTGCTTCACCTCAATTGAGAGTTCCTTAGACCGCATGTTGTCTGGTCACAGCAACAGCTTCCAAATGCAAAACCACACACCTGTAATCAACCCCAGACCTTTTAACTACTTCATTGATTACAGGTTAACGAGGGAGACGCCTTCAGAGTTAATTGCAGCCCTTAGAGTCCCTTGTCCAATTACTTTTGGTCCCTTGAAAAAGAGGAGGCTATGCATTACAGAGCTATGATTCCTAAACCCTTTCTCCGATTTGGATGTGAAAACTCTCATATTGCAGCTGGGAGTGTGCACTTTCAGCCCATATTATATATAGAATTGTATTTCTGAACATGTTTTTGCAAACAGCTAAAATAACAAAACTTGTGTCACTGTCCAAATATTTCTGGACCTAACTGTATATACTAGAATGGGGGACATATATCAGAATGGGGGCATATGTACCAGGATGGGCTGCATATTTACTAGGAATGTAGCCCAGGATGGGGTACATTAGAACAGGATGGGGGACATTACTACATAATGGGGGAACTTGTATGTCTTTATAGGATTTAGATCGCTAAATGTATACATACATCTGAGCAAAATAAGGGGGGCCAGGTCCATATTTTGCACCAAGGCCCATCGAACTCTAGTTACACCACTGAATGTATCCATATACAAAATAAATCAGACGATCCATAGAGCATTGTAACAATCAATAAAGTATATACAGTATGTATATTTTGAAGCGTACACCACCATATATATATATATATATATATATATATATATTTTACACTAGTAAATGGAAGTAACTAGACAACAGTCTAATATTCATAATGTATGATTCACATAGACACCATACTATAGTTGACAGCTTAATACCTATAAGCAAAGGAGCGGTGACTCATAGATTGCAAGACTATGGGCTGAAAAAAGGCGAAAATATAATAATGAAATAAAATGGCAACACGTATGGTGAAAAGAGATGACTCATACAGTAGATTGCAAGTTTGTATGGACTGAAAAAAGGCAAAAATATATGAAGTAAAAAGGCAACACACAAGGTGAAAAGAAGGCAAATGTGAAAAATATGTGATAAAGGATAAGAATATTATGTAAGGGTAGAAAAAATGAAATAATGTACAAAGAGGTAAAAAAAATGTTGAAAAAATATTAAAAGAAGTTGAAAAAAGGTTGAAAGAAATGTTGAATACTAACACATATGATGCCTCATGCGTGGAATTAGTCAGATAAGTAGAAAATTCCTCAGGAAAATAAAAGGTTTATATTTGTCAGAAATGTGTGCATCAAGCAGGTCAAAATCACAATAAAGGTAATGAAAATGGCTACAGCGTTATGTCCTGTGAGATGGACAAGAAGTAGGTGCAACAGTCGAATATATTAAAAGACCAAAGAGCCAGGAGAGTAGAAAACAGGAAAGAAAGGAATAAGAAAGGATAAAGGATATGAGAGAAGCAATGAGCAGTCAGCGACGACTAATCCACGTGAGAAAAGATAAGAAAAGGAAAAGTAAGAGAGACGGAACAGAGCAGAAAAGAGCTATATACAAGGCGTAGGGGCACCAAACACTTCAGTCTAATCGCATGTGTAATACATATAGGGGGCTTTGTGTTATATACATGTCTGTAGCGTGGCTGCGAATTAGTATGGATGCATTCAGTGTTTTTTGTAGAGGAGATGTGCTCTTTAAAAAGAAAGAGGCGTCAAAGGTCTCATAATGTCCTCATGACATTGTAGCATAGTGCGCATGTGTGTGACGTGAGGCCGACGAAGATTGCTGCAAAAAAAACGAAGCAGAAGGATAAGAATGCTGGAGAGTGGCGCAAGTGTAGAGGATACAGTGTAAGGCACTTGCGTGCAGAAATGATGTGAAGGAGCGAAATGTCTGACAATGGCCAAAGTAAGAAGAATTAAAAGCCTGCAAAGATTTGTGAGGACACAGCAAGAGAACGTGGAAGAGGCCAAGAATGGCCGAAGTAGAAGAACAAAAAACCTGCAGAGAACGCATGTGTGAGGAGACGGCGAGAGAAAGTGGAAGAGGCCAAGAATGTCCGACGTAAGAAGAACAAAAAGCCTGCAAAGAATGCATATGTAAGGAGACGGCGAGAAAAAGTGGAAGAGGCCAAGAATGGCTGAAGTAGAAGAACAAAAAGCCTGCAGAGAACGCATGTGTGAGGAGACGGCGAGAAAAAGTGGAAGAGGCCAAGAATGGCCAAAGTAAGAAAAACAGAAAGCCTACAGAGAACGCATGTGTGAGGAGACGGCGAGAGAAAGTGGAAGAGGCCAAGAATGGCCAAAGTAAGAAAAACAGAAAGCCTACAGAGAACGCATGTGTGAGGAGACGGCGAGAAAAAGTGGAAGAGGCCAAGAATGGCCAAAGTAAGAAAAACAGAAAGCCTACAGAGAACGCATGTGTGAGGAGACGGCGAGAGAAAGTGGAAGAGGCCAAGAATGGCCGAAGTAGAAGAACAAAAAACCTGCAGAGAATACATGTGTGAGGAGACGGCGAGAGAAAGTGGAAGAGGCCAAGAATGTCCGACGTAAGAAGAACAAAAAGCCTGCAAAGAATGCATATGTAAGGAGACGGCGAGAAAAAGTGGAAGAGGCCAAGAATGGCTGAAGTAGAAGAACAAAGAGCCTGCAGAGAACGCATGTGTGAGGAGACGGCGAGAGAAAGTGGAAGAGGCCAAGAATGGCCAAAGTAAGAAAAACAGAAAGCCTGCAGAGAACGCATGTGTGAGGAGACGGCGAGAGAAAGTGGAAGAGGCCAAGAATGTCCAACGTAAGAAGAACAGAAAGCCTGCAAAGAATGCATATGTAAGGAGACGGCGAGAAAAAGTGGAAGAGGCCAAGAATGGCCGAAGTAGAAGAACAAAAAGCCTGCAGAGAATACATGTGTGAGGAGATGGCAAGAGTAGGTGGAAGAGGCCAAGAATGGCCAAAGTAGAAGAACAAAAAGCCTGCAGAGAATGCATGTTTGAGGAGATGGCGAGAAAAAGTGGAAGAGGCCAAGAATGGCCGAAGTAGAAGAACAAAAAGCCTGCAGAGAATGCATGTGTGAGGAGACGGCGAGAGTAGGTGGAAGAGGCCAAGAATGGGCAAAGTAGAAGGACAAAAAGCCTGCAGAGAATGCATGTGTGAGGAGACGACGAGAGAAAGTGGAAGAGGCCAAGAATGGCCGAAGTAGAAGGACAAAAAGCCTGCAGAGAATGTATGTGTGAGGAGACGACGAGAGAAAGTGGAAGAGGCCAAGAATGGCCAAAGTAAGAAAAACAGCCTGCAGAGAACGCATGTGTGAGGAGACGGCGAGAGTAGGTGGAAGAGGCCAAGAATGGCCTAAGTAAGAAGAAAGAAAAGCCTGCAAAGAATGCATGTGTGAGGAGACGACGAGAGAAAGTGGAAGAGGCTAAGAATGTCCGACGTAAGAAGAAGAAAAAGCCTGCAGAGAACATAGGCATGAGGAGACTGCGAGAGAAAGTGGAAGAGGCCAAGAACGTCCAACGTAAGAAGAACAAAAAGCCTGCAGAGAACATAGGCATGAGGAGACTGCAAGAGAAAGTGGAAGAGCCAATAATGGCAGAAGTAAGACAAAAGAAAAGCCTGCAGAGAATGCACACATGAGGAGAAGGTGAGAGAAAGTGGAAGAGGCCAAGAATGGCCTAGGTAAGAAGAACAAAAACCTGCAGACAATGCACGCGTAAGGAGAGGGCAAAAGAAAGTGGAAGAGGCCAAGAATGGCCTAGGTAAGAAGAACAAAAACCTGCAGACAATGCACGCGTAAGGAGAGGGCAAAAGAAAGTGGAAGAGGTCAAGATTGGCCAAAGAAGAACATAAAGCCTGCAGAGAACGTAGGCATAAGAAGATGTCGAGAAAAAGTGGAAGAGGCCAAAAATGGTCTAGGTAAGAAGTACAAAAAGTCTAAAGAGAACGTAGGCATGAGGAGACAGCAAGAGAAAGTGGAAGAGGCCAAGAATGGCCAAAGTAAGAAGAATGAAAAGCCTGCAGAGAATGCATGTGTGAGGAGACAGCGAGAGAAAGTGGAAGAGGCCAAGAATGGCCAAAGTAAGAAGAATGAAAAGCCTGCAGAGAATACATGTGTGAGGAGACAGCGAGAGAAAGTGGAAGAGGCCAAGAATGGCCAAAGTAAGCAGAATGAAAAGCCTGCAGAGAATGCATGTGTGAGGAGGCGGCGAGAGAAAGTGGAAGAGGCCAAGAATGTCCAAAGTAAGAAGAATGAAAAGCCTGCAGAGAATACATGTGTGAGGAGACAGCGAGAGAAAGTGGAAGAGGCCAAGAATGTCCAAAGTAAGCAGAATGAAAAGCCTGCAGAGAATACATGTGTGAGGAGGCGGCGAGAGAAAGTGGAAGAGCCACGAATGGTGAAAGTAGAAGAACAAAAATCCTGCAGTGAATAAACCAAACACAAATAGTTGCAATTCGCCAATCACTATTTATAACCATTGACTTCTACTGCTCGTTTGTGAAATTAATTGCACCCTCTGGACATGAACCCGGAACATGTACAACTTTACTAATGCGTCATATTGTCACGTTGTGTCTAATGTCCAGGTCCACGATGAGAAGTCACCCCGTGCATGGGAGGTTTAGACTTTGCAGTAATATTAGGTAAGTGTGCTAAGTGTCGGCTGTCTCGTCCCTTGCACCTCCTATAAGAGAAGAGGGATCATTTCCGAGTCTTGGCACCAAAAGGGAAGAGAATGATAAAAGGTGATAGTAGAGGGTTTATCTGAAGAGACTAAAAAGAGGAGATAACTACGGATAATAAAAAATGATGTATTGTATATATGGGAGCGTGTGAGCGCTCAGCTCATTTACAAGCATCACACGACCTTCATCAGATTTTTGTAACATACTGTACATTTCTGTGTAATGTGAAAAACAAGTGAGTCACCGAGATGTAATTAATTCTGCCCTAATGTGAACTGATTCCAACAACAACTGTCAAACACTTTCAAAGTCAAAGTGACATCGAATATAAAGCACATAAAACTCCAAAACATTAATGCGATTGCTGAGAGGTTTCAGAATGAAGACATCTGCAACATAAATACAACATGCTACAGCCAGACGAGGATGATGGGGGCTGAATCACTGCCTCTGACAAATACATGAGGCTAATGATGCGCGAGCACTGAATCGAGCCGTTTGGATGCTCAGATCAGCTGGAATCAAGTAACAAGTATAATGGAAGTCAATGGGGAAGTCGAGCATTTTTTCATAAGACCCCTCCCCCTAGGAGGGTTGGGGGCTTTAATATTGTTAAAACAGATGGAAACAGCATCTGAAAGATGCCTAAACACATCTCTGACTTGCAGTTGGCTGTTGGGAACTAAATAAATAGTTTTAAAAAATGACTAAAGATCCCCCCCATTTTTGATACCCAGGCAAGATAAAGCAGACAGCTTGGGGCTGAAATTAATTATGAGGATGGGAAGGTTCATGGATATTGACCCTTCCCAGCCTAAAATTAGCAGCTCACAGCCGCCCCAGAAGAGGTCAATCTTCCTGATAGCCCTGGTGTGGTGGCAATTGGAGTAATATTTTTGGGGTTGATGTTAGCTGTGTAATGTCAGCTGGCATCAAGACCAAGGGTTAGTAATGGGGAGACGTTTATCAGACACCCCCATTACTAATCCAGTATTAAAAAAAAAAAAAAAAACTACACACACAGGAAAAAAAGTTTATTTGAATAAAGTCTCCCCCGCACTATCCCTCATTCACCAATTTATTATAAAAAATGTTCCCACAAAGCTCCCTGGTCATAATCCAGGATCGAGGACTCCAACTCCGGCGACTGTGATTTGTGATTAACTGTAGAGTATAGCGATTCACTGGTGCCGGGAAATGACGATAACTATCATTAGAACCACCGGAACAACTCTGCACTCAACAAGACCCGGTGATGAGGATGAGAGTTGTGGTCACTACCCAGTAGCGCCTGTTAATAGCTACACTTTACTGCTAATCCCAAATCACAGTTGGAGTTCTGGCTTGTGCATTATGATGAAGGAGCTTCATGAGAACATTTTTGATCATAAATCGGTGAATGAGGGAGTGTGGGGGAGTCTTTATTCAACTAAACATTGTTTTCCTGTGTCTTTTTTTCTTAACACTTACTGGATCAGTAATGGGGGTGTCTAATAGATGCCTGTCCATTACTAACCCCTGAGCTTGATGCCAGCTGACATTACACAGCTGACATCTACCCCCAAAAATATTACTCTGTTTGACACGACACCAGGGCAGTCAGGGAGAGGCTGGCAAAGTGACAGAATTGGCGGAGCCAATGGATATGCCACCTCTCAGGCAGTTGCGGGCTGCTATTTTTTAGGTTGGGGAGGGCCCAATAACCATGGACCTTCCCAGCCTGATAATACCAGCCATCTGCTGTCTGATTTACTTTGGCTGATTATCAAAACTAAGGGACACCCAATGTGGTTTTTTTAAAATTATTTATTTACTAGGTTAAACCAGGCTAAAAACACTGTTTAGCACCACTTGAAAGACACTAAAGAGTGCAAGTGTAAAAACCCTGCTATAATGTAAGCTCTCCCTAGATCAGCTCTCCCTGAACTTCTTCCAAGCATCACGCTCCTGAGTCTCATATAAGACCCGATGATGCAATGTGGCCGGCCAATCATAGTAATGCCAGTAGCCAAAATGGCTCCGGCATTACCATGTATGGCAGGTAATATCTGCATGTGTATTGGTTGTCTAACAGCCGCAAAACATGCATGGTGGGGACTTGAGCATGACACTAGAGCACCGCGATACTCTGCTGAGGAACAAGCATGCTCGAGCACCCTGATGCTCAATCAAGTATCGAGCAGTGCCGAGCACGCTCGCTCAGCACTACATAGGACGTGTGATTACAGGTTTACAGATTTTCTTGTTTAGTTTCATTACTTCAAATGGCACCAGAGGCACGAGTATACACATAGGGGGCATTATTATTGGGTGGAGGCACAAAAAGGACCTAATTGATGTATGGAGACGCATAAAGGATGCACTATTTCTATGTGGAGTCAAAATGGGCCATTATTACTATGTAGATGAACAGCGGGTACAACTACAGTTTTTACTCCAATTCCCAAAAGGTTGGGTTGCTGTGTAAAATGTAAAGAGAATGCAATGATTTAGAAATCTCTTATAACTATATTGTATTCCCAGCAGAACATAGATCTCAGAGGAGAAGGTGAACGTTGGACATTTTTCTATTTCATTTTAAAAAATGCACTCATTTACAAATTGATGCAGTGACCCATCTCAGAGCCGTTGTGGCCGGGCCGTGTCCACCATTGTGCAGCCACTCTTCTTCTTACAATAGTCTGTAAACATGGGAGAAATGAGAAGACAGCTGCTGGTGCTTTGGGAGAGGACCATTGTCCCTCTTTTGTCTGATGAAGGACTCTCGCTGCTCCACAGTCCGGGGTCTTCCTTACCGGATGTTTTCCATTGGTGAAAGATACAGACTGCAGGCGACCGATCCATCACCAGAAGTCTTCTTCTGCAGAGCCGTGCCTGTGTGATGGAGCCAGGATGTGGTTTACCATTGTCTTTCTGAAATACGTAAGGTTTTCCCTGAAATAGATGTTGTCTGGATGGAGCAAATGTTGCTCTAACACCTCTATATCAAGCTCAGCATTGATGGCACCTTCCATGTGCAAGCTGCCCCTGCCATAGGCACCAATGCCCCCCCTAACATCAGAGATACAGAATTGTGTGCTAATAATGTGCCGCCCCCATGCCAGCAGCCGAGCTGCTTGGATCCGGATCCACGGTGGCTCAAGGGTCTCCGGACCCGGGGGTCGTGCGGCCACTCAAATGAAGGGGGGATTTACAAGGGAGGTTATAGAGTTCGTGACGCCACCCGTGGTGTGTGGTTATTAGGAGTACCACCGCTGCAGTTGGAAGTACCCGGGGATGATGGAATGGGGCAGCCAGGTGTTGTGACCCTCCACGGGCAGGGGGGACACCCGGGGATTCGGTGATGGTAGGGGAGTGCCGTTGGATGCAATAGGGTCACTCTCGTACTCACTCAGTCCATTAAGCTGACAACTACAACTGAATAAACCAAAGTTCTGGACACCGCTGCCGCTGAGGGGAGCTTAGTTCGAGTCCCGTCCCTGATGGTGTTGCCTGATGATCTGTGACCTGCCTCCTGGCACTAAGTTTACTTCTCTGTTGGTCCCGGTAGTGTGAAACTTGCCGGGTCCCGCTCCCCACTATGGATAAGTGTGGGAGCTTGCTCTCAGGGTTCACGCTTGGGATTTTCTGGACCATTTGAGTGGAAAGTCCTACCCCCCTCATTGCGCTAGTACCCCGATTTTGGAGCGGGTGGGAACGGATCTTGAAGGCTCCGTTCTCCTCGGGTAAATTGTCGGGTTGCCTGAAGCTACTCCCCGACCTATGGTCCACATACCCCGTCGTGCCTTGGTCCCAGCCCGGTGATGGTGCAAGGCTGCCGGCTGTCTTCCTCGACAGATCCGTGCCCCTTGCCACGATCCGGGGGTCCAGCTCCTCTAGGCCCAGACCACCGTCTGCCACCTAGATTGCTTCCTAGGAACCTTGCTCCTGACCTCCTCTCTCCTTCACTTACAGACTCCACTCTCTCTTGACACTCCTGATCTCCCCTCTCCAACCCCCCAGGTGGGCGACCCTATTCCACTCATGCCGTCCACTGGTGTGTTTGGTGGGTGTGGTGCAGAGTGTATCTAGGGTTTGATTAGCTGATGTAGGCAACACCATGTAGTTAGGGACCCAAAACCAAGAAGGAGGTGGATACTGCACGGGAGGGCAGATTGTGCAATACCCTGTGATGACCTGACAGTCCAGGGGCGTCACAATAACAAGATGGATGGTCCTTCTCCCGAGTCAGCAGAATATGACATCTGTGGTTTCCATAAAGAATTTCACTTTCTGAGTCATTAGCCCATAGAACAGTTTTCCATTTTGCCTCCGTTCTTTTTAATAAAGGGATCTTTGGCCCAGAAAAGACGACAGCATTTCTGGATTGTGGTGATATTTTGCTTCTTCTGTGCATAATACAGCTGTAACTAACTTTTCTGGATTGTTGTCACAGGGTGTGAGGGGATAACAGGAAACCGGGGCTCCTAGACTGGCCCTCAGGCTAGGGGGGTCCTAACTGTCCCTACTTCCAGAGATGTGTCTAATGAGCACACAGCTGGTCGATGCCCGAGCCTGCCTGTGCAACTCAGAAGCACCAGAGAAAGCGCAGTGTGGAGTGTCAGAGTCTATAGTGTGAATAGTGTCTGATGCCGCCTTGACACTCGGCGACTTTAGAGCCAAACACCGCGTGATAATTATAGTTACATATGTTGAAAAATGACCTAGGTCCATCTAGTTCACCTTCCTCCACCAATTATATATTTTGTCATTAAATAATTTATAACAAACAATGTTGTGTAGTGAGGAAATCATCCAGCCCTGATATAAAGCTGTTATAGTATCTGCCATTACTACCGCATTCCACAGTCTGACTGCTCTAACTGTAAAGAACCCTTTCCTATTTAGCTGACGGAATCACCTTTCTTCCACTCGCAGTGAGTGCCCCCCTATCTGTTCACAGACAATCATTTCTGGATGTTTTCCTAAGCACATGCAGTGATTTCCAGAACTGAATCATGTCGAGGGCCTGAAGATCGCCACCATCCAATAATGTTCACCAGCCTTGGCCTTGTTCACAGAGATTTCCCCCAGAATCTCTGAATATCTTTATGAGATTTTGTACTGTGAATAGTGGGACATTCAAAGCCTTTGCAATTAACATTTTTCTGAAATTCTTCCATAATTGTTAGACGCTGTTGATCTCAGATTGGTGACCTCTGACTATCTTCGCTCTGGAGAGACTCTGCCTCTGTAATATGTTATTTTTTACACACAGTCATGAATATTTACCCTCCAGCTGTTTTTCATTAATATTACTTACTTTTCCAGCCTTTTGTTAACCTGTCCCTACTTTTCTAAAATGTCTTGCTGCCATCAAATTCCAAACAAGTTAGTTTTTCAAATGAAATGAAAAATGTCCAATGTCTAACGTTCAACGCCTGATTTATGTTCTACATTTTGTTGTGAATAAAATATGGCGATAAGAGAATTCTAAATCATTGCATTCTAGTTGTCTCTAGATTTTACAAAGAGGCCCAACTTTTTTTCAAACTGGTGTTGTACTATGTGAAGGCACATTGGGGGACTATTATTGTGTTGTGCCACATGATGGGACCCAATATACTACCGTAGGTAAGGGGTACAAATTCTGAGTAGCGACACAAAGGGAGCATTTTAATGTGTGGAGGCACAAAGGGGACAATATTTCTATGTAGAACCCCAAAAAGTGATTATCACTGTGTAGTGAACCAGGAGGTTCATTATTACTGTCTAGGGCACGATGGAAGGCAATAGCATTCTGCATTTTGTGTATAGGTTGGAAAACCAGGGAGGGAGGTGAGAAAGTGTAGCGCCCCAACTGTATCAGGGTGCTACAAGGAACTGCATCCTGTCCCCCAGGGTGCAGGGCCTACCCCGCCCCCGTGGTTCCAGGTTCCCATCAACAGTGTCACTGACATCCGCACTACAAATCCCAACCACACCTCACACCAGGGCTGGACAGACACACCGGTGGGTTGGTCAAGTTGGAGCACGGCCGCCCACCTAGGGGTCAGGCAAACTGGTGGGAGGGAGGAAGTAATTTTAGAGTCAGTGAAGTGTTAGCCCTCAAAGAGTGAGGAGCTGTGGAGTTGGAGCTCTCAGGGAGGCGACAGGTTGGGTCACAGACGGAGGTCCAGGACTTCAGGAGTCGGGGACCGGTATTAGGAACACTGGACCGAGCACGGCGGGGAACAGGACCCTAGATCGGGGAGTAGCTTCAAGCAACCTGATAATTAACCTGTGGAGGATAGTCTCTTTATGAAATTTCCCCAAGAGCTCCGAGATTGGAGGCATCAGCACAACGCGGGGGATAGGGTTCTCCAAAATACACAACCCACTAAAATCCCAAGTGCCAGCCACCAAGAGCACAGCTGCCATACACACGGGTAGCGGGGCCCCGAAAGCTTCAAGCCAAGGGGCCACAACTGTAAAACAATTTGGGAACAGAGGCAGGGCCCCGGACTTACCATTGGTTTACCATCTGTGTGAGTGTCTGCTTAATCTACCTGATCCAGCACCACGACTACCGCAGAGAGTAATCTGACCCCTGCACCCTGCTTCCCAAGGCCAAGCCACCCGTTCACCAAATCCCCACTATCTGGGGCCTTCCCTACCTGTGGAGGGACTGACATCTGGCTGCCCCACACCATTTGCCCGGTACTCCCATCGGCAACGGTGGTACTCCACTTTACCGCAACCCGCAGGTGGTGTCACGAACATTCATCCCCTGTGTAAATATCCCCTCACATTTGAAGTGGCCGCAAGCCCCCGGGTCCGGAGGCCCTCGAGCCACAGCAACCCCAGATCCGAGCAGTTCGACCGCAGCTGGGGCGTCACAAAAGCAATAAGCCAAAGATGTCTGAATAGCGCTTTTACATTTTTTTATACCCACAAATAAAACAATAATAATTGTATACAGATTTGTATAATCCCTGAGAGCCACCCACCCAAATGTCATGACTGTCTCCCTGCATGTAGAGACCAGTGACAGCCTTTGGACTGGAGCCTCTCATCTGGCTCTCTTCATTTAACTGGGTTTCATTTCTCTTGGCTTAAAAGTGGTTTAGTGCCAGTTTTTCCTCTTTCAACTTTTCCTAAGCAGTTCTTTGCTGAGTGATCAGCTGCACTTACTAAGTAATCACGCCCTTCAGCTTTAAATAGTGGTGAATCCCAGCATTCCCCGCTGAAGATACAAAGTCATTTGTGTCCCGGCCGCCTTTGAGGAAGGTTCTGCAGTTGTAGTCTCCTGTGCTCAGACTATATCCTTTTGTTGTCAATTTTCCCCCGTTTGTCTTTATTTCCCTGGTGTATTGTTAGTACAGTGGTGAGGTCTAGTGAACCCCACCTGAACCTCACTAGTCAGGGTTACTATAGGGTCTTCCGAGGGTCCCAGGTTCCTGTTCGGCGACAGTGGCGGAGACTGTATAGGGTCTGGTAAGGAGAGAAGGGATAGTTGTAGGTGAGGTTAGGAGGTGCCCACCTACCCCTCTCACTAGTTCCAGGGCTTCCCATTTTTTTTTGTATCTCTGGAGTTTTTGTTGTGCTTCAGACGCACGGAGGTCTGAATGCACCTCGCCACGCTTGCTACACTCCGCCATTGTCCCATTTAATCAGTTGGCTGGGTTCAGGAAGGAGAATGTTTCTTACAACCAGGAGTCTTTAGTTGCGTTGTGTTCCTGTAACCATTTCTACCTTATTTCGGCTATTTTCTGGATATCAGCCCTCACCTGGAGAATTCCCATAAGGTTACTATAGAGACAACATGTAGGACATATGATCTGATACATCGCACCTTCTTTTGCTGTGAGATAGTCTATCACTATGGGCTGTTGGTTTTTGTCTTAACTTAGCAGTTTCTGTATGACACTAGATTGAAGACGTGAAGAATCTGGATGATCTGGTCATCCAGATAATCAGTAGCTTTCACCAGATATTCCAAGGCTAAATAAATAGAGCACTTATAAATGTATTAACCACCCCCATTTCTACAAGATGCAGTCATTGTAGACTTTGGTTTGGGCTTGTTGTCTTCCGCTCTTCAGTACTTTTATATCTACTTTGGTGGGAGGCACTATAAAGGTTGAAGGCATTGGAAAGTTCGATTTGCAGACCCATGTGAAATTGTTGGATAACCATTTGTAGGCCTCATGTCTACATATGATATAGAACTTCTCTGGTGCTCCCACAACTGTGTTAGTGAATGTACTAGCAATCCAATTAATACTTTCATCATCTTTTACTGGTACTGAGTGTCATTTGAGGTGAAATCTGATATTAGATTTTGTAAAGTGAAGCTCAGAATTAAGAGTGGCCTCCACCGCTATTCACTGTGTGATGGTGGTAGTGGACATATTAGACTCTGACTAGTCAGCTGTAGAGAAAGGGACATCTCTGGATCTTATCTGGTTGCAGCTGCAAGAGGTTAAATTCGTGTAACAGGAGAGGTCAACATGACTGGAAGCCCAAGGAATTCCAGTCTGATCACTGCTGTTGAACAGTAACCATGGTGCTATCACTGCTGATGCAACTAAAGGCAAGGCAGACCTGTTACATCTCGTGGCTCTCCTGAGGCAAGGACTGAGGCAGTCTCCCATTCCTTGCCTGCCACGAGCACTCCTGCTCAGCAGCGCCGAAGGTCTGCCAGACTGCGCAGTGTGCAGGAGATACCTTCTCAGAGAGGCAGCAGAAGGGTGACACCTAGTGGTTCTCCTGTTACAAGGAGTGAAGCGGTCTCCCATTCCTGGCCTGCCGCAGACTCTCCTGCTCAGCGGCCCCGAAGGTCTGCGAGGCTACGCAATGTGCAGAGGTTTACTGCTCAGGGAAGCAGTGAGATTCCCGTTATCTCTGCACATTGTGAGACCGAGGATCCCGCCTCTATTTCCCAGAGGCAGGAGGGTGAGCATGTGCAATGCGTGGTGGGTCCTGATTCGCTCACTGACGTCACACGGCTTGATGACAAGGTTGGTGACGTGGTGAATCCTGACTGGCCAGGCTGGGACGTCGTGGACCCTGATTGGGTCAAGTCCGTCATCTCCGCCTCGCGCCCGCCCTCGGGTGGAGCTGCACCTCCTTAAAAGCTCCCCCTGCCATCATGACGGCGCGCGACCGTCCTTCTATGTTTGGATGTCTGGCAGCGTGCTGCCACGCCACTGCTCAGGCATTACTGTCTCTTGTGGGCTTGGCCCTTGCTGCTCCGGCAGTACCTCGTTTGCAGGCCGTGTTCCTGCCTTGCTGCTCCGGCAGTATCCCCTTCAACAGGCCATGTTCCTGTCCCAGGTGAGCTCCTCGAGTCTCCACCGGACTCACCTGGTTATTGAAAGCACACGTGCGTGGGCACCTCTGTGCTACCCTCGTGCCATATTCTCGTGACTTCCACTGGCACACGTGCGTGGGCACCTCTGTGCTTCCCCGTGCAACAGGTACACCGAGCCGTGAGATCCGTGCCATACAACCCTCACGGGTTAGGGCAGATCGGTGTACATAGATCGTCTGTGACATTCCAGACGATCGCTAGCAGCAACCCGCTCACTCTTCACCCACCATAGCGGCGGTCCCTTACACCGCACAGTGGACCTTGACCGGCGGAAGCTGTCCATTTCCAATCTTGGCACGCTTCCCCGGGTCCCCCTCGTAACACAGACCTACATCCATATCTTTTCTGCTGATATCTAGCTTCATAAATCAAAAATACGATTACTTAAGTGGAAAATTTCTTTCAAAGTCACTCTGATGGCTAAATAAGTAGTATTAAATAGTAGTCAAACTCACAGGACTGCTGGTGGTGTGACTCTTACAGTGTTTGGCGTTCACCCATGTGTGTTTTCCCTCAAGCTTCACCAAAGTTGCTGTGGTTGGAAGAACCTGGAACAACCTTACAAATCTTCTCTCAAGGTTTTTCCTGATGTATCTTTTTAGGATTACCCAGTTTCCAGACTTGAGATCATGTGCTCCAAACACTGCCGGGTCTGGAATGGAAGAATATGTCTATTAGGTCAATTTTGCAAGGCTTGTATCTAGCTGGCCAAGCTACCATTTTGCATTCAAAGTAACTGTTTGAAGTATAATCCTGTTCTAAATGCTGCACCACAATGCTTTTCACATTGAGAGAGGTCTGTTTTTCTCCCTGGAGTGTATCTCACTGAGGAAAGTGTTAAAGGCAAACCTTCAGTCTGTGGCTTTTCTGTATTTTCTTTTTGTTGCACAGCTTCTAGCTTCCCAGTTGCAGAAGAAAGCTCACAGATCAGGTTACATGGGATAGCAAGCTCTTTACTTCTCCGAAACATGAGGTAAAAATATGCACAGTCATCCAGTATTGCATCAAGAAGAGAAAACAAAACCAGGAAGAACAAGAGACTTTTTACAATACAGTGAGTAAGAAAACTTTACACAACATCACCATCTACTGTTAGATCAGTATAAAGTCCTCCTTTACACATTCAAAGAATCCCTCGTCTGTTGCATATACCAACACTTTTGCGATCTGAATCTTTTACTTTAATGTCCCGGTCAGTGCTGATCCCTGACCCTGGGATAGAACGATGGGAGGCGGAGCTCCGGGACTGACCACAAGAGACCGAGGCGAGGCAGAGATCCAGTACTGACCGACCCTGGGAGAGACTGAGGTTAGGCAGAGCTCCAGTGCTGACCTCCGACCCTGAGAGACTGAGAGGAGGCAGAACTCCGGTACTGACCCCTAACCCTGGGAGACCGAGGGGAGGCGGAGCTCCAGTGCTGAACCCCGACCCTGAGAGACCGAGGGGAGGCGGAGCTCCAGTGCTGACCCCTGACCCCTTTCCACCTTGTCAGTACTCTATGGGTGGTAAGTATAGAAAAAGGAGAAAAGAAATTGCGATCAAATGTCTTTTTAGTGAATCAAATAACAATACTTTATTAGAAACATGTGCAAGGTGAACACTATATGATGTCAAAGGATATAAAAAAACAAACAGACGCGTGCCCGGAGGTCCTACTCCATACATCTCCTGCCTTAACACAGGTAATATAGTTTACACCCTACAAATTGCGCTCAATATATACATTGTATAGATCCTCCGACAGCGCTGGCCACAGTCACCCTCTCCTTAGCATGGGTGATTGTGAAGATGTAATTTACCCTCTCACTGTATATGCTGTACAGATTCCTATTTCAAGCTGGGTGCATTGTCTTATTTGAACTACTTCTGTGTACATTTCTATTGTTGTAGGTAATCACCCCCCTAAAATGCAAGGTTATATCCTCTTGAGGCACTTCCATCCCTGGGAGTAGGGGGAGGTGGGCCTAGAGTCCAACTAGTGTAAACTCTGCTTACCTGGGAGATTCAGGCAGAGTGAGCTGAAACTTGAAGGGAGCAGGAGCTCCAGCCTGTGTGGCTGTGGACACGGACGGAGCTAAGCCTGTGCGGCGGCCCGTGGGATTGTGTGGAACTCTTTGGACTACTGTAAGGACGATTGCTTTGTAATCCGGTCCGAGGATTGTCGGGAAGGGCCCCCGAATCTGTTTTACGTGGACTTATCGTGTGCTGTTCTTGCATTCCTGTTAATAAACCTGTTGGATCGTCCCTCGGCCTCGTCCATCCTTTGCTCTGTTGTACACCCCCGTCACAAACTGGTTGGCAGCGGCGGGATCAGAGCAGAAGAAATGGAGGACAACAGCCAATCGACGTCTGAAACCAGAACCTCAGGATACAGGAACTGGACTGTGGCGAGTCTACAAACAAAGGCCCGTGAATTAGGTGTCGGCTACAAAGGACTCTCTAAGGAGCAACTAATTGAGGCATTGGAACACGCTTGCCTGCAAGATGGCACCGAGGAACAATTTCCACAGCAAGGGGAGCAAAGACGGGAGCCGGAGGTGAATACCCAAAAAAGTCAATGGGTTGTGTGGTACAAGGAAAAGATGGCACTGCTTGGAGATGAGGCCACCATAGAAGATAAGAGGGAGGCCATGCGTGGAGCTGAAGAGAAGGAGCGCAGGATGGAGGAGATGGCATTGCTGGATAAGCAGCTCGCTGTGGAAGCCGCGAGAGGTTCCAGACAGACTGTAACCCCAGCACCCATCATGAGGGAACTTCCCAGAGTGTCCCGCAAAGACTTCAAGCAGTTTAATGAGGCTGCTGGTGACATTGAGGGCTTCTTCCAGGACTTTGAGCATCAGTGTCGATTAATGGAAGTCCCAGAAAGGGAGCGCGTCCGGCATCTGGTTGGGCTCTTAGAGGGTGGAGCTGCTGCAGCCTATAGAGCTATGGACCATCGGTGGAACTGTGAGTATGCGGATATTAAACAGACTATTCTAGAACATTATGCTGTAACGCCAGACACTTACAGGACTCAGTTCCGTACTCTAGCATGTGATGAGGAAGTGTCCTTCAAGATGTATGCCCACAAACTCAAACATCTGTGGCATCGTTGGTTGGAGGCAGAGGAGGCCTTAACCTTGGAGACCGTCCTCCAGGTCCTCCTAAAAGAGCAGTTTTACTTCAAGTGCCCCGCTGAGATCCGGGAATGGGTGCGTGAGAGAAAACCAGCGACAGTGGAGGAAGCTGCTGCTCTAGCTGATGAGGTGCTCACCATCAAGCCTCAGTGGAGGCTTCTGTTGGAGGATGGAGAGACGCCTAACAGCTCCACAACACCGGATGCCCCCAGTTATTCTGTCCCCATTGTTCCCCGTTCCTCTAAGCCACCACATGTTGATACCCGTGTTAATGTGCCTCCAGTTGCTTCTACTGCACTTTCTGGAATACGCCGGGGAGAGGAAGTAACAGAGCGCAGGTGTTATGTTTGTAGGCATCCCGGGCATTTGCAGGCCTCATGCCCAGCCAGGCCATGGAGGAATCATCCTCAAACCCCTACAGCACCTTCAGGTGGGAGCCGGCCTCCAAGTTCCCCTACCCCTTACCCAAGAGGGCGCCTTGGATGGAGGGAGACCCAGCTCAGATGCTATCAATGTGGACAGCCAGGGCATCGGCAAGTCTCCTGCCCAGCTGTTCAAATGAGGACTGATCCTGCGCCCAATCGGATTGTTAATTATTTACAGCCCAGCGCCATGGAGGAAGATGTGGCACCGCTATGTGAGGACTGGCCTAGTGACTCAGCCCATGTTGCACCACCAGGAGTTTACGGGGTGCGACCTGCAGTTATGACGACTTCTGCTCATCGAGGTAAGCACTTGCAGGAGGTTGTGCTGGATGGACAGAGACTTGTTGGATTTTGTGACTCGGGTGCTTTCCTCACACTGGCTGATCCCCGAGTGGTTCGGCCTGAGGCAATCCATAGAGGACCTGGGATTGTCATTGAACTGGCTGGTGGACAATGGAGGACTATTCCCACAGCCACTGTGGATCTGAGCTTTGGTTTTGGGGTCAGGCGATGTGTGGTTGGGGTGATGGGTGGTCTGCCTGCAGCTGTTCTCCTGGGCAATGATGTGGGAGAGCTACGATGCCAATTCGTGGCTGCATGAAGCCACATGTAAGTAACGCTCTGCCTGTGTGTACTTAACCAGTGACCTGTAGAGGTCCCTAGTACGTACACAAGTTGGGAGGGGGAGGGATTGTGAAGATGTAATTTACCCTCTCACTGTATATGCTGTACAGATTCCTATTTCAAGCTGGGTGCATTGTCTTATTTGAACTACTTCTGTGTACATTTCTATTGTTGTAGGTAATCACCCCCCTAAAATGCAAGGTTATATCCTCTTGAGGCACTTCCATCCCTGGGAGTAGGGGGAGGTGGGCCTAGAGTCCAACTAGTGTAAACTCTGCTTACCTGGGAGATTCAGGCAGAGTGAGCTGAAACTTGAAGGGAGCAGGAGCTCCAGCCTGTGTGGCTGTGGACACGGACGGAGCTAGGCCTGTGCGGCGGCCCGTGGGATTGTGTGGAACTCTTTGGACTACTGTAAGGACGATTGCTTTGTAATCCGGTCCGAGGATTGTCGGGAAGGGCCCCCGAATCTGTTTTACGTGGACTTATCGTGTGCTGTTCTTGCATTCCTGTTAATAAACCTGTTGGATCGTCCCTCGGCCTCGTCCATCCTTTGCTCTGTTGTACACCCCCGTAACAGTAATATAGTCCACACCTTGCATATGGGCTTACTATACTGTATGTATCGCATTGATTTACAGGGCAGCGTTTAGTTTTATTCCCGGTATCATCATGGACAACATAGCTCAAACCTTGAACATGGAGCTCTTTAAATGCATTGAATACAACTACAGGACAGTGTGGACTTTATTTTTCATAGACCATGCACAATTAGGTGTTTATTTACAAACATTTTACAACAATGTGTATGTCCTCCTTTTACCTTCTCAGCAGGAAGAGTTATATATACTTTTTGCTCCAGACGGGCACGCGGTCTGTTTGTTTTTATCTACTCTTTGATATCATACGGTGTTTACCTTGCACATGTTTCTAATAAAGTATTGTTATTTAATTCACTGAAAGGACGTTTGATCACGATTTCTTTTCTCCACATTACAACCCGCGATTTGTCCTTGTATTGAAATGTAATCAGTATTTCTGTGTTGCTGACCCTGAAATGCTTATGATATATATAGTAATAGATATTTACTTAGTCATGAAACCATTTTCCCTGCATCTCTTTTTATTTCTATGGAAGATAAGGAGTGTGGAAAGCCTGCTCAATTCCCAGAGACTGTAAGATCTCTCTCTTGAACATTCCTGTAAGATATGTACTTCTATCACTTTCAGTCACTTCAGGAACCCCATATCTACATACAACCTCCTTCATGAGTTCTTGAGCAGTAACCTTCGCTGTAGCTTTCTGCCAAGGACATGCTTTATGCCAACCTGAAAAGATATCAACACAAACAAGCACCAATTCATATACACCTATGCTTTGTAGCTGTATATAGTCAATCTACAATCTCCGGAACAAGCAGAGGGGGTGAAGGGTGTGTTTCTGCAAGCTTTTTACAGTTTTTCCTACGTTGTATAGGGCTCATGTCATCCAAAACTTTTGTACCTGGCCACCACGGTACTGATTTCTTGTGCCACCATTACTTTGTCTACCAAAGCACACATAGCTTTTTTTAAATGCGTTGGTCTGTCGTCTACCTGAGTTATCATTGAGAAGTGTTGATGTGTGTAAAGTGCTATGGAATTAATAGCGCTAAATATTATTATTATAAGAGAGCTCGTGGCAGACAAAGCTTACTGCCTTTTTCCACAAACCTTCCTCAGTCATCTGGCTCCCTCCATTTCACACACCTTCTTTTCTTGTTGAACTGCCTGTTTCTGTAGGGATTTAAGAATATCAATAGTGAGGTGATGGTCTGAATTAGTGCTACACTCTCGATCCTAGGCCTGTTCACTGCGTTCTTCAGTGTGAGTTCGAGTGTGAGCTTTTATCTTCACGATGCCAAGCTTCATTAATAACAAGAGAGCTTCCTTCGGGGCTTGTATACTGTCTGTATTTTTATAGGTTTCCCATTTCATGCTAGAATAGATCTAGCTTTCCATATTGGACCATAATCATGATGACTTCCAAACAAATATCTGCTATCTACAGTACATACGCATTGGCTGTCTTACCTTCAGCAGCTCTACACGCCTCAGTGAGTGCCTTCAGCTCTGCCTCCTGTGCCAACAGGTAAGGAGGAAGTGTTAAAGATTTTATTACCTCATGTTGTGTATTCACAGCATATTCAGTGTAGAATCAACCAACTTTTTGGCATCCATGTACAAAAAACTCTAAATCTGCTTTAGCAATGGGCTCATCTGACACATGTTCACACCCTGCCATTTCTTGTTGCATCAGAGCAACACAATCATGAAGTGTATGTATGTCCGCAATTTCCACGTTTGTTAGTGAATGTAAAAATAGATCACTGACCACTTTTGTCCCCGCTTTTAAATCCATTGGTAGAAGTGTAGCTGGATTTAAAACTGTACACCGTTTGAGTTCAACATTTGAGGGCATGAAGAAAACATAGGGCAGTATATATGGACTTCATCAAAGATAAAAGGCAACAACTTCAAAAAGCATAAATATGAAAACGGAGACAGAAGTCTTTAAATTTGCCTAATGAACACTATACCCCATAATCACATAGTCACCAATCAACAGCGCTACTGCACATAAACATTTTTTTTTTTTTTTATTTTTAATTGGTCAGACACGAAGCATAACAGGGGTATAGACAATAACAGTGTTTTAAGAGAAGGTTAAGACAGAGAGAGGCGATTAAATCCCCATGTGAAGCCGCATGTTGCAAAGGTACATACAATGATATAGGTGGTACATTTAATTCCCCACAGTGGTGAGCGCTGGGTCATCAAGTGAAAACATTCAGGATAGCCAGCTGACTTCCAGAAGGATAATATACAGGACGTGCAAATGACTTCCCCCGAGGAAGTCATTTGCACGAAACACGTGTTGGGACTACTCCCCATGTGTCCCCGCATGTGCCTTTACTTACTCTGGTAAGCCCCACTCTGGTTTTTGCGCTGTGGTGATGTTACATGTAATTGCTGGCTTAATATGTATTGACATTTACTTTTGTGATCCTGTCCTGTATATTATCCTTCTGGAAGTCAGCTGGCTATCCTGCATGTTTTCACTTGATGACCCAGCGCTCACCACTGTGGGGAATTAAGTGTACCACCTATATCAGTGTATGTACCTTTGCAACATGCGGCTTCACATGGAGATTTAATCGCCTCTCTCTGTCTTAACCTGCTCTTAAAACACTGTTATTGTCTATACCCCTGTTATACTTCGTGTCTGACCAATTAAAAATAAAAAAAAAATGTATGTGCACTAGCGCTGTTGATTGGTGACTATGTGATTATGGGGTATAGTGTTCATTAGGCAAATTTAAAGACTTCTGTCTCCGTTTTCATATTTGAGGGCATGAGAAGGACACAATGAAGTTGTGGTTGCTGGGCCATAGAAATGTGACTAGATCGTACCTGGCTAAGAAAAACATGAATATCATATTAAGTGTAAAGTGTGATCTTGTGATCATAAACCATCTCTGTGGCCTTTTCAAGCTTTGCTTTAACTGCAGATGTTCTGACACAAGAGGGCGCTCCACTGGCAACAGGATCCAAGCTTGCGGAATAATAAGCCACAGTTCTTTGTTGTTGCCCATGTTTTTGGGTGAGTAATGAAGTGGTATGGCCGTACATCTCAGGACAGAACAAAGAAAATGGTTTAGTATAGTTGGTTAAACCAAGAACTCCGGCAGAGGTAATCAAGTATTTTAAAGAGTAAACATTTTGTTCTGCTCCTGGGGTCAGATGGAAGGCTTGTGTGGACAATTGTGACGCCCTGGGCAAGCCAGGGGTCACAGGTCATAACACACACACACCCCACATTCCCTGCAGGTACACCAGCTAACTAGAAACCCTTGTTGCCTTCCTCCAGGGGCTGGTGTCCACACCAGGGGGTGGAGCCAGGCGGTTGGTGTCCGCCCACCTAGGAGTTCACAGCCCTGGAGGCAGGAAGTACCAGGCAGATTAGCCCGGGTAGGGCAAGAGTAAACAAGCAGTTAGAGTTTGGAAGGAGAAGTGAAAGTAGGGAAAGTGGAAGGTGGCAGTTAAGTACAGCCTGAAGTGGTCTGTGGCTGTGTGCCCAGACGGAGCCAACAAGGTCAGCAGACGGCGGTGAAGGTCTGCAGTGGGACTGTCTGGAGGTTACCGAAAGGACCCCGTTGGCTGTGTGCCCGGTGGTCTGGAGCAGATACAAAGGGCAGTCAGCACCAGAGCAGGGGCTTTCCGGATCCCAGCAAGGCTTGGAGCCGCTGAAAATTGCTAAATCCGTTAGTGAAGGGGACGTAGTTCTCCCAACAAGCAAGTCCTGATTGACGGCAAAGGTCCAACCATAACGGGGAAACACCGCCACCGCCAAGGCACCAGTTTCCCAGGGCCGGCGCCTGCGGGCAAAGTGTGGAGCTCCTCCGGCCCAGATTACAGTCGGGGAGCGGGTAACCGGTGGGAATCCATCGCTACCAAACAAACATTTCAAAGGTGCAGGGAAGAGACCGTCACCGCTAACTGCAGGGAACCGCAGCACCGTGAACCGTCCGAGGGACCCGTCCAACCAGCCGTTTGTTTACCGAGAACTGTGTCGTGTTTACTGGCTGAGTGAGTACCTCCGTGCCGCAAGGCACAGCGCTGCCCCTGCGCCCCTGCACCTCACTCGGCCCCGGGACCACCAACCCCTACCCACGGAGGGACAACACAACAACTGGCTGCTCCGCCTCACCATCCCCGGGACCCCCATATAGAGCAGCGGTGGTGTACACTCAATCACCACAACCGTGGGTGGCGTCACGGACAATAGACTTTATTTCCCCCACTACACCAACCCCTTTTCACTCACGGGCGAGGAGTGCCGCTCGAGAAACCCCCGGGATCCGGCCCGCGGCTCGAGCCACCACTGAGCAGCGGTGGCCGCCGGACCCGAGCAGAAGGGGGTGAGCGCGGTGTGCTGACACCCTCCTCCCCGCCCGCGACACAATCATACAGGGGCTGCATGAGCTAGGATGCTGATAGTATCCATGACCTACAATATGATACCAGACCCAGAAAGGTTCTGAGTCGTGTGATGTTTTGGGGCAATTTATGCTGCTATATTTCGACCTTTCTCTCCTCTGAGATGTTTGATATCTTGTGCCAAGCAACGGCCTAAAAAGACAACCTTCTGCTGACAGAACTGTAGCTTGTTCTTTAAGGCCTTACATCCATTTTCTGCTAGGAAACACAAAAGGGAGATGGATGATTCATGACAGGGAATTTGATCTGGACAGCAAAGCAATAACTCATCCAGATACTGACGTAACACAACCTCCAGATATGAAGGAGTCCATTTTTGCAAAACTGAGAACTTTGCAAAAGCATATATTGTCAGTAAATTTTGGGCACCTTGTGGCAGCAATGTCCATGTATACTGCTTATGACCATGAGTGAAAGAGAGTAAATAAATACTGTCAATCTGGATGCAGAGGGATGGAAAAGAATGAATTTGCTAAGTCAATAATTGTAAAATATGTGAAATTGTGCAGAATTTTATCCAATAATGTATGAGGATTTGGTATAATAGGTGTTATTGTGGCGCCCCTGAGGCTCTGGTCGCCACAGGGTACTGCACCTAAATTAAGGTGCGGTATCTATCTCAGATAAGGAGGGGGTTAATCACCAGTGTTCCACATTCACACACTCCATATTGCTCAGGAGCCCTCCCATAGAGTGGGTTGACTCAGGGTAGGCAGGGGGGTGGCCATACGAACATGGACTTCCTCGGTCACTGAAACCAGCCACCTGGGGGGCGGGTTCCACTTGGGGTAGAAATAGGCACAACACATGCACATCAAGAGCAGACCCGTCAGGACCATAGTTCTGGCAAGATATCTCTGGAGAACTTGGACTTTATTGGGGCCCAGGGGCTTGGAGCGGGAGCTCAGCCAGGGTACCTAACAGCAGAGGGGGACACCCTAGGAATAGGAATCTCTCTCTCCTTCTCTCTAAAAAACCCTGGTGGTGACCCCTTACCGGATCTGGGATTGACCGGAGCCCATCATGGCAGTGACCAGTGTGACCAGGCTGGCAGCTGAAGTTGTGAGTAAACTACACCCTGAACCCGCAGAGACTGTGTCGGCTCATCCTCACCGGCGCCGCCGTCCAGCGCTTAGACACCAAAGGCCATTTGAACCCCCATCATCCACCCGGGGCCCGCTCCGCCTGTGGGGAGCGATACCATTCCGGATGCCATAACACCTGCCCCGGCAAGGAACCCTGCAACGGCGGCTATTCTCTGGCCGCACACCACAGGTGGCGTCAAACTTTCCCCAATCCCCACCGTTTACTGCCCGCCACGGGTCAACGGAACCAGGCAAGACCACCCGTGACAACGCCTGAACTGACCCGAAAAGGCCCGGAAACCAGTAGGTAAACCACCTGCCCCGTGGGGCGCTGCATTATGAGGTCAGTGACCTCATTTACAGCCCTCAGATCATGAACCATATGGTAATTTGCTGGTTGACCTTTTCAAACTTTTTCTTTATAGGGAACAGGAGCGTATTATATATGGAGGTAATAGGAATGATTGCCCCTGACTTGGGCATCTCTTGTATTGTTACACCGGTAGCTGCCTCCTATGCAGGGCTGAGGGGTACTCGTAGTCTGCTGACATCAGTCTTCTTAGTCGCCCACAATGTTTTGGGGACCTGAGCTAAATAGTCATGTAGAAAATAATTTTTGTCCTCAGATATAGACTGGTGAAGGTACAAAACACTCCAACTGTCTCCTCTGTTAGACTGGAAGTTAATGATACTGTGCCATCGCCATTTCATTGAGTATTAGCTTGCGGGGCATGAAGGACATCTCCCCCTAATAAACTTGTTAGTGATGTATCACTAATTAAAATACTGGTATCAGTCTTTAAGATGGGTGTAATGTCACCCACGGAGTTTAGTAAGTGGCATAATTTTTTGGGTCAACATCCACCCCAGTGCATTCATTCTTCTGTGATTTCCCAAGGAAAAAAAAACTATTTTCACCCATGACATATATGGCTTCCCCAGTATCTATTAAGAAATCTAATGCTCTATCTAAATGTAGAGTTAATTTACCCATTGGGGTAGAACTTGGGACTAAAATAGGGTGCACGCTACTGGGTTGCCAAACTACTAGGGTGAAGAGTCATTTACAGTAATGTGTTGAGGGGGAGAGGGCTTCTGTAGAGGATCTCCCCAACAATGCCTCTTTATGTGACTCTGCGTCCCACAGTTGTAACAGACATCAGGGCCACGACTCCTACATATCCTTCCAGCCCCCTGTTCTTGGATAAAGCATGACTCCCTTTCTTCTGCAAACCTGAATCAACTCCTGCTCCACCCCTTTAGCTACTTGTAAAATGTCTTTTATCACGCTAACTACGGCAAAGTACTAAGCGCAGAGAAGGGAAGGGGACCCCTGTATCTAGGCAAAGGGAAGCTGGTGACCCCTGACCAAAGCTACTGCTATTCCCTGAGATCCCTCCCCACCCTTGATAGGTTCCACACCTATGCGCCGAGCAAGATACCTGACCCTAGATATCCCTAGTGCTGGACCCTAAATAGGGAACGGATGGAATGAGCTCTTCATCAACCCCACTAAACGCTAAAGAAGACACAGGAAGGCCACACACAGGAAAGTGAATGAACTACTTATCATAGATGAATCAAGTAGGAGTTGTTAGGGCCAGGTGGACGGGCAGACCCAGGAGGTGGATCCACTGGGCCGAACTCCTCACTGAAGGCAAGGGGTCCGGTAGCCGGAGCACTACAGGTAGCAGGACAGTCCGGTCGAAGGAGTGGAGTGTAGAAGTCCCTGGGACCACGGAGTCACCGAAGGTAGTCCGGGTGACGGAGCTCAGGTTCGGAGGCCGAGATGTTGTCAGGCAGAGTCCGGAACCGACGGAGCGAGAAGACGGGTCACCACAGGGATCAGAGATGGTATGGACTGACGGGATGGCGGACAGCTACTGTTCGGGGTTCGGGAATCGTCAGGACCGGATGGCGAGGCAGGAGCGGCTCTAGGAGAGAGAAAGGTAAGTATACTGCAAGATACAAGGAGACCTGACTCCTAGCTTAGCAAAACACGAAGAACAGGCCCCGCCCACTTGGAAAGGATCCCCCTATATACCCAGTACCTGATCCTTCAATATCCTGTTGGAGGACACTGGCCCTTTAAGAGAGGGTCAATGACCGCGAGCGCGCCCTAATGCGCATGCGCGAGGCCCGGGTGCCAGAAGCCAGAGGAGGGAGCGGTGAGCAGGAAGCAGGAGAGCCGGGCTGGGGCCGAGTTGCCGACGGGCGCCGGGAGCGGGGACCAGGCTGCCTGGGGACCGCAGGCGATGGGGCAAGAAGGCTGTGGAGCGGGGGACCGGGAAGCCTGGCACGGGAGCGGCGGAGCGCGACCTGAGAGCGGGGAAGCATGGCAGGGGAGCCGGTAAGCAAAGCAGGGGAGCCGGGGAGCCTAGCAGGGGAGCCGGGGAGCGTGACAGTACCCCCTCCCCCACGCCCCCCTCCCCGCAATCGGGACAGGAAGGCACGTATCAGAGGAGTACCCACATTCTCCCGGGGTTCCCAGGACCTATCCTCAGGACCATACCCTGCCCAGTCCACCAGGAAGAACTGTCGGCCCCGTACGGTTTTCATGGCCACGATATCCCTTACCGCATAGATGTCATCATCAGCAATAGGAGGAGGAGCAGAACTGGCAGCAGCAGAGAAGGGACCAAGGACAACCGGCTTAAGCAGGGAGACGTGGAAGGAGTTGGGTATTCTCATCGTGGCCGGGAGCTGCAGCTTGTAGGAGACCTCATTTATTTTGCTGAGGACTTTAAACGGCCCGATGTAGCGAGGACCCAGCTTGTATGATGGTAGCTTCAATCGGACGTACTTGGAAGCAAGCCAGACCAGATCTCCTGGAGAGAAACACGGAGGATCCAGACGCCTCTTGTCTGCGTGTCTCTTCATCCGCAGGGAAGCACGTCCAAGGGACGCCTTGACAGAGTCCCAAATAGTTGCAAAGTCACGGAGTACAGCATCAGCAGCAGGGACATCCGAGGAAGAGGATACAGGTAATGGGACGGAAGGCTGAAGTCCGGAAACGACATGGAAGGGAGAGCTGGAGGAGGACTCACTGACGTGGTGGTTATGGGAGAATTCAGCCCAAGGAAGAAGCGTGGACCAGTCATCGTGATGGGCGTTGACGTAGTGACGTAAGAAGGAGGTCAAGATCTGATTGACTCGTTACACTTGGCCATTCGACTGAGGATGGTAGGCTGAAGAAAAGTCCAGAGTCACTCCCAGATGTTTGCAGAGGGCCCTCCAGAAGCGGGAGGTAAACTGAGTTCCTCTGTCGGACACAATGTGTGAGGGAAAGCCATGCAACCGGAAGATGTGCTGTATGTAGGCGTCAGCGAGTTCCTGGGCAGAGGGCAGTCCAGCCATAGGGACGAAATGAGCCATTTTGGAGAACCGATCCACCACAACCCATATGACTGTGTGTCCGGAGGACAGGGGCAAGTCCGTAATAAAGTCCATAGCAATGTGTTGCCACGGAACGGAGGGTATAGGCAGAGGCAGAAGACGGCCATATGCCAGGTGTTTGGGCGTCTTGTTCCTGGCACAAGAGGAGCAGGCTGAGACAAAAGAAGCGACGTCCGTGCGAAGGGATGGCCACCAGTAGTGACGTACAATTGTACTCCATGTTTTCTTCTGACCAGCATGGCCGGCTATTTTCGAGGCATGACCCCAGTGCAACACTTTTTGCCTGTCAGTCTCAGAGACATAGGTCTTCCCGGGCGGTATCTGGGCCAGGGTGACAGGGGCCACCGGAATGATTTTACTAGGGCAGATGATGGGCTGGGATGTCTCCTCCTCCTGCTCCATGGGCATGAATGACCTGGACAAGGCATCTGCTCGTACATTCTTGTCCGCGGGTCGAAAATGGAGCTGAAAATCGAACCTGGCAAAGAACAAGGACCACCTGGCTTGCCGTGGGTTCAGTCGCTGAGCGGACCGCAGGTATTCCAGGTTCTTGTGGTCCGTGTAAATGATCACGGGGTACACTGCTCCCTCCAGAAGGTAGCGCCATTCCTCCAGAGCCAGTTTGACTGCTAATAGCTCTCGGTCACCGATGGTGTAGTTGCGTTCAGGCGCTGAGAAGCTCTTGGAGTAGAAACCGCAAGTAACCATCTTCCCGGAGGAGGACTTCTGCATGAGCACTGCTCCGGCTCCCGAGGAGGAGGCATCCACCTCCAAGGTGAACTGTCGGTTTAACTCAGGACGGTGGAGCACAGGGGAAGAAGCAAATGCCTGTTTCAGGGAGCCAAACGCGGCGTCGGCCGCAGGTGACCAGTCCTTCGGATTAGCCCCCTTCTTGGTCAAGGCAGAGACAGGTGCAGTCATAGCAGAGAAGTGAGGGATGAACTGACGGTAATAGTTTGCGAATCCCAGAAAGCGTTGGATTGCCTTCAGTCCGGAAGGAGGGGGCCAGTTGAGAATGGAAGAGACCTTCTCCGGGTCCATCTGCAGACCGGTATCGGAGATTACGTAACCCAGGAAGGGAAGAGAAGACTGCTCGAAGACACACTTCTCGTACTTGGCGTACAGACGATTCTCCCTCAGTCTTTGTAGTACCAGCTGCACGTTCTCTCTGTGGGTCTGGAGGTCCGGAGAAAAGACCAGGATATCATCAAGATACACCACCACACAGACGTAGAGAAGGTCCCGGAACACGTCGTTCACCAATTCTTGAAAGACTGCTGGTGCGTTACACAGGCCGAAGGGCATCACACAGTATTCATAGTGCCCATCACGAGTATTGAATGCGGTCTTCCATTCGTCCCCAGAGCGGATGCGGACCAGGTTGTAGGCACCCCGAAGATCCAACTTGGTAAACACACGAGCTCCTCTAAGCCGATCAAACAATTCGGGGATGAGCGGCAGGGGGTATTTATTCTTCACGGTGTTCTGGTTCAATCCCCGGTAGTCAATGCATGGGCGTAGGTCGCCCTCTTTCTTCTTAACGAAGAAAAAACCTGCTCCAGCAGGAGAGGAGGATCTCCGAATGAATCCCCTTGCCAGGTTCTCTGTGATGTAGGTAGACATGGCCCTTGTTTCAGCAGGAGACAGCGGATATATCCGTCCTCGAGGTGGTGTAGTTCCCGGGAGTAGGTAGATGGCACAGTCGTAAGGACGATGGGGCGGCAGTACCTCTGACTCCTTTTTATCAAAGACGTCCGCGAAGGACCAATAGGCCGAGGGCAGTCCCGGTAGGGACTCCGGAACCGGAGGTCGTCGGATGGGCTGTATAGTCTTCAGACAGTTCTCGTGGCAAGAGGAGCCCCATCGGGTGATTTCACCAGTACCCCAGCTGACTGACGGTTCATGTGTCCGTAACCAGGGGAGTCCCAGCAGGATTTGATGAGACATGTGTGGGAGGACGTAGAGAGCGATGTTCTCGGTGTGCAGGGCACCGATACGTAGTTCCACCGGCTTGGTGATCCGCGAGATGGTGTCAGAGAGGGGTCTCCCATCTACAGAGGCAATCACGAGGGGTTTGTCGAGTGGAGTAACAGGCACCTGGTACTTGTCCACCGTGGCCTGCTGGATGAAATTGCCTGCTGCCCCGGAATCGAGGTACGCCTCGGCCGTGAACCGCGTCTCTCCCGTTGTCACTTGAACAGTCCACGTAACCGGGTCTGAGAGAGTCCCAGCACCTAGGGTGGCCTCTCCTACCAACCCTAGGCTTTGGAGTTTCCCGGCCTCTCTGGACAGGAACGTAGCAGGTGTGTGCCCTCTCCACAGTAGAAGCAGAGGCCCTTGGCGAGCCGTTATGCTCGGCGGTGTTCGGACTGCCGCAAACGGTCAATCTGCATGGGCTCGTGGACAGAGACACCAGACGACGTTGACTGAAGTACGGCGGGCTTCTGCGGAGGAGAGGAATGCCGTATCGGACGTCTCTCACGGGACACCTCTTTGGATCGTTCCTGGAATCTGAGGTCCACGCAGGTGGCTAGTGCGATCAGGGCATCCAGAGTAGAAGGAACATCGCGGCCTGCCAGCTCGTCCTTAATACGACTGGAGAGTCCTTCCCAGAAGGCGGCGGTGAGGGCTTCATTGTTCCAGCCCAATTCTGAGGCCAAAGTGCGGAAGCGGATGGCATACTGCCCCACCGTCATGGTCCCCTGACGTAGCCTGAGGAGTGATGAGGCGGATGCGGCGGCACGGCCGGGTTCGTCGAAGGTGGTTCTAAACGCCTGCAGGAAGTCCTGGATGTTAGTGGTTACAGGGTCCTCCTTTTCCCACAAGGGGTTCATCCAGGCCAGTGCTTCACCCTCTAGATGGGACATCACAAACGCCACCTTAGCTTGGTCGGAGGCAAACAGGTGCGGAAGCAGCTTGAAATGGAGGGAGCACTGGTTTAAGAATCCTCTGCAGGTCTTGGGATCTCCGGCATATCGGGGTGGAGAGGCCAAGCGAAGTTTAGATGCTTCCGAGGGAGCCGCCACGGGAACCGTGACCGTGGACTGTGCAGTGGTAACCTGAGATGCCAGGGACGTGGCAGATGTTTGCAGCGTGTGCAGGCGGGTATCCACCGAGGTCATGAAGGCCAGCATGCGGGACTGAGTCTCGCGCTGACGTCCGAGTTCCTGCTGCAGGGCGCCCAGCTGGGCTAGTGCTTCGGCGGGATCCATGGCCTGTTCTTACTGTTAGGGCCAGGTGGACGGGCAGACCCAGGAGGTGGATCCACTGGGCCGAACTCCTCACTGAAGGCAAGGGGTCCGGTAGCCGGAGCACTACAGGTAGCAGGACAGTCCGGTCGAAGGAGTGGAGTGTAGAAGTCCCTGGGACCACGGAGTCACCGAAAGTAGTCCGGGTGACGGAGCTCAGGTTCGGAGGCCGAGATGTTGTCAGGCAGAGTCCGGAACCGACGGAGCGAGAAGACGGGTCACCACAGGGATCAGAGATGGTATGGACTGACGGGATGGCGGACAGCCACTGTTCGGGGTTCGGGAATCGTCAGGACCGGATGGCGAGGCAGGAGCGGCTCTAGGAGAGAGAAAGGTAAGTATACCGCAAGATACAAGGAGACCTGACTCCTAGCTTAGCAAAACACGAAGAACAGGCCCCGCCCACTTGGAAAGGATCCCCCTATATACCCAGTACCTGATCCTTCAATATCCTGTTGGAGGACACTGGCCCTTTAAGAGAGGGTCAATGACCGTGCGTGCGCCCTAATGCGCATGCGCGAGGCCCGGGTGCCAGAAGCCAGAGGAGGGAGCGGTGAGCAGGAAGCAGGAGAGCCGGGCTGGGGCCGAGTTGCCGACGGGCGCCGGGAGTGGGGACCGGGCTGCCTGGGGACCGCAGGCGATGGGGCAGGAAGGCTGTGGAGCGGGGGACCGGGAAGCCTGGCACGGGAGCGGCGGAGCGCGACCTGAGAGCGGGGAAGCGTGGCAGGGGAGCCGGTAAGCAAGGCAGGGGAGCCGGGGAGCCAAGCAGGGGAGCCGGGGAGCGTGACAGGAGTTCAGCAGAGTTTTCAGCCATGATACTACAGAGGAGTACAAGCCACCTGCTTGCAACCTCAGCTTGAAGGAACTGAAAATATCAAAGTACAAAAGCAATTCTGCTATGCAGAGAGATGATGCCCAATAGCCCTAAATCAATAACTATAATTGCAGGGAATACAACTTAACTTTTAATCTAACAATAAAATTAATAACGTGCTAGTGCATAACTTGTGCAATATACAAAAAAAAATGTTTTTGCCAAATGGCAAGAAATTAGACACATCTCACCCAAACTTTCTCCGTAGGTAAGACTGTACACCGATCCAGATGTAAGAGGTCACAGGCTGGAAGAACCAGGGTCAGCCGTCGGGTAATTATGTATCAGCCCGTCGTGCCACACCTGTAACACACCTGTGAAATCTTTTGAGTCTTTTCCTCTCTGCTCAGATGCATAATACAAGTCCTTCCCCTATTGGTTTCCTTAGTCCATCCACAAACACAGTTCTGAATATGCATATATTAAGTGTGTCCCTTGCAGAATATCCCATATCTATCCAAGTCATCTGCAAACGGGCAAAATATTATCCTACTGTCTGGTCTTTTTCCTGAGTTACGTTATTTAAGGATTTGGATTGTTGCCTCCATTTTTCAAAGCCCAATGCAGCAAGACATTACAGTATTCTTCTCCTGAGACTAATGTGGCACCCCAGGGGCCTGGGAGCCACAGTGGCGTTGCCCTCCTCATCAGGGGTGATGCCATGCCTGGAGGCAAGGAGGGGGTCTCCCATGCAAAGTCCACTACACACAACATTTCCTAACTCCAGACCAGTAGGGGGAGCTCAAGAAACCATTTTGAGGGGAGCTTCCCTCTGTATACTGGCCTGGAGGAGGGGTTACAGTCACACACACAGGAACAGAAAGTAAAACATTTCACACCGCCAGAGGCGAGCAGTACAGATGGTTGCTCAAAGAGAGCTGTCTCACATAGCTCTCCCAGGACCAGGCGCAGTAAGCAGGACGCCGGGGTCCTAGACTGTTGGGTGCTAAAGCCCCATCAGTGAAGCCCAGAGGGCAGGAGATTTCAAGTCCCCTGGCCCAAAAGAACACCAGAAGGTGAAGCGGCAAGATAGAGCCCGAGGCCGCAGCTACTCAGGCGGTACCCGTGACCAACTCGCGCTACCCGCCAAAGGGAAAGGACAAACAACAACAACTAGGAAGAGGGTCACTGTGCTGCTCCAAGCCACAGAGACTCACACACTTAGTGCAACAAGGAAGGCCTCCAACCCACCTGCCAAGGTAAATACCCTCATTGCTTCCAGTCTGACCGGACCCTAATTATCTTCTGGACAAGACTCCCGGGCCTTTAATAACAACTGCCAATTAAAGGTAAAGGAAACTACAGCCCCTGGGTTGTCCACTTATTACCAGCGTCTTCGTCCTGCACCCCAATGTAAAATTACCAAGACTACCACTCCCATTATCCCCGGAGCCTGAGCTCTGCCTGTGGAGAGTTGCACCAACCAAGCTGTGCTACCATCTGCCCCAGTGGACACCTCTCACAGCCGCGGCTTTTATATTAGCTGCAAACCACAGGTGGCATCACAAATACAAACTCTTCTCCCCTGTAAATATTCCCTTCATCCATCTTTATTGACACCACGGAATCGGACCTGGCCGATGTGACATCCCACCCCCTACACCGGCCCGGTGACGAGTCACCCCCCAGACTCCGTGGGCGCGTCACTAACAGCTGCTAATATTCTGTCCCATTTCTACTAATCAGATAGTCTTTTGATGATCCCGTTTCTTGCTTTATATTATCTTTATATTATCTGCAGTCACGTCTCCCCCTTTGCATGATTCCAGATCCTTCCATGTAAAGTTATACTTAACCTGTATATGTTGAATTTATCTAAAGGAACAAGCGTCTTTTCAGGGTTAGGGAGTTCATTATAGCTAGCTGTTCAGTTGGGCTCCTTCGTTGGGCCTGTTCTCCATCGCAGTCACCTTTAAGGAGTTGCAGTCCCTTGTGCATGTCGAGTACTAGTCATTGGTGTCTGGTGAAATCCTTTACTAACCCCACCTGTAGGATGATGTCCTGTGCGCTGCAACACCCCTAAAGACATCATGGTTAATATATGTGTATTTTATATGTGTAGAGTAACACGTGTGAAGATCTCTTGTTGGTTATGTCGCAGTACTGCTAGCTACCACTAGGTGGCACTGGGCTCTCTAGCTGTAGGGGAAGTCTCAGATAGAAAGTACAGTGGCAGGACTGAAAGGGTTAGTGTGGAAAGCATGGCCCACAGTGAAGGGAATATAGTAGGAAGTATTTCCTGGTTTTAGTTAGATAGGGATAGAGCGAAGCAGTGTAGCAGAGTGGAGAGAGTAGTGTGGTGAGGAAGAACAGGCAGAAGTTTGAGCAAAAGGAAGAAACACTGGTGACCAGAAACAGATTGTAGAGCGGAGTAGTGGAAGTAGTGAGAGGGAACAAGAACAGCGCCCCCAAGGCAAGCAGGCTAACAAGCATAGTGCTGTTAATAAAAGGGTCTTAATCTTCAGACAGCCACCTTCACTGCCGGATGCTCAGATGCAACCCGGTGTAGAATAGCCTCTCAGCGACTTGTGAAGTGCCTAGACATGAAGCAGAAAGACTCTCATGCTCCTTGTAGCCGATGGGACTCGTAACCGGTTTAAGTGCGTCTTTAACCCCTACGGAAGAAAACTTGCACAATGTGAACCGGACCTGAAGCAGCAGGCTTGCAGCCCAGGAGCACCATGGCTCTCAGTTACCCACACTCCGCCCCCTGATTTTGTAACGTGTCAGGTGGGTGGTGGATTACATTGCTCGCCCCCGGCTATCACCTCACCTCACGTTACACACCTGCTACATTACTCTCATCCCCCTTCTCCCCACTTCATATCCTTAGCTGTAAGGGAGGTGGTTTCTTGTCTCCTCCAGCTACAACATGTCTTTGTTGCAACATTCATAAAAGGAGTATTTGGGAAACGGCTTAGATCTGGTAACTCTACTATTTAATCAAGTATCCTTCCATTTTATATTCTGTACATGTTCACCATAGGGAGGAGGAACTAAAGATTATGTCTGATTAAGCCCATCCAGTCCATTGTAAAAAAAAAAAAAAAAAAAAAAACATTCATGCAGCACTTTATTTCCTATTATGGTCTTTTTACAACTCCCACTTACTAATAACTTCCTCAGCTTCATTCTGTCCACTGTTCAGCCTTAGAAGTTTGCCCGTTGTCCAAGAACCAACCATGGTGCTCTTTCATAAACAACTTTCATTTAAATACATCCAGGCTCCCTTCTGAGGGCATTCCAGCCATTTTCAACATTCGTTTACAGCCTGTTACAGCATTTTTGCCTTTGTTATCTAACTATTCTCTTGACAGTGTTTCCTTGAGGTGTATTTTTCCTTCATCTACAATTTAGCAAGCTTCCCCATACTTGCTCCTCAAGCTCCCAGGTCTGGCTCAAAGCTCTTTAACACCCTGAAAGCATGACTCAGTGCTAGCAAAATATTTTTTCTTGTGTAGGGCTAGGAGAAGCCTAATACCCTACAATACCCTACAAAAACACAAAACCCAGTAGACAGACTATAACACAACCCTTCCTTTTGAGATGATCATTTTCAATATCCAAACAAAACACAGCAACACTAACAATCCTCGAAGTATGAGTACCACTATGTTTCACACATATACTGATCACATTCACACATTTCAAAAAGGCATAGGTAACTCTTCCCAGTTCTTGTACCAGACTCTTTACTGCAAAATAAGCTTCTTACCTTATGCTGCAGCGTTAGAATTCACTTTTCCTGCAGGGTCTTCCTCACTCGAGATCCGGATGGTATGATGCAAATCTAGTTGTCTAGTCCCGGGTTTCGGCATCAATTTTATGTGAGCAAAATTCACTCTTTTCAATGCCTCCCATATTGTTTTGAAATCTCTCCGAAATCAATAGAGCACAACCTTGTATGCTGTATTAGATAAGACAGCTGCTATATTAGCACGTATAAGCATTTTACATAGGGTCACAGACAAAGGAAAAGTTCCCTAAAAACTATGAGCCAATAGGAACTGTGAGGGCGTGAAAAGAAATGTGAAACCTCCCATTCCATCAGTGTTACTTAATCATAAGTTATAGGAAAAGATGGATAAAACAGACACAGAATAGATTCTGATTTATCACATGACCATACATGTATACCGGTTATTATTTGGTTATATGTTGACTTTTATATATATATTATATATATATGATTTTTTTTGCAGAGGAGGACAAATATCATTGTAGACTTCAAATAACATCACTGGTGCATCCAAGCAGGTGGTGGTGAATCCCAAGCCCAAAAATGGCATTTGGGCCACTTGTACTTTAGTTTAGCCCCTGTGTTCCCTCTAAACTGCACAGCTTGGAGCAAGGAGCAGGACATGTCACAATAAAGAGGAGAACACCAGTGTACCAGCACGGGGGGAGCACCAATCCTTTTTTCAGCTCATTCGCCTTATTGGCCAGATTACCTACAAAATGCCTTGTCTCAACCTCTTTACCAGATCTATTTGACAGAATTCCCCTGACACCTCTGCTCAGGATTTATTTCCATGCTACATCTCCACCTGTCACCTCTTAGCTCTCTCAACACCCCCTCCAGCCATGTTGACCTTCTTCTGCCACCCGCTGACAACCTCTTTACCAACTATGCCACCCTTTGGCCGGCCTCCATCTCTGCCTTGTGCGTCATTTCAGTCGCTTTTTTGTGCAACCATTCCCTTCTCGTAAGCCTCCATTCAGACTTGTCCCTAACTGTAAGGCCTGCAGCTGCAGCACTAGCTCTCCCCCAATGCTCTGTCTGAACTGGAGCTGAAGATCCAGGACTAATAATCTCATGGATCAGGTCTTCCTTCATTTAACCTGTAAAGAATGAGCAAAAAACTCCATAATAACATGGCTCCAATCAAGGAACTAACTCTACGAAAAGCAGGAGTAACAATTGCACTCGGGCCCCGGTGTCTGTGGACCCCAAAAGAAGTTCTGACACATCAGTCAGGAAACAGCACTATATAAAGGGGACATGACAAACTCTATTACAAAGTTTGCATTGGGCTCTGGAACTTCAGAGTCTTATGACTTGGCAGCTTCTTTACCGATCTGCCCCTATGACAACACTCCTTCTTGAGTGCTCTAGAAGGTCCATTATTACAAATCAAGTTTTTTTTATGGATCCAAATCAATAAATCCATCCATATCTGAGAGGCCGATATAGTGACATCTATATGTCATGACCCTGCCCTGGTGTAGATGGTGGAGCACCGAGGCAGGGGTGTAACAGTAGTGGGTGCAGGGATGCAGTCACAAGTGGGCATGAAAGCATAGGGGGCCCAAAAGGTCCATTTGACCCATATGAAGAGACTAATACAATTAAAGATCCATAATAGTTGGGGTCCTATTGGAAACTTTGAATTGGGGTCCTGAGCTTCAAGTTATGCAAATACCTCCAGGAACTAGAGAGGAACCGTCCTCAGCTGCCAGCGTCTCCTAAACAGAAATGTTCATACTGTGGTGTGGAGAATACACAAATAAAACCAAAATGCTCTCTCCCAGGTGAAGGTTTTGCATACCTCCAAACATTTAACCCATTAGAACATGCGAATATAAGCAACTTTTTATTATATATTATTAAAGAAATCTGCTTCTTTCTCTTTCTGGACTGATCTTTCATTCTCAAAATGTTTAATTCATGGATAAAATGAGTCACAGTGAATGCAACTTCCCCATCACTGAGATAGGAGATGACAGTTAGTGCTCATAAACCTCTATGGAGAAATGAAACTGTCATTTCAGGAGAACTTGCAGCAGAATGTCTGTTTCTGCCTCTAGCTGCTCCCTCCGTAGATTTTTAAAAGCACAAACTGTCATTTCCTCTCTCAGTAATGGGTATATCTGTTATTTGTCACAATGACTTTGGATAGTGAGGTACCGGACCCTTACGCTGTCCCTCAGGCTAGAGGACCCTACGCTATCCCTAACCACAGGCATACTCCTGAGATGGAGCATGGTGGAGATGCCTGAGCCTCTTTCCCGGCCCTGCTCCTGACCAGTCCTGATCTAATTCCTCCAACCCAGGGAGGGACAGGACAGGAGTGTGTTGCAACCACAGATAAAACAGACTAGGGAATCCAAAACTGTGTCAGACCACACACACACAGGTAAAGACAATAAGAAGCTCAGGAGGAAAAACAAAAGCAGGAAGGAAGCTACAAAACAATAGGTGTAAACTCTGCAACTTCACCAACAGAGAGCACAACTTTCTGGGACATCATATGTCACATACCAATATAGAATAAACTATAGCTGGCATGGGTAGAAGGATTCCACCAGCATAAATAGGAGTAGAGCAGATGTGATAGGCCTCCCCAAACATGTGACCAAAGGAGCAAGCAAATTAGCAGAGATTAAAGGCCCTGTCACACACAGAGATAAATCTGCGGCAGATCTGTGCCAGGTTTGTGGCTGTGTACAAATGAAACAATATGTCCATGATTTCACTGCAACCACAGATCTGCCAAAGATTTATCTGTGTGTGTGACGGGGCCTTAACTCTTGCTATGCTGCCTATGAATCAGCACACACAGGTCGACGCTCGTGTCTGCCCGTGTTTATCCAAGACACCAGAGAAACCATGACGTGGAGTGTCAGAATCTGCAATATGAGTCCAACGCCACCATGACAGTTGGCGAAGTTTGTGCACAACTCTGTGTGACATTATTATTCAATACAAATTTTTACAGATTTTACCCATGAATTAAGAGAGAAACATCAGTTCAGGAGGAGAAAGAAGCAAATGTCTCTGATTAGATGTATTATAAAGTTGCTTATTTTTATGAACACTATTGATTTTTTAAGAAAGAATTAAAATGATGGTTGCTCATTAAAATCCCATTCATAGAACATTTTAAGCACTGACGTATCTGTCCAGGAATTCGCACTTTAAGCTACATTTGCACAGGACATACTTGTTGAAGGCCACAAAAATTTGAGCTCTGATTAATATCATAAATTCCATTTAAGATGTCACTTTTATTATTTTGTTAGGATCCACGGGGGTGTGACCTTTGCAGTAATTGGATGATTAATCTTTACTTCAATGGCAGTAAAAGAATGATTTTTTTGTATTTAAATAAAATACTATCTATGAACATATAACAGGAGTTGTCCACTACTTTGACATTGATGGCGTATCCTTAGGGGGGCTTTGCACACTACGACATCGCAGGTGCGATGTCGGTGGGTTCAAATTGAAAGTGACGCACATCCGGCATCGCATGCGACATCGTAGTGTGTAAATCCTAGATGATACGATTAACGAGCGCAAAAGCGTCGTAATCGTATCATCGGTGCAGCATCGGCGTAATTCATAATTACGCTGACGCGTCGGTCCGATGTTGTTCCTCGTTCCTGCGGCAGCACACATCGCTGTGTGTGAAGCCGCAGGAGCGAGGAACATCTCCTACTGGCGTCACCGCGGCTTCCGTAGGATATGCGGAAGGAAGGAGGTGGGCGGGATGTTTACATCCCGCTCATCTCCGCCCCTCCGCTCCTATTGGCCGCCTGCCGTGTGACGTCGCAGTGACGCCACACGACTCACCCCCTTAATAAGGAGGCGGGTCGCCGGCCAGAGCGACGTCCCAGGACAGGTGAGTCCATGTGAAGCTGCCGTAGCGATAATGTTCGCTACGGCAGCTATCACAAGGATGTCGTACCTGCGACGGGGGCGGGGACTATCGCGTGCGGCATCGCAGCATCGGCTTGCGATGTCGCAATGTGCAAAGCCCGCCTTAGGATAGGTCATCAATATCTGATCAGCTGGGGTTCAACACTCCACATCCCCACCGATCAGCTGTTGCCGGTCCCGGCGGCGGCAGCAGGCTGCCGGAAATACTCAGTTCTGGAGATGCTTCATCTTCTGATCACGGACGCAGCCGGCTACTGCACATCTGCCTCCTATTGATTAGAATGGGAGGCAGATGTGCAGTACCTGGCCGCATCTGCTATCAGAAGATGAAGCAGCACCAAAACTGAGCATTTTCTGCTGCCTGCTGTCACCGCCGGGACCATGAGCAGCTGATCGGCGGGTTTGTAGAGTGTCGGACCCCGGCCAATTAGACATTGATGACTTATCCTAAGGATAGGCCATCAATGTAAAAGTACTGGACAACCCCTTTAATATCAGACGTTGGTGGCTCTGCAGATAACAGCAATGCTGGAGAACCACTCTTTGGAGACCACTGGTGTAAGGAATTCTTCTGTCCTATCTATTGGGATATTAAATGAACAGTTCCGGTGAAATGGATACATTGTGTTCTACTAAATCAAGGGCCTGAGAAGGTGGAGAGAGGCTCATGCTCCACCCCCGAGGAGCCTCCACCCAACATAACACAGTCTTAGCTACAGTGACTTTTTCAAGATAAGTAACACCCTTAGATCTTGAATATTTCCTATATCATAATATTTCAATTCTTGAGCTTTTTGTTCGTGAACTAGCATGTCAGGACACAGGTCCAATCCCCTTATGGACCTTACCAAAAGCAACACCCATGAGGAGACCCCAGGGAACTAGCTCAACTTCTGCATCCACAAACCTCCTGTAGATGATATGACCATTATAGGTCAGTTATATTGAAAATTGAAGTTGAGCTGCAGTACCAGGCCCAACCTGAAGACAGTTGGGGTGCTGTTTTCGGAAGAAATCAGACACATTGTTCAAATCCTTAAAATCTCTGGTTTCTCGTGTAGTCTTTTAGAATATCAAATAAGAGCCTGAGCCAAAAGTGAATCCTGTGGGAAAATAACAGCCCTAAAAGATGTTCCCAATCCGCCCCCACTGTCCTATCCGTGCAGGGGTACTGCGTTCACCCGCTGGTACCGTCGCTGCACCCTGATACCCAAATAGAAGCATCAAATAATTTGGAAAACTCCGCGCGCCCTTCCCCTCTTCCATGACCTCAGCGAGGAAGTTTTAAAAGTCTGTGCCAGAAGTAGCAGCTGTTGTCATGGGAACGGTTTAGAACTCTGCGTTATGTTTTGTGGTTACACTGTATACTTTGTGTATCGATCTGATACATTTTATTGTCATGATAACAGCTACAGAGACAGCGATAGCTGCGGCCCACGCTCCACACTCAGGTTATTACCTCCTCACAGGCACTTAAAGACACTGCAGCTGCCGCTTGTGTTCTGCAGGATTCCACATTAAGGAGGCAAGAGTCTGAACATAGTCCTAAAATCCTCTACAGTACAGAAAGCATTTACCATGAGGCTGTAAAGAAAAAGACTATTAATACTAGACAGGAAAGAAATCTATGCATGTCCACAAGCACCCAAATATCGGGATATACCTCTCAGCCACTCAGTCAAATGATTATATCTGTTGTTATTATGAGAACATCATTGCACAAGATTGTAAAGCTGGGTTTACACACTGCAACATCTCAAACGACATCGCTGTAACGTCACCGGTTTTGTGACGCAATAGCGATGTTGTTTGCGATGTTGCAGTGTGTGAATCCTATCAGCGACCCGGCCCCTGTTGTGAAGTTGCTGGAAGTTGCTGATCACTACACGTCGTTCAGGACCATTCCTAGGTCCTTTGTTTCCCGCTGTGCAGCATGAAGTTTCAGTGTGTGAATCCTTTTCAGCGACTTTGTTAGCAACTTCCCTTTCAAAAGGCTGTTTATCAACGTCCCCAACAACCAGCTAGGTCGCTCTGCAGGTCCGGATCGCTGTTGAGTTGTTGGCCAGGTTTGCCGGGTTGAACGCTCACCAGAGACTTAGCAGAGACTTAGGGAGGTCGCTATTGCGTCACCAAACCAGTGCCGTTACAGCGATGTCCTTTGCGATGTTGCAGTGTGTAAACCCAGCTAAAGACTTTGCAGCGACTTTGTTAGCAACTTCCCTTTCAAAAGGCTGCTTATCAATGTCCCCAACAACCAGCTAGGTCGCTCTGCAGGTCCGGATCGCTGGTAAGTTGTTGGCCAGGTTTGCCTGTTTGACTGTTCACCAGCGACTTAGCAGAGACTTAGGGAGGTCGCTGTTACGTCACAAAACTGGTGACGTTACAGCGATGTCCTTTGCGATGTTGCAGTGTGTAAACCCAGCTTAAGACACTAGATAGAATCTTATCATGTATCTCTGTATACAGGGAGCTCCCCCTAGTGGTGACTGCAGAGAGGATCTTATCATGTATCTCTGTATACAGGGAGCTCCCCCTAGTGGTGGCTGCAGACAGGATCTTATCATGTATCTCTGTATACAGGGAGCTCCCCCTAGTGGTGACTGCAGAGAGGATCTTATCATGTATCTCTGTATACAGGAAGCTCCCCCTAGTGCTGGCTGCAGACACCATCTTATCATGTATCTCTGTATACAGGGAGCTCCCCCTAGTGGTGGCTACAGACAGGATCTTATCATGTATCTCTGTATACTGGGAGCTCCCCCTAGTGGTGACTGCAGACAGAATCTTATCATGTATCTCTGTATACAGGGAGCTCCCCCTAGTGGTGACTGCAGAGAGGATCTTATCATGTATCTCTGTATGCAGGGAGCTCCCCCTAGTGGTGACTGCAGACAGGATCTTATCATGTATCTCTGTATACAGGAAGCTCCCCCTAGTGGTGGCTGCAGACAGGATCTTATCATGTATCTCTGTATACAGGAAGCTCCTCCTAGTGGTGGCTGCAGACAGGATCTTATCATGTATCTCTGTATACAGGAAGCTCCCCCTAGTGCTGGCTGCAGACACCATCTTATCATGTATCTCTGTATACAGGGAGCTCCCCCTAGTGGTGGCTACAGACAGGATCTTATCATGTATCTCTGTATACTGGGAGCTCCCCCTAGTGGTGACTGCAGACAGGATCTTATCATGTATCTCTGTATACAGGTAGCTCCCCCTAGTGGTGGCTGCAGACAGGATCTTATCATGTATCTCTGTATACAGGGAGCTCCCCCTAGTGGTGGCTGCAGACAGGATCTTATCATGTATCTCTGTATACAGGGAGCTCCCCCTAGTGGTGACTGCAGACAGAATCTTATCATGTATCTCTGTATACAGGGAGCTCCCCCTAGTGGTGGCTGCAGACAGGATCTTATCATGTATCTCTGTATACAGGGAGCTCCCCCTAGTGGAGGCTGCAGACAGGATCTTATCATGTATCTCTGTATACAGGGAGATCTCCCTAGTGGTGACTGCAGACAAGATCTTATCATGTATCTGTATACAGGGAGCTCCCCCTAGTGGTGACTGCAGAGAGGATCTTATCATGTATCTCTGTATACAGGAAGCTCCCCCTAGTGCTGGCTGCAGACACCATCTTATCATGTATCTCTGTATACAGGGAGCTCCCCCTAGTGGTGGCTACAGACAGGATCTTATCATGTATCTCTGTATACTGGGAGCTCCCCCTAGTGGTGACTGCAGACAGAATCTTATCATGTATCTCTGTATACAGGGAGCTCCCCCTAGTGGTGACTGCAGACACCATCTTATCATGTATCTCTGTATACAGGGAGCTCCCCCTAGTGCTGGCTGCAGACACCATCTTATCATGTATCTCTGTGTACAGGGAGCTCCCCCTAGTGGTGACTGCAGACAGGATCTTATCATGTATCTCTGTATACAGGGAGCTCCCCCTAGTGGTGGCTGCAGACAGGATCTTATCATGTATATCTGTATACAGGAGCTCCCTCTAGTGGTGGCTGCAGACAGGATCTTATCATGTACCTCTGTATACAGGGAGCTCCCTCTAGTGGAGGCTGCAGACAGGATCTTATCATGTATATCTGTATACAGGGAGCTCCCCCTAGTGGTGGCTGCAGACAGAATCTTATCATGTATCTCTGTATACAGGGAGCTCCCCCTAGTGGTGGCTGCAGACAGGATCTTATCATGTATCTCTATATACAGGGAGCTCCCCCTAGTGGTGGCTGCAGACAGGATCTTATCATGTATCTCTGTATACAGGGAGCTCCCCCTAGTGGTGGCTGCAGACAGGATCTTATCATGTATCTCTGTATACAGGGAGCTCCCCCTAGTGGTGGCTGCAGACAGGATCTTATTATGTATCTCTGTACACAGGGAGCTCCCCCTAGTGGTGGCTACAGACAGAATCTCATCATGTATATCTGTATACAGGGAGCTCCCCCTAGTGGTGGCTGCAGACAGGATCTTATCATGTATCTCTGTATACAGGGAGCTCCCCCTAGTGGTGGCTGCAGACAGTATCTTATCATGTATCTCTGTATACAGGGAGCTCCCCCTAGTGGTGGCTGCAGACAGTATCTTATCATGTATCTCTGTATACAGGGAGCTCCCCCTAGTGGTGGCTGCAGACAGGATCTTATCATGTATCTCTGTATGCAGGGAGCTCCCCCTAGTGGTGGCTGCAGACAGGATCTTATCATGTATCTCTGTATACAGGGAGCTCCCCTTAGTGGTGGCTGCAGACAGAATCTTATCATGTATCTCTGTATACAGGGAGCTCCCCCTAGTGGTGGCTGCAGACAGGATCTTATCATGTATCTCTGTATATAGGGAGCTCCCCCTAGTGGTGGCTGCAGACAGAATCTTATCATGTATCTCTGTATACAGGGAGCTCCCCCTAGTGGTGGCCACACAGGCAATTATTGGAGTTGTCACAAAGGCAATTATTGGAGTTGTGACAGGGGCAATTATGGGAGTTGCCACACAGATAATTATTGGAGTTGTGACACGGGCAATTATTGTAGTTTTGAAATGGGCAATTATTGGAGTTGCAATAATTGTGGAGAGCAAATAAACACTTTCTAGTAAGTGTTCTATCTCACCCTAGTGCTGGATTCCCAGCTACACTGCTCAGTACTGCTGTATAATGTCCTCCATGCCACTGCTGGTAAACGTGCTACATAGAGAGAGGAGAGCAGGAATCTCACGTCTGTGTGTGCTGTGTATGGGAGACATCATAGCATCCAGTTTCCTGTCACTGAGACAACTGAAAATTAGAGAGAGAGCCTGTTAAAATCTGGCTAGTTCAAAACAAGATGGATTGCAGGATCATTAAGGGATCAGATTACAGCTACCTAATGAAGTCAATAGAAATGGAGGATGGAGCAACACAATCAGATACATGCACAGAGAGATGGTGCTGCTGCTTTCTAGTAAGTGTTTTATCTCACCCTAGAGCTGTATTCACAGCTACACCACTCAGTATTGCTGTATAATATCCCCATTGCTGCTGCTTCTTCTGAACATATTCTATTTAGAAACAGGGGAGCAGGAATCCCTCATGTCTGTGTGTGCAGTGTATGGGAGACATCAGAGCAGCTCATCTCCACCCACCAGCTGAGAGACAACTGAAGATAGAGGCATTAGAAGCATCAGAGGGGTGAAAAATGTAGAATATAAGACCTATATTGGCCACATATGGTGTAATTCCTGCTATACACATCACAGTTTATCTTGAGCCCCTGTTTGGGCCTAGGAGCTTGCAATCTCCCTATATATAAGCAATAAGAAATATGCAATGCAAATCCGCTTTTTCTGTGGCTCTGGTGCAAACCGAAGATCCAAGAACAATAGGGAATATAAAATTACAGGTTTTTCACCAATTGCTCAAATCTGTAAATTTTCTCTTCCAAAATTAGCAGCGGGGGCGAATCCACAACACAAAGAGCGCGAGCGGCGGGAATCTTCTAATTCCAGGAAACATTTCAGCTCTTGTAGCGGCGGCCGACCTCCTGCGCGGCGCGCATTATGGCGATAAGACGGTGGCATCTTTAAGATTTAACCTGTGCGAGAAAATTACAAAAAAAATATGGCATAAAAAAAATGGAGTGAATATATAAAGCACACCTCTGCAGCGAGCCCACACAGAAAGTAATACAGCAGAGAATGTACAGCAATTAGCACAACGACAAAAAGGCTGCCAAATCCATTGGAGAGGCACTGGAGGTGTGCGAGCGCTAGATAAACAGTGTAATGGGAAGACTGGAACCCAGATTTCCGAAGGACGCGCAGATCCGCAGTGCAACATCGCCATCTAGTGGTCACACTGTGCAACGGCAGGAGAGAAAACCGCCACACTGTGCTGCAGAAAAAAACAAGATATTGAGCTAAAAATGAAAATCATTTGCCCATTCTGTTTCTGTGCAATACAATTCAAGACAAAAAAACGTAATGAGGGCGCAGCACACAAGCGGTTAATATCACCCCCTCCTTCCTAACCAGAAGTGGAGACCGGCTCTCTCCACATTTTACATACCGGTGACATAGGACATGTGCAGCGCAATAGCTGCGGAGACCCCCATCCAGGGCATTTCCTCCCCACAGACCACCCTGACATGACCACATTGTTATTGGGTCATCATAGCAGTGTGCATGGTGGAGGAAAAAGGCAATTTGGGTGGCACGGTGGCTCAGTGGTTAGCACTTTAGTCTTGTGGTGGCTCAGTGGTTAGCACTGCTGGGGTCCTGGGTTCGAATCCCACCAAGGACAACATCTGCAAAGGAGTTTGTATGTTCTCCCCGTGTTTGCGTGGGTTTCCTCCGGTTTCCTTCCAAAGACATACAGATAGGGAATTTAGATTGTGAGCCCCGATGGGGACAGTGTTCCTGATGTATGTAAAGCGCAGCGGAATATGTTAGTGCCATATAAAAATATTTATTTTTTATTTAATTCCACTGACCCTTGCCAATATTGTTGTTTCCTCTACACACCATCGTGCCCTTTGAATATAAGAAAGATTAAATTAATTTCCTATATTATCAGGTGATCGTATTGCTGTTATGTCCTCCATGCTTTACACTGCAGCCCTGCCCCTTCGTTAAATGACTTCAACTGAATTGCATTACAGTTTCTCTATTCTAGCATATATCACATTATGTAATTCACTTCTTGTTTTTTTACAAGAGTTCAGGTTGCTGATCTGCCGCATGCTTTACACTGCAGCTGTGCTCTAGCTGAATTGTAGTTTCTCTATTTTCGAGTATGAAAATGTGATGCTAGTCTACTAACTGTAGAGTAGTCAGGAAAGCCGGGGTCTGGTAAAGGGAGGATGCTTATGGACACAGGGAGTACATAGAGGCGTAGTCAGGTCACGATCCGAGGGTCAGAATTCTGGGAAGGCACTGAGTGGATTCAGGGAGTAAACTGAGGCGTGGTCAGGTAACGGTCCGAGGCCAAAAGCCGGGAGGTCATGACAGGAACAGGGAGCGGGCAGACAGGAGTCAAACAATAGTCCGGGATCATGAAACCAAGATCAGAGCACATGCAGGAACTCAGGCCAATAGCACAACTACAGAACCAGAATGTACGACTGGCAAGGTTCTGGGAGAGCATGCTCAGTAAAGAAGCAAAGCAATTACCAGGAAGATGGAACATCTGAGCAATCACCACCTCCCAGAACCAGCATGGAAGCCAGCGCTGTCAATCAACCTGCCACCCAGAAGCCTAGGAAAACACAGCAGAGCATCTCCTAATGTGCAAGATGCTCTGCAGAGGGGAATCGTGTCACTGCCAGCTCATTTGTCCAGGAAAGTGCAGCAGAGCATCTCCTAGTGTGCAAGATGCTCTGCAGAGGGGAATTGTGTCACTGCCAGCTCAATAATCCAGGAAAGCGCAGCAGAGCATCTCCTAGTGTGCAAGATGCTCTGCACAAAGGAATCGTGTCACTGCGAGCTCATTAGTCCAGGAAAGCGCAGCAGAGCATCTCCTAGTGTGCAAGATGCTTTGCACAGAGGAATCGTGTCACTGCCAGCTCAATAATCCAGGAAAGCGCAGCAGAGCATCTCCTAGTGTGCAAGATGCTCTGCACAGAGGAATCGTGTCACTGCCAGCTCATTAGTCCAGGAAAGCGAAGCAGAGCATCTCCTAGTGTGCAAGATGCTCTGCACAGAGGAATCGTGTCACTGCCAGCTCATTAGTCCAGGAAAGCAAAGCAGAGCATCTCCTAGTGTGCAAGATGCTCTGCACAGAGGAATCGTGTCACTGCCAGCTCAATTGTCCACGAAAACACAGCAGAGCATCTCCTAGTGTGCAAGATGCTCTGCACAGAGGAATCGTGTCACTGCCAGCTCATTAGTCCAGGAAAGCACAGCAGAGCATCTCCTAGGTGTGCAAGATGCTCTGCACAGAGGAATCGTGTCACTGCCAGCTCATTAGTCCAGGAAAGCGCAGCAGAGCATCTCCTAGTGTGCAAGATGCTCGGCACAGAGGAATCGTGTCACTGCCAGCTCATTAGTCCAGGAAAGCGCAGCAGAGCATCTCCTAGGTGTGCAAGATGCTCTGCACAGAGGAATCGTGTCACTGCCAGATCATTAGTCCAGGAAAGCGCAGCAGAGCATCTCCTAGGTGTGCAAGATGCTCTGCACAGAGGAATCGTGACAGAAAAAATATGTAGTGCAAAACCTATTGTTTTAGATTCTCAGATTGCTGCCATGTTTCCTATGCTTTACACTGCAGCTCTTCTCCTAAACTCATTGACTTCAATTTTGCTACGTTTTAATTTTTTTTTTGTATGTAAAATCTTATGATATTTACTTCTTCTTTCAGGTGTCAGCAAATGCAAGTGCACAGCTCATAGATTGATGTCTGATTAGAAAAGAGCTGAAACAAGTCTATTTATTACAGAGAGGCAGTCTGTTATATGGTAGACATCCCATTACAACTAGCTTGTTGTGCCCCTAGGATATCTTTTGGTGGCACAAGGGCACTCATTACAGATTATTAACAACTACTAGGTTACTACAGAAATAAAACCAGTTTGTGCAAAAGTGAGAGGCAGCATGCTGTATAGGAAATCAAACAGACCGTGTTATGGTGCGCTCTTATGTTACCATTTTGAGGAACTATTCTAAAAAGATGCAGGGATACGCCTCACCGCTGAATAAGATGTCTTAATAGAAGGGAATTAAAACTAGTCTGTGCAAAACAAGAGAGGTAGTCTGTTGTATAAGCAGCAGAACATTTCATTACTGTTTACATGCTCACATACTGTGGAGGTCAACTGAGCTATAGCTTGTTTGTTCAAACGTAATAAGAATATCTGTGTATATAAATAATCAAAATATAGATGTACTTGCATAATTATCTGTGTGTCTATGTAGCCATCGCATAGACCCATAGTATAATTCAAAGTTGTATAGTCATGAAGGGGTTACCAAGAATGAGTGAACAGATGTACAAATGATGGAAGTCTTTTAATGATGAGTAAACGTCTAATCAGTAATGTTTACACAGAAAGAATGTTTTAATGAACAAAGATATGTTGGGAGAAAATAGGGAGTTGAATACTCCTTACTCCCTTGTTCTAGCTTCAAGGATAGAAATGCAGATTGTATAATTGGGTGTCTTGAAATACACGACTTCAGTTGATGACGCTGGCTCAAGGAGAACATGTCTGTGTGTTCATTGTCTGATACATTGATATATCGGCACTGGTATACAGCTAATACGGCACCGTCTCTGAATATCCCAAACGAAGACTCCATTAGCAGTCTTCACCCAAATTCCTCCCTTGACGCTATGTTATATTTTAGTGTGAGGGCATACCAGGCACACTTTGTGGTTTGATAACAGCTAAGATTCAGGAACCTTAAACAAGTCTGTGCAGAACAGAGGTGCAGTGCATTGTACAGTAAATACAATGTGTACTGTTTGCTGCTACTTGCAGTTAAATGATTGTTACCTGATATTTTTTTGGCTAGGAGGGTAAAAACTAAAAAGCATTCATATAAATATCCTCTTTTTGTGTCTATTATGTATGTGCTGTTCCTTTATATAATGATTGTATAACAGTAGGGAGTAATGAGCTTGGCTCTATTGGAATCACCACTCAATTTCTTCTTGGCAACACATATCGGAGGATCATCAACCCAAGTCTTGACTATTTATATCGCATTTGACTTCCCCCAAGTAATGACCCCATGGTCCTGTTCCATGATATAGTCCTCCATTATGCTTCTGAAGCTAATAACTAAAGATAAATCTCCTAATTAACCGATGGAAGGTATCGGCAGTTCATAGTTGTCCGGTTTTGCCCCCCGGTCAGCTGGATATCCGCGATATTAAACTTCAAATTCAAGATGTAGCAGGTCTGGTGAGAAAAGACAAAGAGAAGACATTAGTGAGTTATGGAGAAGACATAACCTGATGTGACTTGTCCTCCTGGGTATGATAGATGTTGGCCAGATTGAGGAAGTAGTCATTATATTCCCCATAAATCAGGTGTTATTATGGGCAGTGTCTTCTACTATACCCAGAATTGGTATCAAGTTGAAGATCATATAACTATTTGGTCAAGCTGAGCAGAGGAGCATGCGATCGAGAAGGTTTTGATATCATGGGCCACCTTTTTAAAGCTGCAACATCAATATAGACCACAGGTAGTCAAGACTGATCAATGAAAGAAACAACAAGTGTCCACCATGGTGGTGGATGTGCTGGTTTGAATAAACTACCATATCACGATAAAACATGGAGATCCAACATGGTGTCCATGCCCACAAGATTGATCAAAGAAGAAGCCCCATTACCTTAAGAAGAAGCACATTTATCAAGTCTTCGGGACTTCCAGTGCCAGGTCTTGAAATTCTAACTTTCAGCACCATGTTCCCTAATAACAATACAATCGTTAGACCTCCAGACAACACATGAAGATCTCCTTGTCTCACTGTATATCAAGTATGAGGTCGCTTACCAATGGATGAGGGCTGCACAGGTGCTGAAGATGGTTGTGGGCCATAAGATGCATTGCCACCACCCTGACTTGTAGTGTTGACTATGGAGAGGATGGATTCTCTATCAGCCGAGTCAATACTCATTATCGTTGTTGGATTGAGATTAATAGAGGCATCAGATGCATTGTTGATCAAGTTTATGAGTTTAGTGGCCATGGCAGGGGTCACTGGGCTCGTAGTAGGTCGAATACTACTAGTTGCCAAGTTATTGGCATTGGTGTTCCTTGTTATGTCGTTACCAAAAGTCGTAATGTTATCATTCATTCTAGAAGAGCTGGGGGTTGAGTTGACCACTTCAGAACTTGTAGTCAATTTTAGATTTTTAAGGGTTTGAGATGTAGTAGCTGGTGGGTGATTGCTAATTGTTTTAGTTGTAGTAGAATGTAGTAAACTGGTGGTGCTGGCCACTGGTATAGCAGATGACAAACTGGGTATGGCCATAGCTGGGGTAGCAAGTGGTAGACTTTCTTTGGTTTCAGCTATTGTAGTAGATGGTGGACTAACTGTAGCCTCAGCTGTAAAAGTAGAAAATAAACTAAGACTTGTCTCAGCTATGGTAATATATGGTAGGCTGGCATTGGTATCTGGTATAGTAAGAGATGGTAGCCTAGTTGTGGTCTCAGTTGTGGTAGTAGATGGTAGAATAGTTGCGGTTTGAGTTGTGGTGGTAGATGGTAGACTGGCTGTGGTCTCAGTTGTGGTGGTAGATGGTAGACTGGCTGTGGTCTCAGTTGTGGTGGTAGACGGTTGCCTGGCTGTGGTCTCAGTTGTTGTAGAAGAGGGTAGACTGGCTGTAATCTCAGTTCTGGTAGTAGATGGTAGACTAGCTATGGTTTCAGTTGTGGTGGGAGATGGTAGACTGGCTGTTGTCTCAGTTGTGGTAGTAGATGGTAGCCTGGCTGTGGTCTCAGAAGTGGTAGTAGATGGCAGACTGGTTGGGATCTCATTTATGATAGTAGATTGTAAGCTGGCTGTGGTCTCAGTTCTAGTAGTAGATGGTAGACTAGCTTTGGTCTCAATTGTGGTAGTAGATGGTACACTGGCTGTGGTCTTAGTTGTACTAGTAGATGACTCACTGGCTGTGATCTCAGTTGTTGAAGATGGTAGAGTGACTCTGGTCTCAGATGTGGTAGTAGATGGTTGACTGGTTGTGATCCCAGTTAAAGTAGCAGATAGAAGACTGGTTGTGGTCATAATTGTGGTAGTAGAGGGCGGACTGGCTGTGGTCTTCAATGTAGTAGTAGATGGTAGATTCGCTTTGGTCATGGTTGTATTAGTAGATGGCAGACTGGCTGTTGTATCAGATGTAATATTTGATGGCGGACTGGCTGTGGCCTCAGTTGTAGTAGTAGATGGTAGTTGGGCCGTGGTCTCTGTTGTGGTAGCAAATGTTAGATGGGCTATGGTCTTAGTTGTAGTAGTAGATAGCAGACTGGTAGTCATCTCAGTTGTATTAGTAGATGGTAGACTGACTGTGGATTCCATTGTACTAGCTAATAGTAGATGGGTTGTGATTTCTGTTGTAGTAGTAGATGGTAGCCTGACAGTTGTCTCATTTGTATTAGATGGCTGACTGGCTGTTGTCTGAGTTGTGATAGTGGATGGTAGACTGGCTGTGGTCTCAGTTGTACTTGTAGATGATAAGCTGGCTGTGGTCTCAGCCGTAATAGTAAATGGTAGACTGGCTGTGGTCTCAGTAGTACTAGATGGCACGCTGGAAGTCATCTCTGTTGTATTGGTAGATGGTAGACTGGCTGTGGTCTCACTTACGGAAGTAAATGGTAGACTGGCTGTGGTCTCAGTAGTACTAGATGGTACGCTGGAAGTCATCTCTGTTGTATTGGTAGATGGTAGACTGGCTGTGGTCTCACTTACGGAAGTAAATGGTAGACTGGCTGTGGTCTCAGTCATAATAATAGATGGTAGACTGGCTGTGGTCTGAGTTGTGGTAGTAGATGGTAGACTGGCTGTGGTCTGAGTTGTGGTAGTAGATGGTAGACTGGCTGTGGTCTGAGTTCTATTACCAGATGGTAGATTTCCTGTGACCTGATTTTTGGTAGTAGATGACAGACTGGTTCTGGTCTCAGTTGTAGTTTTAGATGTGAGACTGGATGTGGTCTCAGTTGTGGAAATAGATAGTGGATTGACTTTAGCCTCAGTTGTGTTAGTAGATAATAGAGTGGCTGTGGTGTCAGTTGTAGTAGTAGATGGTAGACTTTTTGTAGTCTGAGCTGTGGTAGTAGATGGTGGTTTGGCAGTGGTTTCAATTGTGGCAGTAGATAAAAAAACGATTCTGTTTTCAGTTGTTGTAGTAGATGGAAGACTGGCTGTGGTTTCAGTTGTGATAGCAGATGGGAGACTGGGTTGGATCTCAGATGTGATGGTAGATGGAAGACTGGCTGTGGTCTCGATAGCGATAGTAGATGGAAGACTGGCTGTGGTCTCGGTTGCGATAGTAGATCGGAGACTGACAGTGGTGTCAGTTTTGGTAGTAGATGTTAGACTGGCTGTTGTCTCAGTTGTAATAATAAGTGGTAAACTGGCTGTGGTCTCAGTTGTGGAAGTAGATGACAGACTTTCTATGGCCTCAGCTATGGTAGTAGATAGTAGACTGGCTGTGGTCTCAGTTATGGATGTTAGACTGGCTGTGGTCACAGGTGTGGTAGATGTTAGACTAGCTATGGGCTCCGTCGTGGTAGTGAATGAAAGACTGGATGCTGTCTCAGTCATGGTAGTAGATGTTAGACTGGTTGTGTTTTCAGTTCCGGTAGTAGATGGTAGACTGGCTGCGGCCTCAGTTGTGGTAGTTGATGGTAGACTGGCTGTGGTATCCGTTGTAGTAGTAGATGGTAGACTGGCTGTGGCCTTTTTTATGGTATGAAATGGTAGACTAGCAGTTGTCTCAATTATGGTAGTGGATGGTGGACTGGCTGTGGTGTCAGCTGTAGTAGTGGATAGTAGACTGGCTGTGGTGTCAGTTGTAGTAGTAGATGGAAGACTGGCTGTGGTCTCAGTTGTGGTAGTAGATAGTAGACTATCTATGGTCTCTGTTGTAGTAGTAAATGGGAGACTGGTTGTGGCTTCAGTTGTGGTGGTAGATGGTAGACTGGCTGTAATCTCAAATGTGGTAGTGGATGGTGGACTAGCTGTGGTATCAGTTGTCATAGTGGATGGTAAACTGGCTGTAGTAGTAGATGGTAAACTGGCTGTGGTCTCAGTTGTGGTAGTAGATAGTGGACTAGCTATGGTTTCTGTTGTGGTAGTAAATGGGAGACTGGTTGTGGCTTTAGTTGTAGTAGTAGATGGTAGACTGGCTGTGGTTTTATTTGTGGTAGCAGATGATAAACTGGCAGTAGTCTCAATTGTGGTAATGGGTGGTGGACTAGCTGTGATCTCAGTTGTTATAGTGGATGGTAAACTGGCTGTGGTGTCAGTTGTAGTAATGGATGGTAGACTATCTGTGGTCTCAGTTATGGTAGTAAATGGTAGACTGGCTGTGGTGTCAGTTATGGATGGTAGACTGGTTGTGGTCTCAGTTGTGGTAGTGGATGGTAGACTGGCTGTGGTCTCAGTTGTGGTAGAAGTTAGACTGGCTGTGGTGTCAGTTATGGATGGTTGACTGGCTGTGGTCTCAATTGTGGTAGTAGATGGTAGACTGGCTGTTTTCTCAGTTGTGGTAGTAAATTGTAGACTGGCTTTGGTCTCAGTTATGGATGGTAGACTGGCTGTGGTCTCAGTTGTGGTAGCAGATGATAGACTGGCAGTAGTCTCAATTGTGGTAGTGGATGGTAGACTGGCTGTGGTCTCAGTTATGGTAGTAAATGGTAGACTGGCTGTGGTCTCAGTTATGGATGGTACACTGCCTTTGATTTCAGTTATGGTAGGAGATTGGAGACTGGCTGTTGTCTTAGTTGTGGACATAGATGGTAGACTGGCTGTTGTCTCAGTTGTGGAAATAGATGGTAGACTAGCTGTGGTGTCCGTTATAATAATAGATGGTAGACTGGCTGTGGCCTTCGTTTTGGTAGCAGATAATAGATTGGCAGTTGTCTCAATTGTGGTAGTGGATGGTGGACTAGCTGTGGTCTCAGTTGTAGTAGTTGATGGTAGGCTGGCTGTGGTTTCAGTTGTGGTAGAAGTTAGACTGGCTGTGGGCTCCATTGTGGCAGTGGATGGTAGACTGACTGTGGTCTCAATTGTGGTAGTGAATGGAAGACTAGATGTTGTCTCAGTCAAAGTAGTAGATTTTAGACTGGCTGTTGTCTCAGTTGTGGTAATAGATGGTAGACTGGCAGTGGTGTCCGTTGTAGTAGTTGATGGTAGACTGGCTGTGGTTTCACTTGTGGTAGAAGTTAGACTGGCTGTGGTCTCCATTGTGGCAGTGGATGGTAGACTGGCTGTGGTCTCAATTGTGGTAGTGAATGGAAGACTAGATGTTGTCTCAGTCATAGTAGTAGATTTTAGACTGGCTGTTGTCTCTGTTGTGGTAATAGATGGTAGACTGGCTGTGGTGTCCGTTGTAGTAGTAGATGGTAGACTGACAATGGTCTCATTTGTGGTAGTGGATGGTGGACCAGCTGTGGTCTCAGCGATGGATGTTAGACTGGTTATGGTCTCAGTTGCGATAGTAGAAGGTAGACTGGCTGTGGTCTCAGTTGTGGTAGTGGATGGTAGACTGGCTCTCTTTTCAGTTGCGGTAGTGGATGGTAGACAGGCTGTGGCCTCCGTTGTACTTGTAGATGGTATACTGGCTGTGGCCTCATTTGTGGTAGTGGATTGTAGACTGGCTGTTGTCTCAGTTGTGGTTATAGATGGGAGACTGGCTGTGGTGTCAGTTTTAGTAATAGATGGTAGACTGGCTGTGGTGTCCGTTTTAGTAGCAGATGGTAGACTGGCTGTGGTGTCAGTTTTAGTAGCAGATGGTAGACTGGCTGTGGTGTCAGTTTAGTAGCAGATGGTAGACTGGCTGTGGTGTCAGTTTTAGTAGTAGATGGTAGACTGGCTGTGGTGTCAGTTTTAGTAGTAGATGGTAGACTGGCAATGGTCTCAATTGTGGTAGTGGATGGTGGACTGGCTATTGTCTCAGTTGTGGAAGTGAATGGTAGACTGGCTGTGGTGTCAGATGTAGTAGTAGATGGTAGACTGGCAGTAGACTTGATTGTGGTAGTGGATGGTGGACTAGCTGTGGTCTCAGTTGTCATAGTGTATGGTAAACTGGCTGTAATGTCAGTTGTAGTAATGGATGGTAGACTGGCTGTGGTCTCAGTTATGGATGGTAGTCTGGTTGTGGTCTCAGTTGTGGTAAAAGTTAGACTGACTGTGGGCTCAGTCGTGGTAGTGTATGTTGTCTCAGTCATGGTAGTAGATCTTAGACTGGCTGTATTTTCAGTTGCAGTAGTAAATGGAAGACTGGCTGTGGCCTCCGTTGTACTAGTAGATGGTAGACTTGCTGCGTCCTCAGTTTTGGTAGTGGATGATGGACTGGCAGTTGTCTCAATTGTGCTACTGGATGGTGGACTGGCTGTGGTGTCAGTTGCAGTAGTAGATGGTAGACTGGCTGTGGTCTCAATTGTAGTAGTGGATGGTGGAATGGCTGTGGTCTCAGATATGGATGGTAGACTGGCTGTGGTCTCAGATATGGATGGTAGACTGGCTGTGGTCTCAGATGTGGTAGTGGATGACAGACTGGCTGTTGTCTCAGTTGTGGTAGTAGATGAGAGACTGGTTGTGGCCCCCATCGTACTTTTAGATGGTAAACTGGCTGTGGCCTCTGTTGTGGTAGTTGATGGTAGACTGGTTGTGGCCTCAGTTGTAGTAGTAGATGGTAGACTGCCTGTGGGTTCAGTCGTGGTAGTGAATCGAAGACTGGATGCTGTCTCAGTCATGGTAGTAGATCTTAGACTGGCTGTGATTTCAGTTGTGGTAGTGGATGGTAGACTGTCTGTGGTCTCAATTGTGGTAGTGGATGATGGACTAGCTGTGGTCTCAGTTATGGAAGGTAGACTGGTTGTGGTCTCAGTTGTAGTAGTAAATTTTTGACTTCTTGTGTTTTCAGTTGTAGTAGTAGTTGAGAGACTGGTTATGACCTCCGTTGAACTTGTAGATGGCAGACTGGCTGTGATGTCAGTTGTAGTAGTATATGGGAAACTGGCTGTGGCCTCAATTGTGCTAGTAGATGGTGGACTGGCTGTTGTCACAGTTGTGGAAGTGAATTGTAGGCTGGCTGTGGTGTCAGTTGTAGTGGTAGATGGTAAACTAGTTATGGTCTCTGCTGTGGCAGTAGATGGGAGACTGGCAGTAGTCTCAATTGTGGTAGCAGACGGTGGACTGGCTGTGGTCTCAGTTGTCATAGTGGATGATAAACCAGCTGCAGGGTCAGTTGTAGTAATGGATGGTAAACTAGCTGTAATCTCAGCTGTGATAGTGGATGATAGACTGGCAGTGGTCTCAGTTGTGGTAGTGGATGGTAGACTGGCTGTGGTCTCAGATGTAGTAATGGATGGTAGACTGGCTGTGGCCTCAATTGTTGTAATGGATGGTGGACCGGCTGCTGTCTCAGTTGTGGTCATAGATGGTAGACTGGCTATGGCCTCAATTGTGGTAGTAGATGGAAGACTGGCTGTGGTGTCAGTTGTGGTAGTAGATGGTATACTGGCAGTGGTCTCAGATGTGGTAGTGGATGATAGACTGGTAGTTGCCTCAGTTGTGGTAGTGGAAGATAGACTGGCTGTGGCCTCAGTTGTTGTAGTGGATGGTGGACTGGCTGTGGCCTCAGTTGTGGTTATAGATGGTAGACTGGCTGTAGCCTCAATTGTGGTAGTAGATGGAAGACTGGCTGTGGTGTCAGTTGTGGTAGTGGATGATAGACTGGCAGCGGTCTCAGTTGTGGTTATAGATGGTAGACTGGATGTAGTCTCAGTTGTGGTTATAGATGGTAGACTGGCTGTAGTCTCAGTTGTTGTTATAGATGGTAGACTGGCTGTGGTCTCAGTTGTGGTAGTGGATGATAGACTGGCAGCGGTCTCAGTTGTGGTTATAGATGGTAGACTGGATGTAGTCTCAGTTGTGGTTATAGATGGTAGACTGGCTGTAGTCTCAGTTGTTGTTATAGATGGTAGACTGGTTGTGGTCTCAGTTGTGGTAGTAGATGGTAGACTGGCTGTGGTCTCAGTTTTTGTTATAGATGGTAGACTGGCTGTGGTCTCAGTTGTGGTTATAGATGGTAGACTGTCTGTGGCCTCAGTTGTGGTTATAGATGGTAGACTGGCTGTGGTCTCAGTTGTTGTTATAGATGGTAGACTGGCAGTAGTCTCAGTTGTTGTTATAGATGGTAGACTGGTTGTGGTCTCAGTTGTGGTTATAGATGGTAGACTGGCTGCGGTCTCAGTTGTTGTTATAGATGGTAGACTGGTTGTGGTCTCAGTTGTTGTTATAGATGGTAGACTGGCTGTGGTCTCAGTTGTTGTTATAGATGGTAGACTGGCTGTGGTCTCAGTTGTGGTTATAGATGGTAGACTGGCTGTGGTCTCAGTTGTTGTTATAGATGGTAGACTGGCTGCGGTCTCAGTTGTGGTAGTAGATGGTAGACTGGCTGTGGTCTCAGTTGTGGTTATAGATGGTAGACTGGCTGTGGTCTCAGTTGTGGTTACAGATGGTAGACTGGCTGTGGTCTCAGTTGTGGTTATAGATGGTAGACTGGCTGTGGTCTCAGTTGTGGTTATAGATGGTAGACTGGCTGTGGCCTCAGTTGTGGTAGTAGATGGTAGACTGGCTGTGGTGTCAGATGTGGTAGTAGATGGTAGACTGGCTGTGGCCTCAGTTGTGGTAGTAGATGGTAGACTGGCTGTGGTGTCAGTTGTGGTAGTAGATGATAGACTGGCAGCGGTCTCAGTTGTGGTTATACATGGTAGACTGGCAGCGGTCTCAGTTGTGGTTATAGATGGTGGACTGGCTGTGGTCTCACTTGTGGTTATAGATGGTAGACTGGCTGTGGCCTCAGTTGTGGTTATAGATGGTAGACTGGCTGTGGTCTCAGTTGTGGTTATAGATGGTAGACTGGTTGTGGTTTCAGATGTGGAAGTAGAAGGTAGACTGGCTGTGGTCTCAGTTGTGGTTATAGATCGTAGACTGGCTGCGGCCTCAGTTGTGGTTATAGATGGTAGACTGGCTGTGGCCTCAGTTGTGGTTATAGATGGTAGACTGGCTGTGGTTTCAGATGTGGTAGTAGATGGTAGACTGGCTGTGGGCTCAGTTGTGGTTATAGATGGTAGACTGGCTGCGGCCTCAGTTGTGGTTATAGATGGTAGACTGGCTGTGGCCTCAGTTGTGGTTATAGATGGTAGACTGGCTGTAGCCTCAGTTGTAGTTATAGATGGTAGACTGGTTGTGGTTTCAGATGTGGTAGTAGATGGTAGACTGGCTGTGGTCTCAGATGTGATTACAGATGGTAGACTGGCTGCGGCCTCAGTTGTGGTTATAGATGGTAGACTGGCTGTGGCCTCAGTTGTGGTAATAGATGGTAGACTGGATGTGGTCTCAGTTGTGGTAGTAGATGATAGACTGGCTGTGGTCTCAGTTGTGGTTATAGATGGTAGACTGGTTGTGGTTTCAGATGTGGTAGTAGATGGTAGACTGGCTGTGGTCTCAGTTGTTGTTATAGATGGTAGACTGGCAGTGGTCTCAGTTGTTGTTATAGATGGTAGACTGGCTGTGGTCTCAGTTGTGGTTATAGATGGTAGACTGGCTGTGGTCTCAGATGTGGTAGTAGATGGTAGACTGGCTGTGGTCTCAGTTGTGATTATAGATGGTAGACTGGCTGTGGCCTCAGTTGTGGTTATAGATGGTAGACTGGCAGTAGTCTCAGTTGTGGTTATAGATGGTAGACTGGCAGTGGTCTCAGTTGTTGTTATAGATGGTAGACTGGCTGTGGTCTCAGTTGTGGTTATAGATGGTAGACTGGCTGTGGCCTCAGTTGTTGTTATAGATGGTAGACTGGCTGTGGTCTCAGATGTGGTAGTAGATGGTAGACTGGCTGTGGCCTCAGTTGTGGTTATAGATGGTAGACTGGCTGTGGCCTCAGTTGTGGTTATAGATGGTAGACTGGCTGTGGTCTCAGATGTGGTAGTAGATGGTAGACTGGCTGTGGCCTCAGTTGTGGTTATAGATGGTAGACTGGCTGTGGCCTCAGTTGTGGTTATAGATGGTAGACTGGCTGTGGCCTCAGTTGTGGTTATAGATGGTAGACTGGCTGTGGTCTCAGTTGTGGTTATAGATGGTAGACTGGCTGTGGCCTCAGTTGTGGTTATAGATGGTAGACTGGCTGTGGCCTCAGTTGTGGTTATAGATGGTAGACTGGCTGTGGTCTCAGTTGTGGTTATAGATGGTAGACTGGTTGTGGTTTCAGATGTGGTAGTAGATGGTAGACTGGCTGTGGTCTCAGTTGTTGTTATAGATGGTAGACTGGCAGTGGTCTCAGTTGTTGTTATAGATGGTAGACTGGCAGTGGTCTCAGTTGTTGTTATAGATGGTAGACTGGCAGTGGTCTCAGTTGTTGTTATAGATGGTAGACTGGCAGTGGTCTCAGTTGTTGTTATAGATGGTAGACTGGATGTGGTCTCAGTTGTGGTTATAGATGGTAGACTGGCTGTGGCCTCAGTTGTTGTTATAGATGGTAGACTGGCTGTGGTCTCAGATGTGGTAGTAGATGGTAGACTGGCTGTGGCCTCAGTTGTGGTTATAGATGGTAGACTGGCTGTGGCCTCAGTTGTGGTTATAGATGGTAGACTGGCTGTGGCCTCAGTTGTGGTTATAGATGGTAGACTGGCTTTGGCCTCAGTTGTGGTTATAGATGGTAGACTGGCTTTGGCCTCAGTTGTGGTTACAGATGGTAGACTGGCTGTGGTCTCAGTTGTGGTTATAGATGGTAGACTGGCTGTGGCCTCAGTTGTGGTTATAGATGGTAGACTGGCTGTGGCCTCAGTTGTGGTTATAGATGGTAGACTGGCTGTGGCCTCAGTTGTGGTTATAGATGGTAGACTGGCTGTGGCCTCAGTTGTGGTTATAGATGGTAGACTGGCTGTGGTCTCAGTTGTGGTTATAGATGGTAGACTGGCTGTGGCCTCAGTTGTGGTTATAGATGGTAGACTGGCTGTGGTCTTAGTTGTGGTTATAGATGGTAGACTGGCTGTGGTCTCAGTTGTGGTTATAGATGGTAGACTGGCTGTGGCCTCAGTTGTGGTTATAGATGGTAGACTGGCTGTGGCCTCAGTTGTGGTTATAGATGGTAGACTGGCTGTGGTCTCAGTTGTGGTAATAGGTAGTTCACTGGCTCTAACCTCAGCTGTTGTAGAAATCGGCCCTGGTCTAGTCTCAGCTATGGATGAAGAAGGCAGACCAGCATTGGTGTCGGATCTGCTTGCAGAAGATAAACTGGTTCTGCTCTCATTTGTGTCACCAGAGGTTGCGCTGACTCCAGTTTCCACTGTGGAATAAGATGGTGGCCTGGCTCCATCTCTGGTTATAACTAATATACTAGTATTGACTGATGCAGCCTCTGTAATATCTGAGATAGTGGCTAATATTATAGTCTTGGCTCCTGATGTATCAGCAGATGGCGCAGCAATATCAGATGTAGCAGCAGTTGGTGCAGCAGTATCAGATGTAGCAGCAGTTGGTGCAGCAATATCAGATGTAGCAGCAGTTGGTGCAGCTGTATCAGATGTAGCAGCAGTTGGTGCAGCAGTATCAGATGTAGCAGCAGTTGGTGCAGCAATATCAGATGTAGCAGCAGTTGGTGCAGCAGTATCAGATGTAGCAGCAGTTGGCGCAGCAGTATCAGATGTAGCAGCATTTGGCGCAGCAGTATCAGATGTAGCAGCAGTTGGTGCAGCAGTATCAGATGTAGCAGCAGTTGGTGCAGCAGTATCAGATGTAGCAGCAGTTGGTGCAGCAATATCAGATGTAGCAGCAGTTGGTGCAGCTGTATCAGATGTAGCAGCAGTTGGTGCAGCAGTATCAGATGTAGCAGCAGTTGGTGCAGCAGTATCAGACGTAGCAGCAGTTGGCGCAGCAGTATCAGATGTAGCAGCAGTTGGTGCAGCAGTATCAGATGTAGCAGCAGTTGTTGCAGCAGAATCAGATGTAGGAGCAGTTGGTGCAGCAGTATCAGATGTAGCAGCAGTTGGCGCAGCAGTATCAGTTGTAGGAACAGTTGGTGCAGCAGTATCAGATGTAGCAGCAGTTGGTGCAGCAGTATCAGATGTAGGAGCAGTTGGTGCAGCAGTATCAGATGTAGCAGCAGTTGGCACAGCAGTATCAGATGTAGCAGCAGTTGGTGCAGCAGTATCAGATGTAGCAGCAGTTGGTGCAGCAGTATCAGTTGTAGGAACATTTGGTGCAGCAGTATCAGATGTAGCAGCAGTTGGCGCAGTAGTATCAGACGTAGCAGCAGTTGGTGCAGCAGTATCAGACGTAGCAGCAGTTGGTGCAGCAGTATCAGATGTAGCAGTAGTTGACGCAGCAGTATCAGATGTAGCAGCAGTTGGTGCAGCAGTATCAGATGTAGGAGCAGTTGGTGCAGCAGTATCAGATGTAGGAGCAGTTGGTGCAGCAGTATCAGATGTAGCAGCAGTTGGCGCAGCAGTATCAGATGTAGCAGCAGTTGGTGCAGCAGTATCAGACGTAGCAGCAGTTGGTGCAGCAGTATCAGATGTAGCAGCAGTTGGTGCAGCAGTATCAGATGTAGCAGCAGTTGGCGCAGCAGTATCAGATGTAGCAGCAGTTGGTGCAGCAGTATCAGATGTAGCAGCAGTTGGTGCAGCAATATCAGATGTCGCAGCAGTTGGTGCAGCAGTATCAGACGTAGCAGCAGTTGGCGCAGCAGTATCAGATGTAGCAGCAGTTGGTGCAGCAATATCAGATGTAGCAGCAGTTGGTGCAGCAGTATCAGACGTAGCAGCAGTTGACGCAGCAGTATCAGATGTAGCAGCAGTTGGTGCAGCAGTATCAGACGTAGCAGCAGTTGGTGCAGCAGTATCAGATGTAGCAGCAGTTGGCACAGCAGTATCAGACGTAGCAGCAGTTGGCGCAGCAGTATCAGACGTAGCAGCAGTTGGTGCAGCAGTTTCAGATGTAGCAGCAGTTGGCACAGCAGTATCAGACGTAGCAGCAGTTGGTGCAGCAGTATCAGATGTAGCAGCAGTTGGCACAGCAGTATCAGATGTAGCAGCAGTTGGCGCAGCACTCTTGGAATCAGACGTAGGAGCATATGTCCTGATGCCATTAGTGGCTTCTGTCATTGTTCCGCTAGGGTAGGTCACAGCTCCTGCTGTAGTCACAGGGGCACTGTGGGTGGTAGCCTGTCCTGCACTGTTATTAAGTTTTTGTTGTATTATCTGTTGTATCAAGTCCCATAGGGATAATGAGGTCACATGATCCACCATTGAGAGTTGTGTTGATATTGATGTATCTGGAGAAGTCATATCAGGCGTCATATTAGCAGCTGGGTCTATAATATTGTTATAGATGGTAGACTGGCTGTGGTCTTAGTTGTGGTTATAGATGGTAGACTGGCAGTGGTCTCAGTTGTTGTTATAGATGGTAGACTGGATGTGGTCTCATTTGTGGTTATAGATGGTAGACTGGCTGTGGCCTCAGTTGTTGTTATAGATGGTAGACTGGCTGTGGTCTCAGATGTGGTAGTATCAGTATCAGATGTAGCAGCAGTTGGTGCAGCAGTATCAGATGTAGCAGCAGTTGGTGCAGCAGTATCAGATGTAGCAGCAGTTGGTGCAGCAGTATCAGATGTAGCAGCAGTTGGCGCAGCAGTATCAGATGTAGCAGCAGTTGGTGCAGCAGTATCAGATGTAGCAGCAGTTGTTGCAGCAGAATCAGATGTAGGAGCAGTTGGTGCAGCAGTATCAGATGTAGCAGCAGTTGGCGCAGCAGTATCAGTTGTAGGAACAGTTGGTGCAGCAGTATCAGATGTAGCAGCAGTTGGTGCAGCAGTATCAGATGTAGGAGCAGTTGGTGCAGCAGTATCAGATGTAGCAGCAGTTGGCACAGCAGTATCAGATGTAGCAGCAGTTGGTGCAGCAGTATCAGATGTAGCAGCAGTTGGTGCAGCAGTATCAGTTGTAGGAACATTTGGTGCAGCAGTATCAGATGTAGCAGCAGTTGGCGCAGTAGTATCAGACGTAGCAGCAGTTGGTGCAGCAGTATCAGACGTAGCAGCAGTTGGTGCAGCAGTATCAGATGTAGCAGTAGTTGACGCAGCAGTATCAGATGTAGCAGCAGTTGGTGCAGCAGTATCAGATGTAGGAGCAGTTGGTGCAGCAGTATCAGATGTAGGAGCAGTTGGTGCAGCAGTATCAGATGTAGCAGCAGTTGGCGCAGCAGTATCAGATGTAGCAGCAGTTGGTGCAGCAGTATCAGACGTAGCAGCAGTTGGTGCAGCAGTATCAGATGTAGCAGCAGTTGGTGCAGCAGTATCAGATGTAGCAGCAGTTGGCGCAGCAGTATCAGATGTAGCAGCAGTTGGTGCAGCAGTATCAGATGTAGCAGCAGTTGGTGCAGCAATATCAGATGTCGCAGCAGTTGGTGCAGCAGTATCAGACGTAGCAGCAGTTGGCGCAGCAGTATCAGATGTAGCAGCAGTTGGTGCAGCAATATCAGATGTAGCAGCAGTTGGTGCAGCAGTATCAGACGTAGCAGCAGTTGACACAGCAGTATCAGATGTAGCAGCAGTTGGTGCAGCAGTATCAGACGTAGCAGCAGTTGGTGCAGCAGTATCAGATGTAGCAGCAGTTGGCACAGCAGTATCAGACGTAGCAGCAGTTGGCGCAGCAGTATCAGACGTAGCAGCAGTTGGTGCAGCAGTTTCAGATGTAGCAGCAGTTGGCACAGCAGTATCAGACGTAGCAGCAGTTGGTGCAGCAGTATCAGATGTAGCAGCAGTTGGCACAGCAGTATCAGATGTAGCAGCAGTTGGCGCAGCACTCTTGGAATCAGACGTAGGAGCATATGTCCTGATGCCATTAGTGGCTTCTGTCATTGTTCCGCTAGGGTAGGTCACAGCTCCTGCTGTAGTCACAGGGGCACTGTGGGTGGTAGCCTGTCCTGCACTGTTATTAAGTTTTTGTTGTATTATCTGTTGTATCAAGTCCCATAGGGATAATGAGGTCACATGATCCACCATTGAGAGTTGTGTTGATATTGATGTATCTGGAGAAGTCATATCAGGCGTCATATTAGCAGCTGGGTCTATAATATCGCTTATCATATTAGAGGTAGCATACAATGTATCATTTCTCATAGTAGCAGCAATGTCCGTTGTATCACTTATCATAGTAGCAGTATTGAGTATGGTGGCAGTATGGTCCATTGTACTATTTGTTATAGTAGCAATAGAGTCTATAGTGTCACTTATTATACTACTCAAAGAGTCCATTGTAACAATTCTCATAGAAGCAGCAGAGTCCATTATACCACTTAGCTTAATAGTAGAAGAGCCCATTGTGTCACTTGTCATAGTAACAATAGAGTCCATTGTTTCACTTATCACAATAGCAGTATGATCCATTGTATAACTTGTCATAGTAGCAGTAGAGGTTATTGTGCCATTTCTCATAGTAGCAGTAAAGCCCATTAAATCACTCATCTTAGCAGCAGTAGAGTCAATTGTGTCACTTATCATAGCAGTAGTAGAACCTATTGTTTCACTTCTAGGAGCAGTGTAGTCCATTGTGTCACTTGTCATAGTAGCAGTAGGGTTCATTCTTTCACTTGTCATAGTAGCAGTAGAGTCCATTGTATCACTTGTCATAGTAGCAGTAGAGTCCATTGTATCACTTGTCATAGTAGCAGTAGAGTCCATTGTGTCACTTGTCATAGTAGCAGTGGAGTCCATTGTATCACTTATCATAGAAGCAGTAGAGTCCATTGTGTCACTTGTCATAGAAGCAGTAGAGTCCATTGTGTCACTTGTCACAGAATCAGTAGAGTTCATTGTGTCACTTGTTATTGTAGCAGTAGAGTCCATTGTGTCACTTGTCATAGAAGCAGTAGAGTCTATTGTGTCACTTGTCATAGTAGCAGTAGAGTCCATTATTTCTCTTGTCATAGTAGCAGTAGAGTCCATTGAATTACTTGCCATAGTAGCAGTAGAGTCCATTATTTCACTTGTCATAGTAGCAGTAGAGTTCATTGTGTCACTTGTCATAGAAGCAGTAGTGTCCATTGTGTCACTTGTTATTGTAGCAGTAGAGTCCATTGTATCACGTGTCATAGTAGTAGTACAGTCCATTGTATCACGTGTCATAGTAGCAGTAGAGTCGATTGTATCACTTGTAATAGTAGCAGTAGAGTCCATTGTATCACTTGTCATAGTAGCAGTAGAGTCCATTGTATCACTTGTTATAGTAGTAGTAGAGTCCATTGTGTCACTTGTTATTGTAGCAGTAGAGTCCATTGTGTCACTTGTCATAGTAGCAGTAGAGTCCATTGTTTCACTTTTCATTGTAGCAGTAGAGTCCATTGTGTCACTTGCTATAGTAGCAGTAATGTCCACTGTATCACTCATTATAGTAGATGTAGTAACAGTTGTGTCTATTGTATCACTCATATTATCTCTGGAGTCCAGTGTGTCGCTGCTCATGGTAGATGTAGCTCCGGTAGTGTCTCCTGTCATAGTAGCTGTAGAGTCCAGTGTGTCGCTTCTCATGGTAGACGTAGCACCTGTAATATCTCCTGTCATAGTAGCTGTAGAGTCCAGTGTGTCGCTTCTCATGGTAGACGTAGCACCTGTAGTGTCTCCTGTCATAGTAGCTGTAGAGTCCAGTGTGTCACTTCTCATGGTAGACGTAGCACCTGCAGTGTCTCCTCTCATAGTAGCTGTAGAGTCCAGTGTGTCGCTTCTCATGGTAGACGTCGCGCCTGTAGTGTCTCCTGTCATAGTAGCTGTAGAGTCCAGTGTGTCGCTTCTCATGGTAGACGTCGCGCCTGTAGTGTCTCCTGTCATAGTAGCTGTAGAGTCCAGTGTGTCGCTTCTCATGGTAGACGTAGCACCTGTAGTGTCTCCTGTAATAGCCGCTGTAGAGTCCAGTGTGTCACTTCTCATGGTAGACGTAGCACCTGTAGTGTTTCCTGTCATAGTAGCTGTAGAGTCCAGTGTGTCACTTCTCATGGTAGACGTAGCACCTGTAGTGTTTCCTGTCATAGTAGCTGTAGAGTCCAGTGTGTCGCTTCTCATGATAGACGTCGCACCTGCAGTGTCTCCTGTCATAGTAGCTGTAGAGTCCAGTGTGTCACTTCTCATGGTAGACGTAGCACCTGCAGTGTCTCCTGTCATAGTAGCTGTAGAGTCCAGTGTGTCGCTTCTCATGATAGACGTCGCACCTGCAGTGTCTCCTCTCATAGTAGCTGTAGAGTCCAGTGTGTCGCTTCTCATGATAGACGTCGCACCTGCAGTGTCTCCTCTCATAGTAGCTGTAGAGTCCAGTGTGTCGCTTCTCATGATAGACGTCGCACCTGCAGTGTCTCCTCTCATAGTAGCTGTAGAGTCCAGTGTGTCGCTTCTCATGATAGACGTCGCACCTGCAGTGTCTCCTCTCATAGTAGCTGTAGAGTGAAGTCCAGAATTAGTTGTGTCACTTTCATCGTTGGGACTAGAACCAGTATTTGTTGTTCTGACTTCTTTGTACAATGCACTTGTGGATCCGGCATCGATTCCATCACTGGAGCCAATGTTATCAGATGACGAGGGATCAATATTGGTTGTTATTGTCTCAATATCCTTAGTCCCACTAACTGAAATAATGTCACCAGTGACCAATAATGATGAGATGCTGGTTTCCTGTTGTTTATGGGATGTGGATAAGGATAAAGCAGCAGATTCAGAAGAAGCGGTAACAAAGCTGAGAGACGTCTGAGCAAATAACGGAGCAATAACTGCAAAAACAAGTACAAGATTAGTCATGTAATGTAGTGACTGCACCAGCAGAATAGTGAATGCAGCTCTGGAGTATAATACAGGATGTAACTAAGGATCAGTACAGGATCAGTAATGTAATGTATGTACACAGTGACTCCATCATCAGAATAGTGACTGCAGCTCTGGAGTATAATACAGGATGTAACTCAGGATCAGTAATGTAATGTATGTACACAGTGACTCCATCATCAGAATGGTGAGTGCAGCTCTGGAGTATAATACAGGAAGTAACTCACACATGTTCAGTATTGGTGAGTTTTTACCTCAGTATTTCTAAGGCCTCGTGCATACGTTCAGTATTGGTGAGCTTTTACCTCACTATCTGTTAGACCCCCTTCACATGCACATGTCTCCGGTAGTGCTAGGTCCGTGCCCGCATGTACCAGAGACACGGGCACCCATTAAAATCATTGGGTTTATGTGCACGCACGTGTTCAGCCATTGGCCTGTGCCTCCGTGTGGAGCAGATGTGAGCCCGTGTGCTCCATATGGAGGCATGTCTGTTTTTCTCCGGCAGCACGGGTGTCACGCGGCCCGCACACGTACCACATGGATGTAGTGTGGATGGGGGCCCACGTGACACGCGCTGGAGAAACACATGTGTCATTTTAAAATGAAAAAGAACACATACTCACCTCCACGAGCCCTGCAGTCTCTGCCGCGGCTGTCACCTGCATCCGACCCCCAGTGAATTTGAACAACGCATCTTCTTCACTGGGGGCCAGAAGCAGCGTCAGCGGGGCATGGCCTGTGCCGACACTGTCATTCAGCACCACAGACAGCTCCGGAAGAAACAAGTAAGGCGGGACTTTCAGTTCTCCGTGTGTTATTACATATAACACACAGAAAACACGCATGCGCCACAAACACGGCACACAGGGAGGAAACCATCCCTTTAATACGTACGTGTAAAAACTGTTCGTTTTTTACACGTGCGTGTGAAGGGGGCCTAAGGCCTCGTGCACACGTTCAGTATTGGTGAGTTTTACCTCAGTATGTGTAAGGCCTCGTGCACATGCTCAGTATTGGTGAGTTATTACCTCAGTATGTGTAAGGCCTCGTGCACATGCTCAGTATTGGTGAGTTATTACCTCAGTATGTGTAAGGCCTCGTGCACATGTTCAGTATTGGTGAGTTATTACCTCAGTATGTGTAAGGCCTCGTGCACATGTTCAGTATTGGTGAGTATTTACCTCAGTATATGTAAGGCCTCGTGCACATGTTCAGTATTGGGGAGTTATTACCTCAGTATGTGTAAGGCCTCGTGCACATGTTCAGTATTGGGGAGTTATTACCTCAGTATGTGTAAGGCCTCGTGCACATGTTCAGTATTGGTGAGTTATTACCTCAGTATGTGTAAGGCCTCGTGCACATGTTCAGTATTGGTGAGTTATTACCTCAGTATGTGTAAGGCCTCGTGCACATGTTCAGTATTGGTGAGTTTTTGCCTCAGTATGTGTAAGGCCTCGTGCACATGCTCAGTATTGGTGAGTTATTACCTCAGTATGTGTAAGGCCTCGTGCACATGTTCAGTATTGGTGAGTTTTTACCTCAGTATGTGTAAGGCCTCGTGCACATGCTCAGTATTGGTGAGTTTTTACCTCAGTATGTGTAAGGCCCCGTGCACATGGTCAGTATTGGTGAGTATTTACCTCAGTATGTGTAAGGCCTCGTGCACATGCTCAGTATTGGTGAGTTTTTACCTCAGTATGTGTAAGGCCCCGTGCACATGTTCAGTATTGGTGAGTTTTTACCTCAGTATTTGTAAGGCCTCGTGCACATGTTCAGTATTGGTGAGTTATTACCTCAGTATGTGTAAGGTCTCGTGCACATGTTCAGTATTGGTGAGTTATTACCTCAGTATGTGTAAGGCCTCGTGCACATGTTTAGTATTGGGGAGTTTTTACCTCAGTATGTGTAAGGCCTCGTGCACATGTTCAGTATTGGTGAGTTTTTACCTCAGTATGTGTAAGGCCTCGTGCACATGTTCAGTATTGGTGAGTATTTACCTCAGTATGTGTAAGGCCAGAATCACACTTGCTAGTGCCTCGCGTGTTTCTCATGGTAGAACCCGGCATGGCCGCACACTATGCATACAGGAGCGTCTGAGCTGCATAGAGATACATGCAACCGACCCGCTCCTGTCAGGGGAGTGTGCGGCCAAGCCGGGTTCTACCATGAGAGACTCGTGCGAGAAACACGCAAGGCACTAGCAAGTGTGATTCTGGCCTAAGGCCTCGTGCACATGTTCAGTATTGGTGAGTTTTTACCTCAGTATGTGTAAGGCCTTGTGCACATGCTCAGTATTGGTGAGTTATTACCTCAGTATGTGTAAGGCCTCGTGCACATGTTCAGTATTGATGAGTTATTACCTCAGTATGTGTAAGGCCTCGTGCACATGTTCAGTATTGGTATTTACCTCAGTATGTGTAAGGCCTCGTGCACATGTTCAGTATTGGTGAGTTATTACCTCAGTATGTGTAAGGCCTCGTGCACATGTTCAGTATTGGTGAGTATTTACCTCAGTATGTGTAAGGCCTCGTGCACATGTTCAGTAATGGTGAGTATTTACCTCAGTATGTGTAAGGCCTCGTGCACAGGTTCAGTATTGGTGAGGTTTTACCTCAGTATGTGTAAGGCCTCGTGCACAGGTTCAGTATTGGTGAGGTTTTACCTCAGTATGTGTAAGGCCTCGTGCACAGGTTCAGTATTGGTGAGTATTTACCTCAGTATGTGTAAGGCCTCGTGCACATGGTCAGTATTGGTGAGTATTTACCTCAGTATGTGTAAGGCCTCGTGCACATGGTCAGTATTGGTGAGTTATTACCTCAGTATGTGTAAAGCGGACTTTACACGAGGCGATAGATTGTGCGATATGTCGTCGGGGTCACGGTTTTCGTGACGCACATCCGGCATACCGCACGACGTCGTCTCGTGTGACACCTCCTAGCGACGCAGTATCGCTCACAAATCGTGAGTCATGTACTCGTCGCTAGGTTTCATAAAATTGTTTAATTAAAATGGCGGCGGTTGTTCATCGTTTCCGTGGCATCACACGTTGCTCCGTGTGACACCACGGGAACGATGAACAGCAGCTTTACCTGCCTCCCGCGGCACCCGACGGCTTAATGGAAGGAAGGAGGTGGGCGGGATGTTTACATCCCGCTCATCTCCGCCCCTCCGCTTCTATTGGCCGCCTGCCGTGTGACGTCGCTGTGACGCCGAACGTCCCGCCCACTCCAGGAAGTGGACGTTCGTCGCCCACAGCGAGGTCGTCCGGAATGTAAGTATGTGTGACGGGGGGTAAACGAGTTTGTGCGCCATGGGCAACTAATTGCCCGTGACGCAAAAACGAGGGGGGCGGGTACGATCGATTGTGCTATCGCACAATCTATCATCTCGTGTAAAGCAGGCTTAAGGCCTCGTGCACATGTTCAGTATTGGTGAGTATTTACCTCAGTATGTGTAAGGACTAATTTGACCACGCCCCTAGCCACACCCATTCGTCAGTAAGGGTCATTCAGCAGATGCCCCAGACTGTTCGTTAATAGTCATAGCAGTCAGAATTTTCTTATATTTCTATGTGTCACTATATGGCATTGCTTATTTGCACCAAACATGTATCAAATAAGGGACAATGCATAAAAAATACCGCAGACACGCAATAATCAGAGGAGATTGTTATTGCGCTCATGGCCCGGACACCTGCAGAAAAAAATGCAGCATTTCTGATACGTGTGAACATGGCCTCAGTGATACATTTTTATTACATTTTTTATGGGTTTTAATAAAGAAAAATAATAAATTGCGCCATTTTTTTCCCGCCATTTACCGATCCCCATCAATAAACTGATCGCTGTGTTGTTCGGGTCGTTACGATTACAGGAACACCAAATATGTCCATGTTATTTGCTGATTTGTGATGTTTATTATTTTAGAAAAAAGTACAATAAAATTACATTATTCTATTTTCTTGTTATTTTTAGTAATTTTATTAAAAGAAAAAAAAATCTCTTTTCCTCTCCCTCTAGAATACAGGACATAGAGACGCTGCTCTGTACAATGGAGCTGTGTCCTGTGTAATCTGCCGTGTAAGAGGCTGCATTGTAGGTTTATTCATATAAAATCCTCTGTCTGATGTCATCAATTCCTAGTGGCTCAACAGCTTGAGCAGCTAGGAAAGCTAGGAGGCTGCTGGAGACATGTTTGAAAGTTGCTGGTTCAAATCCAAGTTGGTAAAAATAAAAAATTTATTTTGTATTTTTTCCACATTTCTTTATAGTAGTTTTATGGGTACAAATGAATCTGACTCCTTCACATACAAAGAGATGCAGTATCTATCTATCTATCTATCTATCACGTATCTATCCATATGTCTATCTATTTATCTATCATGTATGTATCTATTATCTGTCATGTGTATATATATATATATATATATATATATATATATATACATATATATATATATACATATACATACACACACACACATGACAGAAAAATAGATAGACATATGGATAGATCCCTCTATCATCCATCCATCAATCTTTGCAGCTAAATAATCTTCTGCTTTGTATCCTGCACTATAGAGGTTAAGATAACCAAATCTTCCCATGGGTTTCAATATGAGCAGTCGCTCAGAGGCAGAGCTGCTGCCTGTGGAGCAATGAGTTTCATGGGTTCGAGTCCCGGTCAATTATTATTCACTCCACTGAGGGGAGGAGTCGGGACATCAGTTGTGAGCTGGAGTGCGGGACAGACCTGAAAAATCGTGGCAGTCCCGCAGAATCCGGGAAGGTTGGGAGGTATGTGTTTAGTATTGGTGAGTTATTACCTTAGTATGTGTAAGGCCTCGTGCACATGGTCAGTATTGGTGACTTTTTACCTCAGTATCTGTAAGGCCTCGTGCACATGTTCAGTATTGGTGAGTATTTACCTCAGTATGTGTAAGGCCTCGTGCACATGGTCAGTATTGGTGAGTTATTACCTTAGTATGTGTAAGGCCTCGTGCACATGGTCAGTATTGGTGAGTATTTACCTCAGTATGTGTAAGGCCTCGTGCACATGTTCAGAATTGGTGAGTTATTACCTTAGTATGTGTAAGGCCTCGTGCACATGTTCAGTATTGGTGAGTTTTTACCTCAGTATGTGTAAGGCCTCGTGCACATGTTCAGTATTGGTGAGTTTTTACCTCAGTATGTGTAAGGCCTCGTGCACATGCTCAGTATTGGTGAGTTATTACCTCAGTATGTGTAAGGCCTCGTGCACATGGTCAGTATTGGTGAGTATTTACCTCAGTATGTGTAAGGCCTCGTGCACATGGTCAGTATTGGTGAGTTTTTACCTCAGTATGTGTAAGGCCTCGTGCACATGTTCAGTATTGGTGAGTTATTACCTGAGTATGTGTAAGGCCTCGTGCACATGTTCAGTATTGGTGAGTTTTTACCTCAGTATGTGTAAGGCCTCGTGCACATGTTCAGTATTGGTGAGTTATTACCTGAGTATGTGTAAGGCCTCGTGCACATGTTCAGTATTGGTGAGTTTTTACCTCAGTATGTGTAAGGCCTCGTGCACATGGTCAGTATTGGGGAGTTATTACCTCAGTATGTGTAAGGCCTCGTGCACATGTTCAGTATTGGTGAGTTTTTACCTCAGTATGTGTAAGGCCTCGTGCACATGTTCAGTATTGGTGAGTTATTACCTCAGTATGTGTAAGGCCTCGTGCACATGTTCAGTATTGGTGAGTATTTACCTCAGTATGTGTAAGGCCTCGTGCACATGTTCAGTATTGGGGAGTTATTACCTCAGTATGTGTAAGGCCTCGTGCACATGTTCAGTATTGGGGAGTTATTACCTCAGTATGTGTAAGGCCTCGTGCACATGTTCAGTATTGGGGAGTTTTTACCTCAGTATGTGTAAGGCCTCGTGCACATGTTCAGTATTGGTGAGTTTTTACCTCAGTATCTGTAAGGCCTCGTGCACATGTTCAGTATTGGTGAGTTTTTACCTCAGTATGTGTAAGGCCTCGTGCACATGTTCAGTATTGGTGAGTTTTTACCTTAGTATCTGTAAGGCCTCGTGCACATGTTCAGTATTGGTGAGTTTTTACCTCAGTATGTGTAAGGCCTTGTGCACATGTTCAGTATTGGTGAGTTATTACCTGAGTATGTGTAGGGCCTCGTGCACATGTTCAGTATTGGGGAGTTATTACCTCAGTATGTGTAAGGCCTCGTGCACATGTTCAGTATTGGTGAGTTTTTACCTCAGTATGTGTAAGGCCTCGTGCACATGTTCAGTATTGGTGAGTTTTTACCTCAGTATGTGTAAGGCCTTGTGCACATGTTCAGTATTGGTGAGTTATTACCTGAGTATGTGTAAGGCCTCGTGCACATATTCAGTATTGGTGAGTTTTTACCTCAGTATGTGTAAGGCCTCGTCAGGGCCGGCTCCAGGTTTTTGTGGGCCCTGGGCGAAAGAGTCTCAGTGGGCCCCATCCACACATAGACATGCACAGATACATACACATACAGGCACACGTACACATACTTATTTAAAGAGAAATTCACAAAAACACATAAATAGACATAAATCTAGACACAGTCAAATACACTGACATACATAGATACACATCATACATACACACACACATTATTTTTATATATTTATCCTGTATCTATATTTCTAATATTGGGAAGCCGGCAACAGCCTCATTCACTTCCCGGCTTGTCTAACAGACATGGCCGCACATAGGGCACACTAACACTGCTGTATATACATCACAAGAGAGGCTGGGGACAAACACATTACTGGGGGGAATACATATTACTGAGGAAAGGGGTATACAGCTCTAGAGGAGGGCAGTGACTGAGGTGGGGGGGACAGCTGTGAGGTGGGGGGTTGACATGCAGCTCTGGGGTGGGGGGGGACATACAGCACCTGGGTGGAGGGGACATACAACTCTGGGGGTATAGTAGTATGCAGCCCCATATTGTGTTATGAAGCCCCCATTGTCCTCCATAGAGTATTATGTAGCCCCCATATGCACTATGCAGCCCCCATATAGCACAATGCAGACCCAGATAGCATTAGGCACCTTCATGTAGTATACAGCACACATATAGCACAATGCAGACCCAGATGGCAATAGGCACCCTCATGTAGTACACAGCCCCTAAATACCACAGTGCAGAGCCAGATAGCATTAGGCACCCTCATGTAGTACACAGCACCTATATAGCACAGTGCAGAGCCAGATAGCATTAGGTATCCTCATGTAGTACACAGACCTATATAGTACAGTGCAGACCCAGACAGCACAGTGGAAACCCAGATAGCATTAGGCACTCTCATGTAGCATACAGCTTGTATATAGCATAGCCTGTATATAGCACAGTGCAGAGCCAGATAGCAGTAGGCACCCTTATGTAGAATACAGTGATTAATACTCAGTGGCGTAACTAGAGTTTGATGGGCCCTGGTGCAAAATTTGGACCGGGGCCCCCCTCCACGTACACCGACACTTAGGGTGCGGGATAATGACACTGACACTCGGGGTACAGGATAATGATGCTGACACTTGGCTCTTACCCTCAGCACCCAGGTTTCCCATGATCTGAAATCCCTCTATCAGTACCCTGCTTTCCCATGTTCTGATATCCATCTTTCCCTCAGCACCCAGCTTTCCCATAACAGAGTAAAGCTGGGTGCTGAGAGATGTATAGCAGAGCATGGGAAAGCTGGGTGCTGAGGGAAAGAGCCTTTTTCCCTCAGCACAAAACATTCCCATCCCATACTTGTATCTTTGTCCTCCTTGTATATAGATCTCCAAATACTATAATGGCCCCCACATAGCCTTCCATATAATATAAAGGGTCCCACATAACCCGTCATATATTATAATGCACCCCCATAGTCCTCCATGTATTATAATTCACCCCATAGTACTCCATATATTATACTGCACCACAGTCCTCCATGTTTTATAACGCACACCCATGTGTGACCATGTGTAAGGTAGCCTCCATATTTCTCCTTTTTTTATAATGTAGCCCCGATAGTGCTATATGTATTATAATGTAGCGCCATAAATCATCATATTGTATTATGCAGCCCCATACTCCTCCATGTATAATGCACCCCTAGTCCATGTATAAGGTGTCCTTCATTTTGTATTATGCAGCCCCATACTCCTCCATGTATAATGCACCCCTAGTCCATGTATAAGGTGTCCTTCATGTTTATTATGCAGTCCCATAGACCTCCATGTATCATGCAGCCAGCAAAATAAAAAAACAAGTACCTCTCTTCTCCTTCCGACCCCTGCGACTGCGGTAGTTATGCCCCTGCCCCCAAATGTCACACACCCTGCACCCCCATATCACACACACTACACCCCCATATCTCACACACCCTGCTTCCCATACAGCCTGCACCCCCATATCATACACACTACACCCCCATATCACACACACTACACCCCCATATCTCTCACACCCTGCTTCCCATACAGCCTGCACCCCCATATCACACACACTACACCCCCATATCTCACACCCTGCTTCCCATACAGCCTGCACCCCCCATATCACACACACACTGCTCCCGTTACAGCCTGCACCCCCCATATCCCACACACACTGCTCCCCATACAGCCTGCACCCCCCCATATCCCACACACACTGCTCCCCATACAGCCTGCACCCCCCCATATCCCACACACACTGCTCCCCATACAGCCTGCACCCCCCATATCCCCCACACACTGCTCCCCATACAGCCTGCACCCCCCCATATCCCACACACACTGCTCCCCATACAGCCTGCACCCCCCATATCACACACACTGCTCCCCATACAGCCTGCACCCCCCATATCCCACACACTGCTCCCCATACAGCCTGCACCCCCCATATCACACACACACTGCTCCCCATACAGCCTGCACCCCCCCATATGCCACACACACTGCTTCCCATACAGCCTGCACCCCCCCAGATCTCACACACTACACCCCCATATGTCACATACCCTGCTCCCCATACAGCCTGCACCCCCCATATCACACACAATACACCCCCATATCACACACACCCTGCCTGTACCCCAACTTACCCCTCTCAAACACTGTGCACCCCTTCACATCCTTCTGTCAGTCTGCAGCCCTCATATGTCACTCACCCTGCAGCCCCTCCCCTCATGTCCCCTCTTTTCTTATTACCAGTCATCATGTGTCCATTATCTCCTTCAGGATTCAGTATCTTGCTTTCTGCCCGGCCTCCTGTGTCTCCTCCCACAGTCACATGGGCGTGACATCATCGCAGGTCCTGCAGGATGGAGATCCCGTCTGCTGTGCAGGTCAGGACTAGCACTCCTGCAGCTCAGACACGGCTGGTGGCCTCTCCAGGTCAGGGGCCCCTCTACTGACACTGGGCTCCCCTGACTCACAGGCCGGCCACTACACAGCGGCACTACACATAGGGGCCCGGCAGCCGGCTCTGCAGAGCGGCTGCCGGGCCCCTATGTGTACTAGTGCCGCTGTGTAGTGGCCGGCCTGTGAGTCAGGGGAGCCCAGTGTCAGTAGAGGGGCGGCTCACGTCTGGTTCCCCCACTGATCCGGTCTCCTCGGCGCGTCGTCCATTGCTGTCGCTCGCTCTGACCTCTCAGCGGTCGCGCAGTGATGACGTCACCGCGGACCTCTGCAGTGCTGTTAGAAGAACGCCGACAGTCACAGCGGGGAGAATGATAAGAGAGGGAGCGCGCCACTCACTCTCTCATCATTGCTCTCAATTGTATCGGCACCTGCGATGCCGATGCAATTGAAAGCTCGATCCTCGGCGGGGGGCGGTGACAGCGCGGCCACCGGGCCCCCCTGAGTAGCGGTGCGCCACTCCTGCCACCGCGAGTGGGCCCCCCGGCAGCTCAGGGCCCCGGCATTTGACCGGGTTTGCCGGGTGCTGGCGCCGGCCCTGGGCCTCGTGCACACGTTCAGTATTGGTGAGTTTTTACCTCAGTATCTGTAAGCCCTCATGCACATGTTCAGTATTGGTGAGTTTTTACCTCAGTATATGTAAGGCCTCGTGCACATGTTCAGTATTGGTGAGTTTTTACCTCAGTATCTGTAAGGCCTCGTGCACATGTTCAGTATTGGTGAGTTTTTACCTCAGTATGTGTAAGGCCTCGTGCACACGTTCAGTATTGGTGAGTTTTTACCTCAGTATCTGTAAGGCCTCGTGCATATGTTCAGTATTGGTGAGTTTTTACCTCAGTATCTGTAAGGCCTCGTGCACATGTTCAGTATTGGTGAGTTTTTACCTCAGTATCTGTAAGGCCTCGTGCACATGTTCAGTATTGGTGAGTTATTACCTCAGTATGTGTAAGGCCTCGTGCACATGGTCAGTATTGGTGAGTTTTTACCTCAGTATGTGTAAGGCCTCGTGCACATGGTCAGTATTGGTGAGTTTTTACCTCAGTATGTGTAAGGGTATGTGCGCACGTTGCTTTTTACCTGCTTTTTTGCTGCTTTTTCTTCTGCGCTGTTTAATGCCAAAATGGATGTGTTCTATTCAAGCAAAGTCTATGGGAATTTGGGTTTCTTGTTCACACTATGTTGTTCAAAATGCTGCCTTTTTGTGGCAGAACTTTGGTCAAAAACTCAGCTTTTCAAAGAAGCAACATGTCAATTGTTTTTGCCATTTGGGTTTTGCACTGCAAAGCTGAGTTTTTGACCAAAGTTCTGCCACAAAAAGGCAGCATTTTGAACAACACAGTGTGAACAAGAAACCCAAATTCCCATAGACTTTGCTTGAATAGAAGAACACATCCATTTTGGCATTAAACAGCGCAGAAGAAAAAGCAGGTAAAAAGCAACGTGCGCACATACCGTAAGGCCTCGTGCACATGGTCAGTATTGGTGAGTTATTACCTCAGTATGTGTAAGGCCTCGTGCACATGGTCAGTATTGGTGAGTATTTACCTCAGTATTTGTAAGGCCTCGTGCAAACTGAGAATTTGATGAGTTTTTTACTTCAGTATTTGTTAAACTATGTTCACACAGGGAGTTTTTGCTCAGTTTTTTCATTTTTTTTTTTTGCACTAGTCTTGTTTACAGATTAAAGTTGGACTGCTCAATACTCTGCCTTAGGCCCCCTTCACACGCACGTGAAAAAAAAAACGTTTTTTCACGGACGTATTAAAGGGGTGGTTTGCTTCTTGTGTGCCGTGTTTGTGGCACATGCGTGTTCTCCGTGTGTTATACATAATAACACACGGAGAATGGAAAGTCCCGCCTTACCTGATTCTTCTGGAGCTGTCTGCGGTGCTGAATGACAGCGCCCAGCACAGGCCCCACCCCGCTGACACTGCTTCCGGCCCCCAGTGAAGAAGATGCGTTGTTCAAATTCACTGGGGGTTGGATGCAGGTGACAGCCGCGGCACAGACTGCAGGGACGGTGATGTTGGTGAGTTATTACCTCAGTATGTGTAAGGCCTCGTGCACATGGTCAGTATTGGTGAGTTTGTACCTCAGTATGTGTAAGGCCTCGTGCACATGGTCAGTATTGGTGAGTTATTACCTCAGTATGTGTAAGGCCTCGTGCACATGGTCAGTATTGGTGAGTTATTACCTCAGTATGTGTAAGGCCTCGTGCCCATGGTCAGTATTGGGGAGTTTGTACCTCAGTATGTGTAAGGCCTCGTGCACATGGTCAGTATTGGTGAGTTATTACCTCAGTATGTGTAAGGCCTCGTGCCCATGGTCAGTATTGGTGAGTATTTACCTCAGTATGTGTAAGGCCTCGTGCCCATGGTCAGTATTGGTGAGTATTTACCTCAGTATGTGTAAGGCCTCGTGCCCATGGTCAGTATTGGTGAGTATTTACCTCAGTATGTGTAAGGCCTCGTGCCCATGGTCAGTATTGGTGAGTTTTTACCTCAGTATGTGTAAGGCCTCGTGCCCATGGTCAGTATTGGTGAGTTTTTACCTCAGTATGTGTAAGGCCTCGTGCACATGGTCAGTATTGGGGAGTTTGTACCTCAGTATGTGTAAGGCCTCGTGCACATGTTCAGTATTGGTGAGTTATTACCTCAGTATGTGTAAGGCCTCGTGCACATGGTCAGTATTGGGGAGTTTGTACCTCAGTATGTGTAAGGCCTCGTGCCCATGGTCAGTATTGGTGAGTATTTACCTCAGTATGTGTAAGGCCTCGTGCCCATGGTCAGTATTGGTGAGTATTTACCTCAGTATGTGTAAGGCCTCGTGCACATGGTCAGTATTGGGGAGTTTGTACCTCAGTATGTGTAAGGCCTCGTGCACATGGTCAGTATTGGGGAGTTATTACCTCAGTATGTGTAAGGCCTCGTGCCCATGGTAAGTATTGGGGAGTTTTTACCTCAGTATGTGTAAGGCCTCGTGCACATGGTCAGTATTGGTGAGTATTTACCTCAGTATATGTAAGGCCTCGTGCACATGGTCAGTATTGGTGAGTTTTTACCTCAGTATATGTAAGGCCTCGTGCACATGGTCAGTATTGGTGAGTATTTACCTCAGTATATGTAAGGCCTCGTGCACATGGTCAGTATTGGTGAGTATTTACCTCAGTATATGTAAGGCCTCGTGCACATGGTCAGTATTGGTGAGTATTTACCTCAGTATGTGTAAGGCCTCGTGCACATGGTCAGTATTGGTGAGTATTTACCTCAGTATATGTAAGGCCTCGTGCACATGGTCAGTATTGGTGAGTTATTACCTCAGTATGTGTAAGGCCTCGTGCCCATGGTCAGTATTGGTGAGTTATTACCTTAGTATATGTAAGGCCTCGTGCCCATGGTCAGTATTGGTGAGTTATTACCTCAGTATGTGTAAGGCCTCGTGCACATGTTCAGTATTGGTGAGTTATTACCTCAGTATGTGTAAGGCCTCGTGCCCATGCTCAGTATTGGTGAGTATTTTGTTGCAATCGCTAAACAGTCGTGCAGGCGATTAATGGTGGGCTTGCTTCCTCTCTTTTGGTGCAAGTAAAATATATCTTTGTACCGTGTTAGCCAGTAAAGATAAAAAAATTGTTTAAAAGAACTGAGTCCTCAGTGGTTGATACCTTTTTAATGGTTAACTGAAAAGATGGTAATAATTGCAAGCTTTCGAGACTACTCAGGTCTCTTCATCAGGCATGGTATAACACAAAATCTGAAGAGTCACATATTTATACACAACAGGACATAGAATAGTGCAGTAAAAAATACACAACAGGACTTAGAATAGTGCAGTATGGTGGGGATGCTAAATCTGCTTTTGGCCTTAATAGGTCGGAGCCAACCACGTTGTTGTCTGCGAAACATGGGGCAAATGTACATAATGGCTTAGCAAATGCCATTTCTCGTTGTTTCAATGGCAGTTATTCTACTAGCTGGCTCTGGAAGTGGATCAGCGCACCACCACCTGACTCCTCTATGGAGTCTATTATCCAGGTAGCGGGGAATTTTTGAATGAAACAATTCGTAGCAGCGGCGACGAGGACAGCTTATGATGTGGCTTGGACGGAATGTTAGGAATTTTGGACAAGTGGTGAACTTTGCCATGGTGGTTATATTTTGTAGGTCATGTTTCACAAGAGTGTCAAGATCAAGTATTCCAAAAAAGGAAATGGCAGTACGGAAGGAATATAGGTATAGGGAACAAGGGTTTCCAGTAATTTTTCTTACCCCATTTTGGGCTTTCTAAGTTTGTTGTTTGGAGACGGTAATTGTTTATGGTTACGGTCCAAAATGGATCAAGCAGGAAAGGGAAGGAAGTTGATTTTGTTGGAGTATTTGGTTACGCAGTGTGTCCAGTACATCGGGTAGGTGAGTATTTGAAGCGTAGGCTTAAGAAGGAGGATGATTCGTTACTTCAGGAGGATGGTAGGCCTCCTTTTTAAGATTTCAGTTTCTGGTGGTCTTTTGGATGTTTTTACAAAAAAAAATTAGTTGTGCATTCCGTGGACTGTGTGCCCTAATTTTTCTTTCAAAATACCAGCAGGAGAAGCAGTTTGGTAGGGGCAAACAGAGAAGTGGTGAAGCAGATTGGTCGTTGGGAACCTACAAGGTGCAAGTTGTACGTACGATGGGAGTTTAATACATGTAAAGAAAAAAAAAAGTGGTATGTATGTCTTGTCCCTTGGTGTATCTAGTTTATTTCTTTACAGATATAGACATGTTTAGTACGGATTATGGGGCACTCTTTCATTTAACGGGGGGCACGGTGAGTGGACAGAAGGACTAAAGGTAGAATTTTAAGTTCAAGTGTGAAGAGGCAAGAGTGCAATGTTTGGGAATAGGGCAGGTTATGCATTGGATTTTTAACGCAACTTCATTATTATGCCAACTGGATCGCCCTCTGGGAGTTGGGGTACTGAAGGTTGGGGAAAATGACCTGGGCGTTCACTTAGCCAAGGACCCCAGCAGATATATAAAAATTTGGATTTCAGAAATCTTCTAGAACTAATTTTAAAGTTATCGTGGTATGACCAGAAGTAGTGAACGCCTTACTTGGCGAAACTCTCGCTCAGTGGATAGAATTAACAGAGCCAAGGGGAAAGTGTATTGAGCCAATTCAAAATTGGTGGGTTGAAATGTTGGAAGATTCGTGCTTCATAGACAGTTGGTGGAACCAGACCCAATTTTTCCTATAAGTGGACGGGGTTTCACTGGAAGGATATGGGCTTGGTTTGTGGAATATGTTTTAATAAAATAAAAATAATTAAAGTTATAAAGGTGTGGCGGGACTCTCGGGCGCAAGGTTTCGCGTCCGATCGCTGTGGAGGTGAGGAGGTCAGGGATGGCCTTGGGTAATGGAGTAAGGGGTCACATCGGAGGTATGCTGACCCCTCATGGTTTGGTTATGGGTAAGTTCCGGCCGGGACGGTTCCCGGGGAACAGGTGAAAATTTGGAGATGGGACAGCACTGTGACACTTGTCAGCCCCGAGTCGGTGTGGTGCGATTGGGGAGGATATTCTGGTGCTGTCCAGTGGTTTAGGCCATCCAGGATCTCCTCAATAGAGGTTATGGTTATTATGGTTATTATATTGAGTATGTTCTTAATTGTAATTAATAAAGGCTGCTATGGCCATATATTTCCATCGTCAATCAGCCTTGTGTAGTTTTTGTGCTTGGACACTTTACAATACCCTATTCATGTATTATACTCCAGAGCTGCACTCACTATTCTGCTGGTGCAGTCACCGTGTGCATACATTACATTACATTAGTGATCCTGAGTTACCTCTTGTATTATACTCCAGAGCTGCACTCACTATTCTGCTGGTGCAGTCACCGTGTGCATACATTACATTAGTGATCCTGAGTTACCTCTTGTATTATACTCCAGAGCTGCACTCACTATTCTGCTGGTGTAGTCACTGTGTACATACATTACTGATCCTGAGTTACCTCCTGTATTATACTCCAGAGCTGCACTCACTATTCTGCTGGTGCAGTCACTGTGTACATACATTACTGATCCTGAGTTACCTCCTGTATTATACTCCAGAGCTGCACTCTTCTGCTGGTGCAGTAACTGTGTACATACATTACATTAGTGATCCTGAGTTACCTCCTGTATTATACTCCAGAGCTGCACTCACTATTCTGCTGGTGCAGTCACTGTGTACATACATTAGTGATCCTGAGTTACCTCCTGTATTATACTCCAGAGCTGCACTCACTATTCTGCTGGTGCAGTCACTGTGTACATACATTACATTACTGATCCGGAGTTACCTCCTGTATTATACCCCAGAGCTGCACTCACCATTCTGCTGGTGCAGTCACTGTGTACATACATTACTGATCCTGAGTTACCTCCTGTATTATACTCCAGAGCTGCACTCACTATTCTGCTGGTGCAGTCACTGTGTACATACATTACTGATCCGGAGTTACCTCCTGTATTATACCCCAGAGCTGCACTCACCATTCTGCTGGTGCAGTCACTGTGTACATACATTACTGATCCGGAGTTACCTCCTGTATTATACTCCAGAGCTGCACTCACTATTCTGCTGGTGCAGCCACTGTGTACATACATTACTGATCCTGAGTTACCTCCAGAGAGGGGCTGGCACGGGGCGCAGACATAGTGGAAGACCGGACATGACAGGAGTTTGTAAGGACAAGACACATACAGGGGTTAATGGGAGTTTAAGGCTACTTTCACACATCAGGTTTTTGCCATCAGGTACAATCCGGAAAAAAACGGGTAAATCGGATCCGGTACCGCATCCTTTTTATCCCCATAGACTTGCATTGTAACCGGATTGTACCTGATGGCTTTGCGTTGCATCCGGTTTTTTCCGGATGCGGCAAAATTTATCAAAGCGGCGGCCGGAGGCAACGTATCTTGCAACGTTTTTTTGTCCGGCAAAAAAACCGCATCGCGCCGGATCCGGCGTGATACGGCGTGTTTTACAATGAAAGCCTATGGACGCCGGATCCGGCGCAATGCGGTAAAAAATGGATGCGGCTACCGGATCCGTTTTTGTAAACTGCGCATGCACCAAATTAATTAAAAAAGCTGATCCTTCAAAAAAAAAGGACAAACCGGATGCAAAAACGGATGCAAACCGTATCCACCGGATCCGGTTTTGTACGCATTCGGCATAACGGATCCGTTAAAAACCGGATCCGGTGGATACGGCTTGCATCCGTTTTTGCCGGATCCTTTGCATCAGGAAAAAAAAGGATTGTGCCTGAATGCAGAAAACTGATGTGTGAAAGTAGCCTAAGCAGGAAAAGGTTAATAGACGTTTGGAGCGTTTACAGCAGGAAATGAAGGGGGAGTCATAGATTTCAGAGGGTCACATGGATTGGGGAGACTGTTAGGATTGGCTGGAAGCCTGTAGGAAGGGGTGTGGAAATGAAAGAGGATAAGAATTAAGAAGAGGAAGAGAAGCCGGGCATCTTGTCTCATGGATGCAGGAGCAGTGAACGAGGACGTCATGATGGCGGTTCCCCAGCCCCTCACATCACCAGTTCTATCCAGTTCATCAGGACCGGTGAACGACGGACCCAGCGATGGCGTCGGCTCTGAGGACGACGATGGAGGACAGAGGCTGCGAGTGGCTGCAGAAGCCGCTGAACTCGCCTATGGGACGGAGCGTGCAGCCGGAGCCATTCTCCACCCGACGTCCGCGCCCGCCAGAGGTCCTCCGGCAGCAGAGGATGGCGACGCCTCCAGCGATGAAGGAGCAGCAGCGACGCGCGTTCTGGTGGACCTCCTGGACCCGGACCAGGCTGGTGAGAGATTGCAGGCGGGGGGCGAAGCCGGCTGCTAGTGATGTGTCGTTCGCGAACGAGCCGATTCTTTGAAGTGAACGATATGAGCCGAATCATCAAAGTGAACGAGCCGCTTTTTTTTTTTTTCTCTGCTTCAGGGGGAAGAGTAAAGTAAACACAAGCTCTGGGCAGGAGCTGCCACTTAAAGCTAATTGTCTCTCCAGTAAAGGAGACAAACTCTAGCACAGCGCCACCTATTGGAAGTAGCGATCCTAAAAGTCACAAGTGGATTTTTGACAATCCTTTGCAATATGACTCAGGATATATAAGCCAGATCAGAATCCCATTCTGATCTGGCTTATATATCCTGAGTCATATTGCAAAGGATTGTCAAAAATCCACTTGTGACTTTTAGGATCGCTACTTCCAATAGGTGGCGCTGTGCTAGAGTTTGTCTCCTTTACTGGAGAGACAATTTGAATATTTCCCAGAGGGGCATTGCAGCTATAAGTCCCCTTACCTGGCAGCCAGACTGGCTTGCAAAGTCTCCTTAAGGAGAATAGTGTTCCCCCGTGGAATTTTAGGGGCATTGCAGCTATAAGTCCCCTTACCTGGCAGCCAGACTGGCTTGCAAAGTCTCCTTAAGGAGAATAGTGTTCCCCCGTGGAATTTTAGGGGCATTGCAGCTATAAGTCCCCTTACCTGGCAGCCAGACTGGCTTGCAAAGTCTCCTTAAGGAGAATAGTGTTCCCCCGTGGTCCCCACTTAAAGCTATACACACATAGTGGTTCTTCCTTAGTTCAGTGGGCACAATTGAGTACCAGGGAATGATGTGCTAGGGTTAAGTTTTCTGACCTCGGCTGGCACATATGGTGATGTGTAGGAGGAGAGGGCTCAGCTTGTTTGCTGATAACAATGGTCATCTTCTCTAGGTATTAGGGTTCAGGACCACTACAGTAAACACCTGACCAGTTGCTGGGTAATGTCATTTTACACCAAACATATGTAAAGAAGTGTATACAGCTTCAATCATTGTATAGAGTCAGTGTCCAGTGTGTGCACAGCACAGAGGACCCCTGACATGTTCATTTAACCCTGTAAGGTTTTCTTTCTGGCATAAAAAAGAGAAAATCATTGATAATAAGCCATGTCTCCATTCCTTCAATGTTTAGTGGAAGCTGCTGTGTGTGTGTCTGCGCATGTGTGTGTCTGTGCGGTATGTGCGTATATTTGTGTGTGCCGCGGTGTTCGTGTGTTGGGTGTGTGTATGCGTTGTGTGTGTCTGTGTAGGGCAGTGTTTGTGGTTCCAAGTGTGTGTGCGTGTGTTTTGGGGGGAGGTGTGCACTCCCCATCGTGCTCCATCCCCCATGCTGCGCACTCCCCATCGTGCTCCATCCCCCATGCTGCGCACTCCCCATCGTGCTCCATCCCCCATGCTGCGCACCCCCCATCGTGCTCCATCCCCCATGCTGCGCACCCCCCATCGTGCTCCACAGTCACACATCAGACAGTAAACACGCACACATCTGATCGCATACACTCACACACACCCCCCCCACTTCTCCCTGTGCCCACCGGTCGGCGGTCCCAGCAGCTGTGCTGCACGCCGTGATCCTCTGCCGACACTCACAGATCCGATCGCATACACTCACACACACACACTGACGATATCGCAGATACGCGCTCACACACTCACAACATCCGGAGATACCACATGCTTCCGGCCATGTGATCCTCCGGCAGGTCCTGGAAGGTCACTGCACAGTATCGCCGCCGAGAAGCAAGCGATATCACGGGATGTTGTGAGTGTGTGGATGCGATCTGATGTGTGTGTGTGTGTGTGTGTGTCCTTATGTGTGTGTGTGTCCTTATGTGTGTGCGTGTGTGTGTGTGTTCCGCCGCTGCAGGACCTTGATGCACTCACCTCGGGGCGAGAAGCCATTCCGTGGGGGGGGGGAGCCTGGGCGAGCGGCCAATCCGTGCGGGGGGGTGCAGCCGAGGCGAGGAGAGTGGCCAATCCGTGCGGGGGGCGGGGCCATGGCTACGCCAGCGGCCAATCCGCTGTTTGTCACCGTAAGGACATGGCCAATCCGTGCGGGGGGGTGGGGGGGACCCGAGGTGAGGTGAGCGGCCAATCCGTGCGGGGGGAGGAACCGAGGCGAGCGGCCAATCCGTGCGGGGGGCGGGGCCATGGCGAGCCCAGTGGCCAATCCGCTGTGTGTCACCGTAAGGACATGTGTCACGGTAAGGACACAATTTTGGAGACAGACAGACAGAATAAGGCAATTATATATATATATATAGATAATGCATCCCATAGTCCCCCATAGTCATCCAATTATAATAATGCACCCCCATTATCCTCCATATAGCATAATGCAGCCTCACAACTCGCCATAGACCTTAATGCACCCCCCTCCTCCCCCATAATTCTCTGGCGAGCGTGTACTCATTAAAAAATAAATCTGTACTTGCCTCTCCTGGTTTCCCCGCAGCTCCATTCTTGCCAAAACTGAAACACAGGAGAAGGTAGTGACTGCTTGTGTTCCACTTTGGAACGCATAAAGCACGAAGTGCCACCTACTCCTTTTGTGGAGAATGCGATTCACCATGGAACGCAGGCAGTTACCACCGTGGTAAGAGGAAGCGAGGGGCGGTGCGGAGGAGGGGGGCAGGAGTAGGAGGCTCCTTGACGCATTGTGCTGCAGTGCTGTGAAGTGGGTGTTGGTTTAGGTCAGCAATGTCTGATTAGTCAGAGTGCGACACCTAGCACCCCTGACAGTCAACTGGAACTGCTGCCTTAGGCTGCCTTCACATTGGCGTTCCCCCTCCACAGCGTTCTGCGGAGGGGAACTGCCATCTATCCGCAGGCACCGCAAGTGCCTATACTTATAATGGGAGCGCACTGTGCTGCGGAGGACTGCACATGACCGGGCGCATCCATTCACTCCCATATGTGATTTGTATGCGCGCGCATGCCAGCGTACTAATCACACACTCTGATCTGCCCCAGGGATGGATCATGTTGCATTTCTGGTGCGGCCAGAGTGTGTGATTTGTACGCTGGCATGCGCGCGGGTACAAATCACATATGGGAGTGAATGGATGCGCCCGGTCATGCGCAGTCCTCCGCAGCACAGTGCGCTCCCATTATAAGTATAGGCACTTGCGGTGCCTGCGGTCAGATGGCAGTTCCCCTCCACAGAACGCTGCGGAGGGGAACGCCAGTGTGAAGCCGCCCTTACCGAGCTGCCCGGTATACTATTTAGTAGCTATAGCCATCTACTGCACATTTGCCCCCTATTCAAATCTGTAAAAGTCCCATGTGCAGTACGGTGTGCAGCCACTACAGTAGACGGAGCAGCTGTATAGCAGTATTCTTCTGTCAGCAATGATCCTTCAGGGCACCAGGTGTTTCACTCTCGCCAATCAAACATGTAGTGATGAACTATCCTAAGGCTATGTTCGCACGTTGCGTTTTTTTCCGCGTTTCTGCAGTGTTTTTATCAGCAGCGTTTTTGCGCTAAAATGCATGCGTTTTTGATTGCCAGCAAAGTCTATGGGAAAAGCAGAAATCCTGTCCGCACTTTGCTTTTTTTTTTCTGCAGCGTTTAATTTGCATATTTGTTGTCAAAAACCATGCTGAAAAAGAAGCAGCATGTCAGTTGTTTTTGCCATTTCTGCAGCGTTTCCTTAACATTGGAGTCAATGAGAAATGGCAAAACGCAACCAAAATCACAATTCCTGCGTTTTTCATGCTTTTTACCTGCTTTTCCACTGCGTTTTTGGCTCCAAAAACGCATGCTTTTCTGGCCAAAAATTAATGGGTTTTAATGTTCCTTTACACACACAATAACCGAAAATTTAAATGTTAAAAAATTAGAAACTTCACCTATTTTTCTGATAAAATGTGCATAACCGCTATTTTCTCATTAAAAAAGATAATTTCCCATATAGTTTTATTAAAAGTTAATTTTATACTTTTTTTTCTTTTTTTCATTCTTTTTGACTAATTCAACTTTATTTCTCAGTGTCTTGATCTCAAAAACCCATCTGCAGAAACGCAGGTGAAAATGCAGGTAAAAAGCGCTAAAAACGCACTAAAAATGCATGCGGTTTTAGCGCTAAAAAATGGTCAAAAGCCATTTGGTCAAAAACCAAGGGAAGGAAAACGTGCAGAATAAACTGCAGGTACTCCGACGCAACGTGCGCACATAGCCTAAGGCCAGGCCATCAATGTTAAAGTCAAGGGCAACATCTTTAAACAACAAACTCCTAAAATGCTGTGCTTTAACTAGGGAATTCTTGTCCTTGCAGTGCACCACTTACACCAACGGCTGCTAAAACACCGAGGAGTACAAATGAGTCTACCAAAAACAGATAAGAAAATGGCAGAGTCTCGAAAAAGAAGTGACATTTGGATCCATTTCAAATCTATCAACAAGATGAAAGCCGAATGTAACACTTGTAAAAGACAAATTTCCTTCCGCGCAGGGTCTACTACGAACCTTCTCAGGCATATGAGAATGTTGCATCCAACAACACTGAGTCAGGAGAAAAGGCAAGGTAGTGGCAATGTCACACCGCTGGTGGCTGAGCACGGAGTCGGTGCTTCTACTTCAGGAGCAGTTTCAGCAGAAGTGTCTACAGCATCAACCACCTCTCGTGCTCCGATGGATCCCCAGCCTGTGGCAACAATGCAAAGCTCGATGACACAGTTTATGAATGAATCCATGGCACCATTAACGCAAGCTTCAGTTGATGAAGAATTGACGGCAATGATTGCAAGAGATTTTCAACCACTTTCGATTGTGGAGGACAAGGGATTTAGAAAACTCATTTCTTCTCTAAATCCCATGTATATTATTCCAAGCAGGAAAACCCTCTCCCAGACAGTCCTTCCAAGAATATATAACCGAGAACGTGATTCACTGCAAGAGAGGATTAAAAGAGCGTCAGCAGTGTGCCTAACGACCGATTGCTGGACATCCGGGACCAGCACTGCATTCATTTCTGTTACATGCCATTACATCGAAAACTATAACATGGTGTCCAGTCTCCTGGAATGTGTGGAGTTGTGTGAAGGACATACTGCAGATAATTTGGCAGAAGAACTGTTAAGAATCGCAGAAAACTGGCAAATAGAAAGCAAGGTGATTTGCTGTGTTACTGATGATGCAGCCAACATAACAAAAGCTATTCAAATTCTTAATTGGGCCCACAACCCCTGTCTGGCACATACTATTAATCTAATAGTGGGAGATTCCATGAAGGTTATGACGCCCACTCTGGACAAAGTCAAGTCAATAGTGGAATTTTTCCATAGAAGCCCAATAGCCACAGAAAAACTGAAGTCTACTCAACGACAGATGTCTATGCCAGAGCTGAAGCTCAAACAAGATCGCGAAACACGATGGAATTCAACATATTATATGCTTAAACGAGTTCTAGAGTCAAAGGATGCAATCATCTCTACCCTGGCCATTGTATATGCACCTGTAGAAACACTAAACCAAGAAGAATGGAAAGAAGTGGGAGAGGCATGCGCTGTGCTGGAGCCATTTCAACAGGTCACTGTGGAGATCAGTGCAGAAAGGTACAATAGACATTTATTGATTGAAAGTTAAAGTTTAAAGTGGCTGCCCAGGCTTAGGGCACATGTCTTCCGTTATTAGGCTGCTTTCACACCTCCGGTTTCTGCAATGCGGCACAATCCGGCACTTTGCAGGAAAATCGCAACCGTTTTTTGTTTTTTTTTTGCTGCCGGTTGCGTTTTTTCTGCATAGACTTTAATTAGTGCCGCATTGTGCCGCAAGGCCTTGCGTTCCATCCGGTTTTTGCCGCATGCGGCAGATTTAGCCGATGCGGCGACCGGATGGAACGTTGCCTGGCACGTTTTTTCGTGCGGCAAAAAAAACCGCATTGCGCCGCATTCGGCCGATGCGGCGCATTTTTCAATGCATGCCTATGGCGGCCGGATGCGGCGCGATGCGGCAATAACCGCATCCGGCCGCCGCATGCGGTTTTTGCCACTGCGCATGCTCAGTAGCATGCCGCAAGCGGCAAAAACCGGACTGGCCGCAAAGGAAAAACTTATGCAAAGGATGCGGTGTGTTCACCGCATCCATTGCATAGCTTGCACAGCCGGATTGAGCCGCAGAGCTCAAGCCGGATGTGTGAAAGCAGCCTTGGTGAATGCAGACTTGGGAATCCTCAGTGTGCATTGTGAACGCTGTCAGTTCTCTAGCACTGGGAGTGGGCGGCTATGTAACCATTAAAGGAGTTGTCCGACATTAACTCCCAAAAAAAATAAGTTAATCTGCGCTGTATTGTCATATAAAACACCCCTACATTATTTTTTTTTGTTTTCTAACTTTTGTTTCTCTTGATTTTTCACTTTATTCTCTGCAGCTCTTTGTTTACATTCAGCACAACCTAACATGACATGTTTGACTGCCAAACCCACAGTCACAGCTGGCACCGCCCCCGGCCTCAGTGTCCAGCCCCGCCCTCTGCCCCGCCCTCTGCACACACATTCCCTATCGGTATACTGCCCCAGCACCTGATGGATAAACGAGTACTATGTAATGAAAATTATATATAGCCCCTAATGTGAGTCTATAGGACACATTATATATATAATATATATATATATATATATAATAATAATCACACACACAGAGTTATATAATATACATTATCCCCCCTCATGCACTCTCTTCTCTCCTCTGCCCCCCAGCACTCCCCTGCCTCTAAGCCCCATGAACTCTCGTCTCTGCCCCCCTGCTGTGTCCCCCATGAACTCTCGTCTCTAGCCCCCCACTCTGTCAGCCGTGCACGCTCTCCTCTGCCCCCCCCCCCCCCGCTCGCTCTCCCTTCTCACCCATGCAGCATGCTGTCTCTTCTCCGTGCTGTGATGATTGCAGTGTCCTATACAGAGTTCAGTGCTGTTGTTCTCTGGTGTCAGGTGACATCCCTGCTTCTGACTGTATTCAGAAGCGAGGAGCACGGGAGGCTGCATTCATCACAGAGACAGCGCACGGGGGAGGGGGGGTCACAGTTGCCCGGGCACCATACAACATAATGAGCTGAGGACACTGTTGGGGAAAACAGCACTCAGTGTCCTAGACAGAGAGGGCATCCCTGTGTTTGTCCAGCACATACAGTGCAGAGATAGCAGCGCACAGGGAGGGGGGGCGGGGCTCATCGCACTGTACCCGCCCAGCAGGGCGGCAACATGCAGTGGCAGATTTGCATGTCAACATGGTCCTGCCCATGTTGACATGAAATGACCGGAAGTAGCAAAATCACAGCAGGAGCAGTCACATGACCGCTCTGAGCCAGGGAGCGGGGCTGACGGCAGGGCAGGTAAGTGCTCACTATCTACTTACCTGCCCCAATGTAGCCCAATAGTGTAAATAATAAAAAAAAGCAAAATAAGCCGGATAACCCCTTTAACACAAGTATGTGATATGTATACCTCTGGCCATATTCTAACTAGATGTGAGTGGACTCTCTGAATTCACTTGTATTGATCGAGTCAGTGCACGTCTAGTGAGCATGTGACGTCATGTATTGATCGAGTCAGTGCACGTCTAGTGAGCATGTGACGTCATGTGTGCAAATCGCAGATCCGTGCTCCTATGACTGGAGAATCCTGTCTGCGCACTGAAGATTCTGAAGTCTTTAAAATCCCTTAATATTATCGGTGAATATAGACATTGATTCCATGCCAGGTAGATGTAATTTATTGGATTACTATGACAACACCTGGTCCTTCCCAGTGCACTCACATTTTACAAAAGTGGTGGAGTCGTGACAAACAAAGCTGTAAAAGTAAATATTTTTGCAAAACAATACATGCATCTATAATATTAGGCAGCCCCCTCCATGAATAGTCACTTTTTGAGTGGTGTCCATCAATATTTTGCAATCATGTTGCCACCCCCATTATCCTCAGGTGGCGGCATTATATGCAGTGTATTAGTATTGTGACATATATATTTTTTTTTTTTTATTGTCCTGTTTAAGTTGTATTAAAATATTTACTGTTTTCTCTTTCTAAGGTACGTTACCTCCTCCAAAATGCTCATTTTGTGCAGGGGGCTGCAGAGAGTCACTAGCCAACGTCAGACAGATGGAACCGTGACCACATCAAAGGTAACAGAGCTGGTGACCTCACTTATTGCATCTATGGACGGAAGGTTCCAGAAAATGGAATACAACATTTTGCTATCTGAATCCACCATATTGGATCCAAGATTCAAAAAGTTGGCCTTTAATGATAGTCGAGCTGTTGATGAAGCACTCAAAAGAATAACAGCAGCAGCAGCCAATTGTAGCTTCAGTGGCCAAACCGCTCTATCAGGAGATCAAGGGCGTGACGCAACGTCACTAGAAGGGTCTTCTGTATGGCGGCTCTTTGATGAAAGGGCAACAGGAGACACTGCAAGAAGGAATCCCACCGCAGCTGCCGTCATAGAAGTAAGAGGTTATGTGGAAGAGCCCCTCATACAACGATCTGAAGACCCACTGACCTGGTGGCAGTCCAAGGCTTCAATATACCCCCGACTTAACAAGGTGATGGCTGAAAGATTGTGTATTGTTGCAACATCTGTACCTTCTGAAAGAGTTTTCTCAAAAACAGGACAGATAATAACAGAGAGAAGAAACCGGATCAGCTCAGAAAAACTGAAGTACTTGGTCTTTCTTAATGCCAATCTACCCTAAATCTAGTGTTCTAGTGAGCGTCTCACATTGAAAATGCAGCCTTGTCTGTAGAAATTAAGTCATTTTGCAGGAGTAAGGCTATGTTCGCACGTTGCGTTTTCTTCAGCGCTCTATTGGGAGACCCAGACGATTGGGGTATAGCTACTGCCCTCCGGAGGCCACACAAAGCACTACACTAAAAAGTGCAAGGCCCCTCCCCTTCTGGCTATACCCCCCCGTGGTATCACGGGTTCTCCAGTTTTCAAGCTTTGTGCGAAGGAGGTCAGACATCCACGCATAGCTCCACAGATTTTAGTCAGCAGTAGCTGCTGACTATTTCGGATGGAAGAAAAGAGGGCCCATGTAGGGCCCCCAGCATGCTCCCTTCTCACCCGTGGATGGTGTTGTAAGGTTGAGGTACCTATTGCTGGTACAGGGGCTGGAGCCCCACATGCTGTTTTCCTTCCACATCCCCTTGTAGGGCTCTGTGGAAGTGGGATCCTGCCGGCCTCTAAGCTCTGACGCCGGGCTCCATCCACAGACCCATAGCACCTGATGGATACGGAGCAGGAGTACAATCAGGGACAAGGCCCTGCATCATACAGGTACTCTGTGTCCCCGGCAGGCACAGACACACTCCGGGCTGGCTGGGTGTTGTAGTGCGCCGGGGACCGTAACGATTGAGTTGGTGTTCCTGCAGTTTACTGGGGGACTTTTGTGTTGTGGGAACGCAGCGCCGACCCCCACTGGACCGGCGGCGCTGCTGTGACTTGTAGTGCGCCGGGGACACGCCGACCGCGCTTTTACGGCGGCGGCGTTTATAAATCCAGTCCCCGGTTTTTTGCGGCCTAGCTCCGCTTCGTTCCCGCCCCCACCCTGTCAATCAGGGTAGGGGAGAGACGCTGTTTCGCAGCAGCGACGAGGGCTGGAGCCTGATTTACATGCTCCAGCCCTCTCACTAGGCACAGAGGGAAGCAGGCTTCCCGCTCTTAGCCAGGAACGCCCAGGGCCCGCCCCCCCTCCTCTCCCAGGACGCCGGCAGCCATTACATGCAGTCTGGCTGGAGGAAGGACGCAAGGCTCTGGGAGACCTGGACTAGGGGGCTTTTGGAGACCACACACCCGCTCTTAAGCGGGCGGTAAGCGGCATTTCAGCTGGCCCCTCTAGTGCCTCAGTGTGTATTGGTGTACTGTGTCACCAGATATATATATTTATTTATTTCTTGCGCTGTGAGGTCGCTTCCTGGCTGGATACCCCAGATCGCTCTGAGGAGGCAGCAACATGTCATCCACAAAACGCAAGGCTGCCAAGGCTAGGGCTGTGTACACTGCGTGTGCTGCATGTGGGGCTGCTCTACCAGCAGGTTCCAAAGACCCCCATTGTGTGCAATGCTCAGATCCGGTGCTGCTTCGCCAGCCGGAGTCCGGAGGGGTAGTGACCCAGGCTGAGACGCTTGTAAGTCCTGCCCCGGTGTCAGGGACAGACTTTGCAGTTTTTGCTGATGGAATGTCTGTGACTATGGCAAAAATCCTTGAAACTTTGCAATCCATGACTGGGGCTCAGTCTATGGACACGGCGAGGTCTCTGTCCTCTAATCCCCCTCAGTTGGAATTAATCCAGACTACAAGGGGGTCCCCGGCTTCCCAGGCTGAGTATTATGACTCAGATGATAGCCCCAGCCACCCTAAGCGAGCTCGCTGGGAAAGACCCTCAACGTCATCACACTGCTCAGGGTCTCAGCGCAATCAGTCGCCCTGTGATGCGTCTGATGAGAGTGATCAGGAGTCTTATCCTGGAACCCCTCTCAATCTGGATACCCCGGATGGGGACGCCATGGTAAACGATCTTATCTCAGCCATTAATAGACTGTTGGATATTTCTCCCCCAGCTCCTTCTGCAGAGGAGGCAGCTGCAGAGCAGGAGAAGTTTCGTTTCCTCTATCCCAAGCGTAAATTGAGTGCTTTCTTGGATCACTCTGACTTCAGAGAATCAATCCAGAAACACGACGCTCATCCAGAAAGGCGTTTCTCTAAACGTTCTAAGGATACACGTTTTCCTTTCCCCCCTGATGTGGTCAAGCGCTGGACCCAGTGTCCAAAAGTAGACCCCCCGATTTCCAAACTTGCAGCTAGATCCATAGTTGCAGTGGAGGATGGCGCTTCACTTAAGGATGCCAATGACAGACAGATGGACCTTTTGGTTAAAATCTGTCTATGAAGCTATCGGCGCGTCGTTTGCTCCAGCATTCGCAGCCGTATGGGCACTCCAAGCTGGTTTAGCAAAAGTGGATGCTGTCATACATCCAGCGGTGCCGCAAGTGGCGTCCCTTATCTCGCAGATGTCTGCGTTTGCGTCTTACGCTATCAATGCAGTCCTAGAATCTACCAGCCGCACCTCAATGGCGTCCGCCAATTCGGTAGTTTTGCGCAGAGCCTTGTGGTTAAAGGACTGGAAAGCAGATGCTGGTTCCAAAAAATGTTTAACCAGCTTGCCTTTATCTAGAGATAGACTGTTTGGCGAGCCATTGGCTGACATCATTAAACAGTCCAAGGGTAAAGACTCTTCCTTACCCCAGCCCAGATCAAGCAAACCTCAGCAGAAAAAATGGCAGCAGAGGTTTCAGTCCTTTCGAGGTTCGGGCAAGACACAATTCTCCTCGTCCAAAGGGACTCAGAGGACGCAAAGAGTCTCAGATTCCTGGCGGGCTCATGCACGCCCCAAGAAAGCAAATGGAGGAACCGCTTCCAAAGCGGCTACCTCATGACTTCCAGCCCCCCCCCCCTCCGCATCTCCGGTCGGGGGCAGGCTCTCCCGCTTTTCCGACATTTGGATGTCACAGGTCAAAGACCGGTGGGTGACAAACATTTTGTCTCGCGGGTACAGAATCGAGTTCAGTTCTCGTCCTCCAGCTCGGTTCTTCAGAACCTCCCCACATCCAGACCGAGCAGATGCCCTGCTGCAGGCGGTGGACTCCCTAAGAGCGGAAGGAGTAGTGGTTCCTGTACCGCCTCAGGAACAAGGGCGAGGGTTTTACTCCAATCTCTTTGTGGTTCCAAAAAAGGACGGCTCGTTCCGTCCTGTTCTGGATCTAAAGCTGCTCAACAAACATGTGCACGCCAGACGGTTCCGGATGGAAACCCTCCGCTCTGTCGTTGCCTCAATGTCTCAAGGAGACTTCCTTGCCTCAATAGACATCAAAGATGCTTATCTCCACGTGCCAATTGCTACAGAACATCAACGTTTTCTACGTTTTGTGATAGGAAACGACCATCTTCAGTTCGTAGCTCTGCCATTCGGTCTGGCGACAGCCCCCCGGGTCTTCACCAAGGTCATGGCGGCGGTGGTAGCAGTCTTGCATTCTCAGGGACACTCGGTGATCCCTTACCTAGACGATCTACTTGTCAAGGCACCCTCTCAAGAGGCATGCCAACTCAGTCTACATGCTACGCTGGAGACTCTACAGACGTTCGGATGGATCATCAACTTTCCAAAGTCGAATCTGTCACAGTCACAGTCGCTAACGTATCTTGGCATGGAGTTTCATACTCGAGCAGCGAGAGTGAAGCTTCCGCTGAACAAGCAGCGGTCCCTACAGACAGGGGTGCAATCCCTCCTTCAAGGCCAGTCGCACCCCTTACGGCGCCTCATGCACTTCCTCGGGAAGATGGTGGCAGCCATGGAAGCAGTTCCCTTTGCGCAGTTTCATCTGCGCCCACTTCAATGGGACATTCTCCACCAATGGGACGGGAAGTCAACGTCCCTGGACAGGAAAGTCTCTCTTTCCCAGACGGCCAAGGACTCTCTACAATGGTGGCTCCTTCCCACCTCATTGTCTCAGGGAAGATCCTTCCTGCCCCCATCCTGGGCAGTGGTCACGACAGATGCGAGTCTGTCAGGGTGGGGAGCAGTGTTTCTCCACCACAGGGCCCAGGGGACGTGGACTCCGCAGGAGTCCACCCTTCAGATCAATGTTCTGGAAATCAGGGCAGTGTATCTTGCCCTACTGGCCTTCCAACAGTGGCTGGAAGGAAAGCAGATCCGAATCCAGTCGGACAACTCCACAGCGGTGGCATACATCAACCGCCAAGGAGGGACGCGCAGTCGGCAAGCATTCCAAGAAGTCCGGCGCATTCTAATGTGGGTGGAGGACACAGCATCCACCATATCCGCGGTTCACATCCCAGGCGTAGAAAATTGGGAAGCAGACTTCCTCAGTCGCCAGGGCATGGACGCAGGGGAGTGGTCCCTTCACCCGGACGTGTTTCAGGAAATCTGTCGCCGATGGGGAGTGCCGGACGTCGACCTAATGGCGTCCCGGCACAACAACAAGGTCCCGGCATTCATGGCGAGGTCGCGCGATCAAAGAGCTCTGGCGGCAGACGCATTAGTTCAAGATTGGTCGCAGTTCCGGCTCCCATACGTCTTCCCACCTCTGGCACTCTTGCCCAGAGTGTTACGCAAGATCAGATCCGATTGCAGCCGCGTCATACTCGTCGCCCCAGACTGGCCGAGGAGATCGTGGTATCCGGATCTGTGGCATCTCACGGTCGGTCGACCGTGGTCACTGCCAGACCGACCAGACTTACTGTCCCAAGGGCCGTTTTTCCATCAGAATTCTGCGGCCCTGAACCTGACTGTGTGGCCATTGAGTCCTGGATCCTAGCGTCCGCAGGATTATCTCAAGGAGTCGTAGCCACAATGAGACAAGCTAGGAAGTCAACGTCTGCTAAGATCTACCACAGAACGTGGAAGATTTTCTTATCCTGGTGCTCTGCACAGAGAGTATCCCCTTGGCCATTTGCATTGCCCACCTTTCTTTCCTTCCTGCAATCGGGGTTGGAAAAGGGCTTGTCGCTCAGCTCCCTTAAAGGGCAAGTCTCGGCACTATCTGTGTTTTTTCAGAAGCGTCTAGCACGTCTTCCTAAGGTGCGCACGTTCCTACAGGGGGTCTGTCATATTGTGCCCCCGTACAAGCGGCCGTTAGATCCATGGGATCTGAACAGAGTACTAGTTGCTCTGCAAAAGCCGCCCTTCGAGCCTCTAAAGGACGTTTCCTTTTCTCGCCTGTCACAGAAAGTGGCGTTTCTTGTTGCGATCACATCGCTTCGGCGAGTGTCTGAGCTGGCAGCTCTGTCATCCAAGGCTCCCTTCCTGGTGTTCCACCAGGACAAGGTAGTGCTGCGCCCCATTCCGGAGTTTCTCCCTAAGGTCGTATCCTCGTTTCATCTTAATCAGGATATATCCTTGCCTTCCTTTTGTCCTCAGCCGGTTCACCGGTATGAGAAAGACTTACGTTTGCTAGATCTGGTGAGAGCACTCAGAATCTATATTTCTCGCACGGCGCCTATCCGCCGTTCAGATGCACTTTTTGTCCTTGTCGCTGGCCAGCGCAAGGGGTCGCAGGCTTCTAAAGCCACCCTGGCTCGATGGATCAAAGAACCAATTCTGGAAGCCTACCGTTCTGCTGGGCTTCCGGTTCCTTCAGGGCTGAAAGCCCACTCAACCAGAGCTGTGGGTGCGTCCTGGGCTTTGCGACACCAGGCTTCGGCTCAACAGGTGTGCCAGGCAGCTACCTGGTCCAATCTGCACACTTTCACCAAGCATTATCAGGTGCATACCTATGCTTCGGCGGATGCCAGCTTAGGTAGAAGAGTCCTGCAGGCGGCAGTGACATCCCCTAAGGGGAGGGCTGTTTTGCAGCTCTAACATGAGGTTTCTCTTTACCCACCCAGGGACAGCTTTTGGACGTCCCAATCGTCTGGGTCTCCCAATAGAGCGCTGAAGAAGAAGGGAATTTTGTTACTTACCGTAAATTCCTTTTCTTCTAGCTCTTATTGGGAGACCCAGCACCCGCCCTGTTGTCCTTCGGGATTTTTTTGTTGTTTGCGGGTACACATGTTGTTCATGTTGAACGGTTTTTCAGTTCTCCGACGTTATTCGGAGTTAATTTGTTTAAACCAGTTATTGGCTTCCTCCTTCTTGCTTTGGCACTAAAACTGGAGAACCCGTGACACCACGGGGGGGTATAGCCAGAAGGGGAGGGGCCTTGCACTTTTTAGTGTAGTGCTTTGTGTGGCCTCCGGAGGGCAGTAGCTATACCCCAATCGTCTGGGTCTCCCAATAAGAGCTAGAAGAAAAGGAATTTACGGTAAGTAACAAAATTCCCTTCTTTTACCGCGTTTCTGCAGCGTTTTTGATTTCCAGCAAAGTCTATGGGAAAAGCAGAAATCCTGTCTGCACTTTGCTTTTTTTTTCTGCAGCGTTTAATTTGCATATTTGTGGTCAAAAACCATGCTGAAAAAGAAGCAGCATGTCAGTTGTTTTTGCCATTTCTGCAGCGTTTCCTTAACATTGGAGTCAATGAGAAATGGCAAAAAGCAACCAAAATCACAATTCCTGCGTTTTTTTCATGCTTTTTACCTGCTTTTCAACTGCGTTTTTGGCTCCAAAAACGCATGCTTTTCTGGGCAAAAATTAATGGGTTCTAATGTTCCTTTACACACACACACAATAACCGAAAATTTAAATGTAAAAAAAATAATAAACTAGCTATTTTTCTGTTAAAATGTGCATAACCACTATTATTACATTAAAATTGATAATTTCCCATATAAATTTATTAAAAGTTAATTTTATACTTTTTTTTTTCTCTTTTTTTTCATTCTTTTTGACTAATTCAACTTTATTTCTCAGTGTCTTGATCTCAAAAACGCATCTGCAGAAACGCAGGTGAAAACGCAGGTAAAAAGTGCTAAAAACGCGGTAAAAACGCATGCGTTTTTAGCGCTAAAAAATTGTCAAAAGCCATTTGGTCAAAAACCAAGGGAAGGAAAACGTGCAGAATAAACTGCAGGTACTCCGACGCAACGTGCGCACATAGCCTAACTGAGCAGAATAATTATCTGGTATTTTCATTCTGTAAAGCCCTGGTCTTTCTATAAAGGCCGGTGTATTCCCTGTATTGGTGGTCGGGTTTCTGAAGCACAGCTATAGCGGTCAGCCACTTCTTAGAAACATCCTTATGCTGGTAATACTAGAATGAGTATGGATATAGAATGATAAAATTAAGTTATACTAAAGGTAGCATCACACACGGCGATGTTGCTGCAACTTAGTCGCCGGGGTCAAGTTGCGGTGATATTGCCAATGTGTCACCACGTTACACGCGGCGAATTCAAAGGCGATCAGGCGCCAATCGCAGTCACCAGGTTTCTGAACATGTTCGGAAACCTGGCAACCGACCGCATTGCCGCGTGTGGCGCGGCGATAGCGAGAAGAGCGGCGACTCCTACGAGAAACTGTAATGTCGCAGTATGCTCCGAGGAGTCGCCCTCCTAATCGCCTAACCAGCAGGTGACATTGCGGCCAGATTCGCCGGTGAGATCTCACAATGTGACACCTCTCTGGCAATCGGCAACTGACATGCATGCGCATGCGATGTCGGCTGACTGGTCGCCATGTGTGACTGTACCTTACTCATCAAAAACATATGTTAACTTGCACAGCTGTACTTGCCATGTAACATGCTGCCTGCAGAGAAGACTGCGTATTTAACGTGACAGCTTCACTTGAGGCCAGTATCAGCAAATACAAAAAATGACTCCTAATACCTTGAAAATTATTATTTACTTTAATACTGTTTGCACTTTTATGCTGTTTTCATACATTTTTTAATGGTAATAAATAATCATGTGTAAGGTGGCAAGATCACCTTTTTTCTTTTATTGTTCTTTTTTTTTTTTTTGCACTATATTAAAGGGTCTGTCCAGTCAGATTATTGGGGTCAGCCTCAAGCACTTACACCCGTCAGCTATTATTGTCTCCTGTGTGACTGCTTGATGTAAATACTTTAGTGCAGAATAGATTTATTCAATTTATGGCGGCTGCTGTGGACTACTGTAATTTACTTTTAAATGCAGGCTGTTTTTCAGTATCCAACAGTGGTCACTACATACTGAAGTGTGTTTTTGCAGCTAAGTTCAAAGTGTTATATTCAGCAGCCATTGAAGCACATGACAACTGATCAGTGGGTGTCAGGTGGCCGTTGGACCCCTTGTTATGGATGACCTGTTGCTTCTATAGGTATAGGTCATCAATATGCCTTCACCAGACAATCCTTTAATTTAATTACTTTGGTTTCCAAAAACCTTCCTGTTGGTTGCTATGAATTGTCACATAGCACCCCGTTAGACTGTTAGCCTAATGTGTCCTCGGTAGAATGTTGCTGTGGATTTTTCTGCATGAAAAACCGCGACTTTCGCAGCAAATCTGCACCTCTTTTTTAGCCGCGGATTTTGATGCGGATTTTTTTTTTTTTCCCCATTCTATAGCCAAAATCCGGATCAAAATCTGCAACAATAATTGACATGCTGCAGATTTTTCCGGATCAAAATCCACGGCAAATCCGCCGCGGAAAAATCCGCAGCATGGACACAGCATTTCCAAAATGCCATTGAAATGGCTTGGAAGTGCCGCTGCTGCAGATTTTCGGAAAATCCGTGGCTTTTCCGCGGCAAAATCCGCGCATTTTCCGCAGCGTGGGCACATAGCCTTATAGTGTTATTCAGCCTTCTCTTGCAATAATATATATAAGAATAAGGCTGCACATCAAACTTAGATAATGGTATAATGCCTCAAACATATGGAAAAATATTGGAATATACAATGAAAAATGCTACTTGCTAATTTGAACATGTGAATAATGAATTGCATACCTGCCATGAATATTAGGAAAAAGGAGATATTTAGCAATCGCATTGATCAATGTAACTGAGCCCCAAGGCCTCGTCAAGGCATATCTCTATATTGGGGTCCCTAGCTCTGTGACCCTAACTGTGTGTCATCTCATTGCAATTAAAAACTGCTATGGGTGGAGAGGGGTTAATATATATATATATATATATATATATATATATATATATATATATATATATATATATATATATATATATATATATATATGAGTGCAAGCCAAAAATACATACTATATATAAGAATAAGGCTGCACATCAAACTTAGATAATGGTATAATGCCTCAAGCATATGGAAAAATATTGGAATATACAATGAAAAATGCTACTTGCTAATTTGAACATGTGAATAATGAATTGCACCCATAGCAGTTTTTAATTGCAATGAGATGACACACAGTTAGGGTCACAGAGCTAGGGACCCCAATATAGAGATATGCCTTGACGAGGCCTTGGGGCTCAGTTACATTGATCAATGCGATTGCTAAATATCTCCTTTTTCCTAATATTCATGGCAGGTATGCAATTCATTATTCACATGTTCAAATTAGCAAGTAGCATTTTTCATTGTATATTCCAATATTTTTCCATATGCATGAGGCATTATACCATTATCTAAGTTTGATGTGCAGCCTTATTCTTATATATAGTATGTATTTTTGGCTTGCACATATATATATATATATATATATATATATATATATATATATATATATATATATATATATATATATATATATATATTAGTGCTCACTTCAGTTATCCTATTCAGTTCTCTTGCAATAAGGCACCTAATGTGATAGTGTTAAGATAGATATTTTTTTTTTTTTTTGGTATAGTTTTCCTATTTAAAAAACATTTTTCCTTCTCCTGTTAAAGGTGACGATACCACCTGAGTGATTTGCTACAATTGCTCTGTTTGCAGTAATTGTATACTGTTTTCCTGCAGGCTGCTAAAAGTACTGTGTAATTGTTAGTGGCGATGCCATCTTGTGACTCAAATATTTAAATTGAACCTTGTTTTAATTGCACTTTGTGTTAGTTGCATTTTGTTTAACAATTTAATGTTTTCTTATATGTTGATATTTATAGTTAGAGGTTGACCGTGAGTATTGATGGCCTGGCCTTAAGCCCCTGTCACACTCGCATTAATGTGACTCACGATATCGCCACAGCGGCCATATCGTGAGTGCATCGCCACGTGTGACCCGGCAAAATCGCCCCACAATTTATCGCTGGTCGCAGTCGCGAGGTTTTTGGTCCGGACCGAAAACTACGCAATTGCAATCTAGCGACATCGCTGCATGTGACACCTTCACACCAGCGACTTGCATGGTCAAGTTACAATGACATCGCCAGTGTGTCGCCTCGTGTGACAGGGCAATTTCCCGCTGCCACCGCTCATCTCCTGAATTCGGAGGAAACCTGGCGATGAGGAGCAGGCGATCTGAACACATTGCCGCGTGTGACGCAGCAATAGTGCTCTGACACACGACGGGAGCCATACAAAGTATAGCCCCTGCCTCGCCTGGAGGATCGCCTCTGAACTACAGGCATGTTCAGAGGCTATCCTCCACCAGTGTGACAGTACCATAAGGAAATCCTCCAGACCTGGAGGTCCTCACCTCTGCTTTAGTTGATCAATGTGTGATTGCTGTAGGGCCGCACCCGACACCTCGGATGATCAGCTGTTCTTAATGTTAGCCAGGTCTTGTATGTAGTGACAGCGGCTAGATACCGCACATCCGCCCTCCAGCCATCACACATCGATTACCTATAGTAAGGCCAGGCCATCAATGTTAGGACAACCTCTATACATTTGTTTTATGTGCAATACTACCTCAATGACATTTATTGTCACTTAACTGTTACAAAAGTCGGTATGTAACTAGTGTTGCATTGCCATATTGTGTTCCACTTGCTGGGATTTGTAGTGCTGTGCACCTCCAGCAGAAGGTGGACCCATGCTATGTTAGCATTTAAACATTTCTGTTCCAGGTTGTGTTGAAATAAACTGATTTTGTTGTTCAGTATCCTATGCTTCCATATGTTGGTGTGCGTACAGTATGTGTGTACAATGTGTGTATGTGTGTCCTTTGTGTTCAGTATGTACAGTGTGTATGTGTGTCCTTTGTGTTCAGTATGTACAGTGTGTACAATGTGTGTATGTATGTGTGTCCTTTGTGTTCAGTATGTACAGTATGTGTGTATGTGTCCTTTGTGTTCAGTATGTACAGTGTGTGTGTACAATGTGTGTATGTATGTGTGTCCTTTGTGTTCAGTATGTACAGTGTGTGTACAATGTGTGTATGTATGTGTGTCTTTTGTGTTCAGTATGTACAGTGTGTGTACAATGTGTGTATGTATGTGTGTCCTTTGTGTTCAGTATGTACAGTGTGTGTGTACAATGTGTGTGTATGTGTGTCCTTTGTGTTCAGTATGTACAGTGTGTGTGTGTTGCACATATAGTGACAGGCAGCACAGTAATTGCAACTCGCCTTTATTGTCAGGAATTATAATCTTTTGTAGGAGCGACACATATCAGAGCACTGACTAATGTAGAAAGGACATGTACAAAAAACACCACATAAAAGAGGAGCAAGGGCCCTGTCCAGAAGAGCTGACAATCTGAGGAAACGGAAACAATAATGCTAAAAACTGTTTTTACTGCTTCACTAGATACATACAAGGGTGTAGAATGAGGTTCCCAATGTACAGGGGAGGTTCTGTATCATCACAAGGTGGAGCAGAGGGGTTTTTTTTTTAAAAAAGCCGTTTTTGAGCCGATTTCTTTTTGGTGAGCCGAATGAGCCGGACTGCCCATCACTAATGCGGAAGGAAGGAGGTGGGCAGGATGTTACGTCCCGCTCCTCTCCGCTTTGATTGGCCGACCGCTTAGTGACGTCACAGTGACGCCGAACGCACCTCCCCCTTGAGGGAGGGATTGTTTGGCACTCACAGCGACGACGCCGACCAGGTAAGTGCGTGTGACGCTGCCGTAGCGAACATTATCGCTACGGCAGCGATCACACACTATCACATGCACGACGGGGGCGGGGACTATCGCGCTCGACATCGCTAGCAATTGCTAGGAATATCGTAGCGTGTAAAGCCTCTGTCGCGGGCGGAGGAGGGGACGCTGCGCTGTCCCACTGCTCGGGTCCAGCCGCTGCTGCTGCGGCTGCCGCTGCTTGGTGGTGGCTCGAGCGGTGGGCCGGATCCCGGGGACTCGAGCGGCGCTCCTCGCCCGTGAGTGAAAAGGGGATTGATTGTGGGGATTTATTGTCCGTGACGCCACCCACGGTTGTGGTGATTTTGGTGACACCACCGCTGTCCTGGACGGGGATCCCGGGAGCGGTGACAGGGAGCAGCTTTGTTGTTATTTCTCCCCTCCGTGGGTAGGGGGGTTGGTTGTCCCGGGGCCCAGTGATGGGGTAGGGATGCATGGCAGGCGGGTTACAGGGCCTGGTGAGGTGCAGGGTCGCGGGGGCAGCACTGTGCCGTACGGCACGGTGGTACTCACTCAGCCCAATGATGAAGACACAGTTCTCGGTAAAACACTCGGCTGGATGGACGGGTCCCACAGATGGCTGCGGTGTTGTTTCTCCCGGCAGGTTGTTGGTGACTGCCTTTCCCTACACCTATGTACGGTTGATGGTTCTGATGGGTTCCCACCGGTAACCCACTCCCCCAGCTTGGATGTGGGTTGGAGGAGCCCCTTTTTGCCCGCAGGCTCTGGCCCTGAGAAACGGTTGCCTTGGCGGTGTCTCCCTCTGTTGGTTGGACGGTTGCCTTCTGTCGGGACTTGGCTGTTTGGAAACCCAGGAGGTCCCCTTCACTAATGGATTCGGCAAATTCACGGCGACTCCTAGCCTTGCCGGGGTCCGCAAGCCCCTGCCAGATGGTGCTGACTTCTCTTCGTGTACCGGTCCGGTACCGCCGGGCCACCGCCCATCCACGGTCCTTACGGTAACTCTGATAGGCCACTCCTGCAGACGGTCACCGCCGTCTGCCAACCTTGCTGTACCGCCCGGGCCACACACCCGGACGCTGTCAGTCAGTTGCTCCACTACCACACTTTCCTCCTTCCACTTTCACCTCCAAAACTAAACTAACTTCTTTTCCCGCCTCCAGGACTGTGAACTCCTCGGTGGGCAGGACCAACCGCCTGGCTCCACCCCCTGGTGTGATCATCAGCCCCTGGAGGAAGGCAACAAGGGTTTTGTGTCTGACTTCGATGTGCCTGACCGGGAGTGTGGGGTGTGTAGGTGTTGTGCTCTGTGGCCCCTGGCTTGTCCAGGGCGCCACACCCCCTATACACCCCTATCGCATCAAGCACGGGGAAACTATACCATTAACTAGAGGTGGAACCATTGGGGGGACTGGGATCTTGTTATTCCACAAGAGAGGAAAAATGGATAACAACAAGACACGTGAAGTTCGGCTTTCCCCTATGCCAAGCTTTATGGCAGATGAGATGGACCCGGACTGTTAAGGAGTTTTGTCCTGGCGATTTCTACATTGGAAGAATTACTGATGATTTACATTCCTCTTTTGTTCATTCATTTTACATTGTTATTTGATAGAAAATAAAGTTTCAATACTTATTTTTGAAAGCTTCTTAGTCTGCAGCATTTCCTTCACTAACGCTTTTGTACAGAACTATATATATATATATATATATATATATATATATATATATATATATATATATATATATATATATATATATATATATATATATATATATATAAGCTGTGTGTATGTATGAGTGTATGTATTTATGTATGTGTGTATGGTATGTACTGTATGTATGTGTGTGTGTATGTCCGCTAAAGGAATCCGCACTGTCGCATTTACAATCACAAAATTTTGCATGTGACTCAGGGAACATCATAGACTGTTTGATGGGAAAATTTAACCCCGCGCTTTAGTTACTCTCCAAAAAACTGCCTCCATTAAAGTCAATGGAGCTGCGAGTTACAGGCTATTAATAGGAGTTGTGATTGGTTGCAGTAGGTACAAAGGACATTCATAGTATAAGAAGCTTCTGTGTTAGGTAATATGATGTTGGTGGAGAGACGGATAGAGAGAGACAGAAAGAGACAAACAGTCAAAGAGACAGACAGACAGGGAAGGAGATAGAGAGATAGACAGACAATCAAAGAGACAGAAGCAGACAGACAGTCAAAGAGACAGAAGCAGACAGACAGGGAAAGAAGCAGACAGACCGGGAAAGAGACAGACAGACCGGGAAAGAGACAGACAGACCGGGAAAGAGACAGACTGGGACAGAGACAGACAGACGGGGACAGAGATAGAAACAGGGAAAGAGACTCAAAAAGAGACAGACAGATGGGGAAAGAGACAGACCTTTAAATGAGACAGACCTTGAACAAGACACTCAGGCAAAGAGACTGACAGACACAGAGATCGAGACAGAGAGACTGATACACAGAGAGATAGACAGAAACAGACACACATGGATAGAGACAGACACACAGACAGGGAAAGAGACAGACAGAGACAGACAGAGACTGGGAGAGAGACAGAGACAGTTATTATCCCGGGCAACGCCGGGTACTACAGGTAGTATATGTGTGTGTGTGTGTGTGTATGTATGTATGTATGTATGTATGTATGTATGTATATATGTGTAATATATATACTGTATATAAATATATAGATATGTATATATTTATATACAGTGTATATATATGTACACACAATGACACCGGTGATCTGTGTAGTAGAATGTTATCTTTGTCTTTCTAGTGTAAATTATTCATTTAAATACAATCTACTATTCCCTGCTATCAGCCAATTTAAGATTATAGAACATTTCCTACATGACAGTTTATCTCCTGGCATCTTTTATTCTATTTCTGCCATTGTGCCCCCTGTTATGGTGTGTATATATATTGCATATATAGGTTATAGCAGGCTCTTCAGCGAATGCAGTTTTTTGTTACATGTCAGTACTTTTAGAAATGGAGAGGCTAACTGTAGCAAAAGTGAGCCCATTGTCATATTCTCTGTTATCAGCCATTTCAGAGGAGTTACCGCATCTACAGAATAAACTGAACATACCATTAACCAAGACAGAAAGAAGGGTCCAGAGAAGTGTCCGCTGCCTTCCAGGGTCCATGCTCCGTAGTGTGCAGGATAGTCTGAGGAGTGTGAGCGCAGGGAGCAGACGTCTGATCGGGGACGTGACAGGTGACATTCCTTCACCTGTGATGATGGTAGAAAGAGACAAATCTATGGACGCTCAGTGATCTGTGACCGCCGCATGAGCCTGAAATAACATATAGCTATTCTCATAGGGGATCAATAATAACCTGATCCAGGAGCGGACACAGACAGGAGGGGCCCCTGTGCAGGAGTAGTATATGGGCCCCTGTGCAGGAGCAGGATATGGGCCCATATATATGGTGTTGGTGGTGAGGTGGCAGCTCAGGTGGTGGTGAGGTGGCAGCTCAGGTGGTGGTGAGATGACAGCTCCAGTGATGGTGAGGTGGCAGCTCCAGTGGTGGTGAGGAGACAGCTCCAGTGGTGGTGAGGTGGCAGCTCCAGTGGTGGTGAGGAGACAGCTCCAGTGGTGGTGAGGAGACAGCTCCAGTGGTGGTGAGGAGACAGCTCCAGTGGTGGTGAGGGGACCGCTCCAGTGATGGTGAGGTGACAGCTCCAGTGGTGGTGAGGTGACAGCTCCAGTGGTTGTGAGGTGACAGCTCCAGTGATGGTAAGGCAACAGCTCCCGTGGTGGTGAGGTGAAAGCTGTGGTGGTGGTGAGGTTACAGCTCCCGTGGTGGTGAGGTGAAAGCTGTGGTGGTGGTGAGGTGAAAGCTGTGGTGGTGGTGAGGTGAAAGCTGTGGTGGTGGTGAGGTGAAAGCTGTGGTGGTGGTGAGGTTACAGCTCCGGTGGTGCTGAGGTGAAAGCTCCGGTGGTGCTGAGGTGAAAGCTCCGGTGGTGCTGAGGTGAAAGCTCCGGTGGTGCTGAGGTTACAGCTCCGGTGGTGCTGAGGTTACAGCTCCGGTGGTGCTGAGGTTACAGCTCCGGTGGTGCTGAGGTGAAAGCTCCGGTGGTGCTGAGGTGAAAGCTCCGGTGGTGCTGAGGTGAAAGCTCCGGTGGTGCTGAGGTGAAAGCTCCGGCGGTGCTGAGGTGAAAGCTCTGGCGGTGCTGAGGTGAAAGCTCTGGTGGTGGTGCTGAGGTGAAAGCTCCGGTGGTGCTGAGGTGAAAGCTCCGGTGGTGCTGAGGTGGCAGCTCTGGTGGTGGGGAGGAGGCAGCTGGGTAACTGCAGGCTGTAGCTTTTCTGAAGAGATGGGTGCAGATAATTAATCTTTTTGGGCCGCAGAATGCCAGAGGATGGAGGATACTGAGGAGATGTCTCAGAGACAATTAGGCGAGGGACATAGAAGTGTGGAGCAGAGGACAATGTCTTGGAAGGACTGTACATTACATAAGGGAATATATCGGAAGATATAGATAGAATCAAAACCAAATGAGAAGTCACGCTGGATTCTCAGAAATAAAGCATAAGGTGCAACAGTAGAAAAACTATTTTTTTATGAAAATCATATTAAAAATAAATACTACAAAAACAAGAAACTGGACCAATCACAGCCGAGGTAGAAATAACAGGTGTATAAAGTTCTGCAAAATCAAAATAACTAAAATTACAGAAATAAATATAATAAATAGTATACGGATATATATCTATAAGGAAAAAATGGCGGTTTTGTAAAAGTCAATAAAATACCATTTCAAAGATATAATAAATAGTATACAAATATATATTTAAAAGGGCAAGGCAGTGAGGTAAATACAAAGCCTACATAAGATCCAAAAAGACTCTGCAGGATATGTATAACATGTAATTAATATAGAATTTAAATACATACGAATGGTGTCATTAGAATATAAACGGTTATAAGCCTGCAGTGTCAATGTGGAACCACAAGGTGGCAGCAAAGCTCCACTGAACTGAAGCACAGAGCATTATTGCACTATAAGGCTATGTGCGCACGTTGCGTCCTGTCCCTGTAGAAATGTCTGCTGGGATTTGACAGCTCATGTGCGCGTCAAATCGCTGCAGAAACACTGCGTAATGGATGCAGTGTTTCTGCAGAAAAAAAGCCGATTTCATGCGCTCTGGATGCAGCCTCTCCCATAGGCCTGAAACACACGTCTGTTAAACACGTGCGTGTTTGGTCCGTGTCCGTATATACCGGAGACACGGACACACATGCACCAATGTTAATCTATGTTTGAGGTCACACGTGCGTTATTTCATAATGTCCGTATGTGTTTCCGTGTTGCGCGGAAGCATGTCCGTTTTCTGCACGGAGCACGCACACACGGACCCAATGAAAGTCAATGGTTATGTGCGCACTCGTTAGTAAACACGTATGCATCTCCGTATGCTCCGTGTCCTTTTGGTGTGTTTTTCTAGCGATGTCGGTCATTCTTTCTTTTTCTGTGTATGTCGGTCGGTCTCCCTCAGTCCGTCGGTCGGTCTCTCTGTCTTGTCGGTCCCTCTCTCTGTCTGTCGGTCGGTCCCTCTCTCTGTCCGTCTGTCAGTCTCCCCCCTCTCTCATACTAACCGTTCCCCAATCACCGGCGCTGCGCTGCACGGCTGTTAAATAAACTCCAACAGCTTTTACTATTTTGAAAAAGCCGGCCGCTCATTAATCAATCTCGTATTCCCTGCTTTCCCCGCCCACCGGCGCCTATGATTGGTTGCAGTGAGACACGCCCCCACACTGAGTGACAGCTGTCTCACTGCAACCAATCACAGCCGCTGGTGGGTGTGTCTATACTGTGCAGTAAAAAAAAAAAAATAAATAATTAAAAAAACGACGTGCGGTTCCCCCCCATTTTGATACCAGCCAGATAAAGCCATACGGCTGAAGGCTGGTATTCTCAGGATGGGGAGCTCCACGTTATGGGGAGCCCCCCCAGCCTAACAATATCAGCCAGCAGCCACCCGGAATTGCCACATCCATTAGATGCGACAGTCCCGGGACTGTACCTGGCTCATCCCGAATTGCCCTGGTGCATTGACAATCGGAGTAATAAAGAGTTAATGGCAGCCCATAGCTGCCACTAAGTCCAAGATTAATCATGGCAGGCGTCTCCCCGAGATACCTTCCATGATTAATCTGTAAGTTACAGTAAACACACACAACAAAAAATTCTTTATTTACAATAATAAACACTAATAGATACCCTCGTTCACCAATTTATTAAGCCCCAAATACCCATCCATGTCCAGCGTAATCCACGGAGGTCCAACGTCGCTCTCAGCTCTCCTACATGAAGGCTCCTGCCAGATCCACACAGCAACTGAGGTGAGCCGCGCGATCAGCTGTGCTCTCACTGAGGTTACTCGCGGCCACCGCTGGATCCTCCACCTGTGACAGCAAGTCGCCCGAGTGACAGCGATGAAGACACAGGTGAGTTGCGGTCTCAGGTGGAGGACTCCAGCTGGCCACGGGTAACCTGAGTGACGGCAGCCCTAATCGCGCTGCTCACTTCTGTCACTTAGGGGATTAGCGGTCACCGGTGAGTCCTTCACGGGTGACCGCTAATCAGTACGCGACACAGACAGAGCCGCGGGATGACAATGAAGTCGGGTGAAGTTCACCCGAGTTCATTCTCAGCGCGCGACTGTCTGCTGTCAGCGGGTATGTAGCAACGACATTGTGCATCACACACGCAACATTTCACACGGACACGCACACACGGGCATTACACACGCACACGCGGTTAGCATACGCCGTTCACACGAATGCCACACGGACAATGAAAACGGACATAAAAACGGATCACGGACCTGAAAAACGGCCCGTATTACACGTGCGTGTTTTTCACGGATGTGTGGTTCAGGCCATAGACAGAGCGGGACGTGCATCCAAAGCGCACGGAATAAGTGACATGTTGCTTCTTAGAACGCAGCAATTTGGAACAAAATTTTGGCATCCAAATCGCTGCGCTCTCAAACGCAACGTGCGCTCGTCTCATGCACAATCTACATAGATTGTGCAGGGGACGCAGGATGCATGCAGTGCAATACGCAGCGTAAATGCATGAAATTCGGCAACGTGCGCATGAACCCTAAAAAAAAAAATCAAAGCAGTACAAACCGCCGGGCGCATGAAGGCATAAATCAAATAGATAAATAACCAAGGATAGCCATATTACGTCAACAAAACAATCCACCGTGCCTGCAGACCGCAGACCGTGTGCAGCCCCAACGTATGTTTCACGCGTGTCTTGCTTTTTTGCACATTTAAATATATATTTGTATACTATTTATTATATCTTTGAAATGTTATTTTATTGACTTTTACAAAACCACTATTTTTTACTTATAGATATAAATCTGTATACTATTTATTATATTTATTTCTGAAATGCTATTTATTTGATTTGGCAACATTTTATACAACTGTTATTTATACCTCGGCTGTGATTGGTCCTGTTTCTTGTTTTTGTAGTATTTATTTTTAATATGATTTTCATAAAAAAAAATTTTATACTGTTGCACCTTATGCTTTATTTCTGAGAATCCATCGTGACTTCTCATTTGGTTTTGAATCTCTAAAGATGCACCATTTGAAATGAAGAGTCTTAGGGGTACTTTGCACGTTGCGACATCGCTAGCCGATGCTTGCGATGTCGAGTTCGATAGTCCCCGCCCCCGTCGCACATGCGATATCTTGTGATAGCTGCCGTAGCGAACATTATCGCTACGGCAGCTTCACATGCACTCACCTGCACTGCGACGTCGCTCTGGCCGGCGACCCACCTCCTTCCTAAGGGTCGTGCGGCGTCACAGCAACGTCACGCGGCAAATAGAAGTGGAGGGGCGGAGATGAGCGGAACGTAAACATCCCGCCCACCTCTTTCCTTCCGCATTGCAGCCGGGACGCAGGTAAGGAGAGGTTCCTCGCTCCTGCAGCTGCACACACAGCGATGTGTGTGCAGCTGCAGGAGCGACAAACAACATCGTACCCGACATTATGGAAATGAACGACACTACACAGATCACCGATTTACGACGCTTTTGCGATCGATTATCGGCACATCTAGGCTTTACACGTTGCGACATCGTTACCGGCGCCGGATGTGCGTCACTTTCGATTTGACCCCGATGATATTGCAGTAGCGATGTCGCAACGTGCAAAGTACCCCTTACAATACACGTGGCCCATGGAATGAGTGGAGCGCTCGGCTCGTGGGCTCCCACTGATGTCAGGTAGATACAAATTAGATTGGGTGCAGCAGGGGCGCGTCCATGCACTCTGCGTACAATGCCCCCCTAATGCAGTTTAATGTTTTTTTTTTTGGTGCCCTACATTATTTACATGTATCACTATTGTTTTCTTATTTACTTACTATACAGATTTTTCTTGGTTTTGTCTAGGACCTAAAAAGCCATAACACAAGTTTTACCTGAAAAATCCCCCTGACGGGTTCCTTTTGTTACATTTTTGTAGTTCTTTGCAACCATCACTAAATACAGCACAAAGCAAGAATAAAGCGCTGGCGATCGGTGCCCACCATCACACGGCCAGCGCTAGAGGCACAAAACTGAGCGTCAGAAACAAGAAATGAAGCGACTTTTAGAAAATAGCGTTTGGAATAATCACATTTATACAAAGTGACAACTTTTATAGAGCAAAAATATTTATTTTACACAAAAAATATAAAAGAAACAAGACTAAGGTAAAAGCTACAGCAAAGCGTTACTAACGCTGTACAGTGCTTTATTGCTTTATTGTACATGATAGCGAGTGTTACATTGTATCATATTGTATTGTATATTTTGTGTTACATTCTATGGTTTATTGTAGTAACTGACATCACTAAATAAATGTATCTGATCATCCGACATCATAGTATATAAATTATATCACTGCATACAGTATTACAGCACATTGCCTCCTAATGCTTTATGTTATATTATATCCACACACTGTACCCGCCGGGGGCTTCATGGCCGAGCAGCTGCAGCAGCCGTACATCACCAAGCACAATGCCGAGCCATACATCACCAAGCACAATGCCGAGCCGTACATCACCAAGCACAATGCCGAGCCGTACATCACCAAGCACAATGCCGAGCCGTACATCACCAAGCACAATGCTGAGCCGTACATCACCAAGCATAATGCAGAGCCGTACATCACCAAGCACAATGCCGAGCCGTACATCACCAAGCACAATGCCGAGCCGTACATCACCAAGCACAATGCCGAGCCGTACATCACCAAGCACAATGCCGAGCCGTACATCACCAAGCACAATGCTGAGCCGTACATCACCAAGCACAATGCCGAGCCGTACATCACCAAGCACAATGCTGAGCCGTACATCACCAAGCACAATGCCGAGCCGTACATCACCAAGCACAATACCGAGCCATACATCACCAAGCACAATGCCGAGCCATACATCACCAAGCACAATGCCGAGCCATACATCACCAAGCACAATGCCGAGCCGTACATCACCAAGCACAATGCCGAGCCGTACATCACCAAGCACAATGCTGAGCCGTACATCACCAAGCACAATGCCGAGCCGTACATCACCAAGCACAATGCCGAGCCATACATCACCAAGCACAATGCTGAGCCGTACATCACCAAGCACAATGCCGAGCCGTACATCACCAAGCACAATGCTGAGCCGTACATCACCAAGCACAATGCTGAGCCGTACATCACCAAGCACAATGCCGAGCCGTACATCACCAAGCACAATGCTGAGTGTCAGATGGAGCAGTGTAAAGCCGCCACCACTGGGCTCTGGAGGAGATGTGTTCCATGTAGGGATGGATCGCACTGCTCTATCTGCGTCTGATGGAGGAGTCTGGGTTTGGTGATGGAGGACGTTACCCCCTGACTGCATTGTGCCGCTGTACAGATGGAGGAGGAGGATGATGCTCCGGGCTGTTATCAGGGGGCCGCATTAGTGAACTATTTGGAGCAGCATTAACACTAGAAGTCCCATGGAGGGATCATTTAACATTTCTACCTTTGGAACCCAGAGTCGGGTCGAATGACCTGAAGGATTTTAGCTACATCCTATAATCACCGTCTTTTGTTCTGTAATTAAGGCCATTACTGTCGCACACAGGAGGTTGTTGTTTTCCATTGAGTTTAACCATTTAGTTTCTAGTTAGTTCTATTCAGTTTATTGTATTCGATAATAGCTTGGACTAAGTCATTTGACCCTCATTCGGGACTTCAGGGGGGAGCTTGAATTTTCTGGGCCTTCTAGTGTTAAACAGCAGCCATGTTGCAGGTGACAGTCCGCAGCACTACAGCATTGATCAGTCCCGTCCCTCTGAGGCTGTTGTTCTTCTGCAGTATGTGCGGCCGGATCTATGGCAGGCGCGGCTCCGAGAACTCGGCATTGTTCTCATGAAAGTCCAGATTAAAGCGCTGATGTGGTCACTGGCAGAGCTGTGTGAGGCTCAATAAGGAGCGGCTCGTCTCACCTCACTGCAGAGACACCGACGTCACCGACCGAGCCCAAAGATGACACCGACCGAGCCCAAAGATGACACCGACTGAGCCGAGGAGATCACACCAGACGCGGCACTCTGGGGTCATTCCTCATACACTGTGTAATAATATCCAGGCACTGCTATTCCTACACTGTATGGCACTACTATTTCTACACTATATGACACTGCTATTCATACACTGTATGGCACTGCTATTTATACACTGTATGGCACTGTTATTTATACACTGTATGGCACTACTATTTCTACACTATATGACACTGCTATTCATACACTGTATGGCACTGCTATTCATACACTGTATGGCACTGTTATTTATACACTGTATGGCACTGTTATTGCTATACCCTACGGCACTGTGATATAATCACTGAATGGCACTGATATTCCTACAGTGTATGGCACTGCTATTTATACACTGTATGGCACTGCTATTCTTACACTGGATAGCACTGCTATTTATACACTGTATGGCACTGCTATTCTTACACTGGATAGCACTGCTATTTATACACTGTATGGCACTGCTATTCTTACACTGGATAGCACTGCTATTTATACACTGTATGGCACTGCTATTCTTACACTGGATAGCACTGCTATTTATACACTGGATAGCACTGCTATTTATACACTGTATGGCACTGCTATTCTTACACTGGATAGCACTGCTATTTATACACTGGATAGCACTGCTATTTATACACTGGATAGCACTGCTATTTATACACTGGATAGCACTGCTATTTATACACTGTATGGCACTGTTATTTATACACTGGATAGCACTGCTATTTATACACTGGATAGCACTGCTATTTATACACTGTATGGCACTGTTATTTATACACATTATGGCACTGTTATTTATACACTGGATAGCACTGTTATTTATACACTGTATGGCACTGTTATTTATACACATTATGGCACTGTGATATAATCACTGAATGCCACTATTACTCCTACACAGTACACACATGCCACGTATAATAGGGCCAATCACATGTGCCACATATAACAGTGGCATCCACACATGCGACCTAAACCAGTGCCAATCACACATGTGACCTAAACCAGTGCCAATCACACATGTGACCTAAACCAGTGCCAATCACACATGTGACCTAAACCAGTGCCAATCACACATGCGACTCATGGCAGTGCCAACCACACTGTGCCTCCATAATAATTTCACATGCTATCTATGTTCAGTGGCATTTTTCTTTTCTTAAATGGAGAGACTCCAAAAAACCCCCAATGATCCTTGTAGAGAAAAATGTGCTCTTTCAAATGATAACAGAATTAATATATCTCAGGGGTACCCTTTTTGGGAAATTTGACCCAAAAATAGGTAAAATTCGGTGTTTTTAAGTTTTTCATCATATGTGGGTGTGAATATTTCCACAAATACATATGCTTTGACCGTGATATTGCGGCAATGCAAAGTCATGAAGATGTTTGTTGTACAGGGTAAAGCACCAGTTCCTATTGGTTTTTGGTCTGGAGTTATATATGGGCAAAGTTTGGCATAAATTTTATGCGAGGCGTTTTGCAAGCTACTTTGACACAAAATTGCGGCCGAAATATTGTTTTGTCATAGCCGGTAATAATTTTATCGCGTTTAGCAGCAAAAGTTGAGCAAGTATGCCAAATATCAGCATCATAGCCAGTATAGAACTCTAATGGCTATGTGCCAAAGTGTGCACAATCCTCTTAGCTGAAGCCGCAGGCTCGGGGGGGGCCTCCAGTGAAAGGTCAACACTGCCCAATTTATTTGAGATCTGGCCCTAAAAATTTACAGAACCTCTTTTCAAACATACATGTACATCCTTTTAAATTTTCAGCAAAATCTGAGAACGTGGAGTGGGGACCACTGGTCCACGTGACACGGAATGACCCTATTCTCATTCAAACCAGAAAACAGAGATGACACAGGAGACACACAAGACGAAGACAAGCATAGATGGGGATTCACACCAGGCTGACTCTGGACCGATGCCGGAACAGCCGTGCCGCTGGATCGCAGCTGGGGACCGTCGTCTGGAAGTCCGTCCTTATCCGCTGTCGTGTCTCCCTCATCCTCCGATCCATCCTCTGGATGTCGTCGATGCCTGCGTTTGCAGAGGCCTGCGGGGGCTCCAGCCCTCCGGCCGTTGCTGGACCTGTCCTGCTGCTCCCACCGCTGGTCACTGTTTTAAGTGCCTTGCCCTGGTGACGTAATGCCAACCCAGGGCAAGCACTGCTCCAGACTCCTGATAATCCAGCGCTGAATGGAGGGGGCGGAGCCATCCCCTGGGACTGCGACGCCGCACCTGCTACCGCTAGGCCGCACCTGTGGCCCCGCAGCCCCTGCCTCCCCTCCGCTCTGTAGGCTGGCAGCGCCGCCCCAGTCTTCCCACCGGAGGACCCGCGGGCACTGCTCCGGACACCTCAGGGGGCCTCAGGGATCTCCGAGGACGCTCAGGCACGGCTACAGACAGCTCAGGGGGCCTGACCGCCGACAAGCACGGAGGCCCCGCAGGCGCCGCTGCGGACACCTCCGGGAGCCTCACCGCTGCGGACGCCGGCCCCCCGCCCTGTAACCGCAAGCGGAGGCTTCGCCCCCCGCCTGCAATCTCTCACCATCCGCATTGCCGGTGGAGGCAGGTAAGGAGACGTTCCTGCGGTGTCACACACAGCGATGTCTGCTGCCGCAGGAACGAGGAACAACATCAATAATAAACAATTAACGATTTTTGGTTTTGGGACGACCTCTCCATGCTGAACGATTTTCACCATTTTTGAGGTCGTTTAAGGTCACACGCTGCGATATCATTAATGACGCCGGAAGTGTGTCACAAACAACGTGACCCCGACGATAATTCATTAACGATATCATAGCGTGTAAAGCCTCTATAAGTCCCATGGGGATAAGCCACGCAGTCACTGCATGTATAACGTCCTACAGGTCTTGATTGGAGCCACATTCTAGACTCACAATGATGACCCACAACATCTCTTAATTCCACATCCCTTTCAAGTATTGGCCAATTATACTCCAGAGCTGCACTCACTATTCTGCTGGAGCAGTCACTGTGTACATACATTACTGATCCTGAGTTACCTCCTGTATTATACTCCGGAGCTGCACTCACTATTCTGCTGGTGCAGTCACTGTGTACATGCATTACATTACTGATCCTGAGTTACCTCCTGTATTATACTCCAGAGCTGCACTCACTATTCTGCTGGTGCAGTCACTGTGTACATACATTACATTACTGATCCTGAGTTACCTCCTGCATTATTCTCCAGAGCTGCACTCACTATTCTGCTGGTGCAGTCACTATGTACATACATTACTGATCCTGAGTTACCTCCTGTATTATACTCCAGAGCTGCACTCACTATTCTGCTGGTGCAGTCACTGTGTACATACATTACTGATCCTGAGTTACCTCCTGTATTATACTCCAGAGCTGCACTCACTATTCTGCTGGTGCAGTCACTGTGTACATACATTACTGATCCTGAGTTACCTCCTGTATTATACTCCAGAGCTGCACTCACTATTCTGCTGGTGCAGTCACTGTGTACATACATTACTGATCCTGAGTTACCTCCTGTATTATACTCCAGAGCTGCACTCACTATTCTGCTGGTGCAGTCACTGTGTACATACATTACTGATCCTGAGTTACCTCCTGTATTATACTCCGGAGCTGCACTCACTATTCTGCTGGTGCAGTCACTGTGTACATACATTACATTACTGATCCTGAGTTACCTCCTGTATTATACTCCAGAGCTGCACTCACTATTCTGCTGGTGCAGTCACTGTGTACAATACATTACATTACTGATCCTGAGTTACATCCTGTATTATACTCCAGAGCTGCACTCACTAGTCTGCTGGTGCAGTCACTGTGTACATACATTACATTACTGATCCTGAGTTACCTCCTGTATTATACTCCAGAGCTGCAGTCGCTATTCTGCTGGTGCAGTCACTGTGTACATATATTACATTACTGATCCTGAGTTACCTCCTGTATTATACCCCAGAGCTGCACTCACTATTCTGCTGGTGCAGTCACTGTGTACATACATTACTGATCCTGAGTTACCTCCTGTATTATTCTCCAGAGCTGCACTCACTATTCTGCTGGTGCAGTCACTGTGTACATTACATTACTGATCCTGAGTTACCTCCTGTATTATAATCCAGAGCTGCACTCACTATTCTGCTGGTGCAGTCACTGTGTACATACATTACTGATCCTGAGTTACCTCCTGTATTATACTCCAGAGCTGCACTCACTATTCTGCTGGTGCAGTCACTGTGTACATACATTACTGATCCTGAGTTACATCCTGTATTATACTCCAGAGCTGCACTCACTATTCTGCTGGTGCAGTCACTGTGTACATACATTACTGATCCTGAGTTACATCCTGTATTATACTCCAGAGCTGCACTCACTATTCTGCTGGTGCAGTCACTGTGTACATACATTACTGATCCTGAGTTACCTCCTGTATTATACTCCAGAGCTGCACTCACTATTCTGCTGGTGCAGTCACTGTGTACATACATTACTGATCCTGAGTTACCTCCTGTATTATACTCCAGAGCTGCACTCGCTATTCTGCTGGTGCAGTCACTGTGTACATACATTACTGATCCTGAGTTACATCCTGTATTATACTCCAGAGCTGCACTCACTATTCTGCTGGTGCAGTCACTGTGTACATACATTACTGATCCTGAGTTACATCCTGTATTATACTCCAGAGCTGCACTCACTATTCTGCTGGTGCAGTCACTGTGTACATACATTACTGATCCTGAGTTACCTCCTGTATTATACTCCAGAGCTGCACTCACTATTCTGCTGGTGCAGTCACTGTGTACATACATTACTGATCCTGAGTTACCTCCTGTATTATACTCCAGAGCTGCACTCGCTATTCTGCTGGTGCAGTCACTGTGTACATACATTACTGATCCTGAGTTACATCCTGTATTATACTCCAAAGCTGCACTCACTATTCTGCTGGTGCAGTCACTGTGTACATACATTACTGATCCTGAGTTACATCCTGTATTATACTCCAGAGCTGCACTCACTATTCTGCTGGTGCAGTCACTGTGTACATACATTACTGATCCTGAGTTACCTCCTGTATTATACTCCAGAGCTGCACTCACTATTCTGCTGGTGCAGTCACTGTGTACATACATTACTGATCCTGAGTTACCTCCTGTATTATACTCCAGAGCTGCACTCACTATTCTGCTGGTGCAGTCACTGTGTACATACATTACTGATCCTGAGTTACCTCCTGTATTATACTCCAGAGCTGCACTCACTATTCTGCTGGTGCAG